>NC_136057.1:48983643-49448643 GCF_964261635.1 Lissotriton helveticus | reverse complement strand
ATGTGTCCGGTATGGGGTAGATACAGCATTGCTCTGCTTCCTGTAATGATGGCAGACCACCATTCAGCACACTAGGTGTATTATAAACTCTTTCTGGCCAAACCACAGGAGCACGAGAAAAACACAAGGGAGTGGAGCCAGACAACTGAAGGGTAATAGAAAGAGAGGGTCTTTGATCTACAACAGACTGTGCTAATTTGCATCGACCAGGAGGAAGACTAATCTTTACCCGTAACACACAAAACTAATATGCAATCTAAAGACATACCCACCTACAAAGAAGCTTTACTTGCCAAACTAATAATATATGTAGCTGACGAGTCTTGTATTTCTGAAATCAACCATCCCAAAATACCACACACACACCGGGAAGTGCTTTATCAACCATGTTAGCTCCTCAGGAAACGCACTCATGGGATACAGACAAAGATAAACCCGGCCCAGAGACACTAACCAAGAAAGAAAAATCATACCCATGCAGCAAGAGCTTTAGTTTTTCATCGCTACTAAAGAACCATCATCAAACACACACAGGAGAAGCAACGTGCAATTGCAATGAATGTGCTAAGAACTTCAGTCAGTTATCACAGCTCCAAAGACATCAGCGAACACACACTGGGGAAAAACTGCACCATTGCACTGAATGTGTGAAGAAATTCAGTCAGTTATTAGACCTCCAAGTACATAAACAAACACACACGGGGGGAAAACCATACAAGTGCAGTGAATGTGGAAGTAGTTTTAGTGATTCCTCAACACTCAGGAGTCATCAGCGAACACACACTGGGGAAAAACCATTCCAGTGCATTGAATGTATGAAGAGCTTTAGTCAGTTATCAACTCTCCAATCACATCAGCGAACACACACAGGGGAAAAACCATTCCAGTGCAGTGAATGTATGAAGAGCTTTAGTCAGTTATCAACTCTCCAATCACATCAGCGAACACACACAGGGGAAAAACCATTCCAGTGCAGTGAATGTATGAAGAGCTTCAGTCTGTTATCACATCTCCAATCACATCAGCGAACACATACTGGGGAAAAACCATACCATTGCAATGAATGTGGAAGTAGTTTTAGTCATTCCTCAACACTCGGGAGTCATAAGCGAACACACACAGGGGAAAAGCCATTCCAGTGCAGTGAATGTGTAAAGAGCTTCAGTCGGTCATCAGACCTACAAAAACATAATCGAACACACACTGGGATAAAACCATTCCAGTGCATTAAGTGTATGAAGAGCTTTAGTCGGTTATCAACTCTCCAATCACATCAGCGAACACATACTGGGTAAAAACCATTTCAGTGCAGTGAATGTGGAAGCAGTTTTAGTCATTCCTCAACTCTCAGGGGTCATCAGCGAACCCACACAGGGGGAAAAGCATTCCAGTGCAGTGAATGTATGAAGAAATTCAGTCAGTTATCAACCCTCCGGAACCACCAGCAAACACACACGGAAATAACCATACCATTGCACTGAATGTGTGAAGAGCTTCAGTGGGTTGGCAACCCTCCGGAGCCACCAGAGAACACACACGGGGGAAAAACCCTCACCACCCAGCCAGTGAGGAACAGCAACAAGACTGCTCTTCAGCACACCAATCCTTATACATAACACACTACAGGGGTTTGCTCCAGGGTCAAACTCACTTTACTTTCACGTTAACAGCAACAAGTTCTAAACTGGAGAATCTAAATTTAGGAACAAGGGGTTTATACTTCCATTAGTGGCATAATACATTAGAAACCCAATACTTTATAGATCTGTATTAATGATACATATCCAAACACCACCTATGTATGGACATCCAAGAGCCTTTAAAAACCACACTACAGAGGTGTGTACCAGGATTTACTTTAACATTAACAGGAACTAAATTATGATACAGCAAGAACAATCATGATGCTATGGAATGTACACAATGATGACTAGATGTTACATGTTAATAAGAAATTTATGTTTTTAGACGTAATAAAACAACAAATGTATTTAAATTCATGGTATTTGACTGCTGAGTGTATATAAGGCGATCTTAGATGTGATTTATTCCCTAAACTTTAAAGATAATTTGTGATGTCAGCAAGGAGCCTAGTTTATTTGGTAATAGAGGGGTCAAATCTCGATAGCATGACTGCTTTCAGCTGGGAGTCTGTTGCAGGTGGTATCAGAGGGGACTTTTCTCGCCAGTATGCCTTCTCTCAGAGTGAGAAGCGGTTCTTTGCTTGAGATGGTACTACCTCTCCTTCTGTGTTAATGAAGAGAGAAGTGCTACCAGTAATACTGAGATCTGGGATTCACAGCTGTTTTGGGAACTTAATTCAGTCTTTTTTACCCAATCAATACCTGATTTATTTAGGAAAGCTAAAATATGTCTGTGCCTTGGCAGTCCTCTTGTTAATAATCCATAAAAATACCACAGGGATTTAAACATGAATTTGGCAAATACAAAATTGTCTTTTTTTTGTTAAGGTTCTTATATAGCACTGCTTTATCTACTAATGCCTGAGTTTTCTTCGAGCCCTTCGAGAAGTTTTCCATCGACAGACTCAATGGGATTTCCGATGAAAGGCTGACAATCTGTCCAACTCTAAACAAGGATGGTGGGTGGACCGTTGGTTTGGCTGGTGTAACGCTTTGTTGCATTTTTGATAGTGCCCTAAATCCAACCCGCCTTTCTTTAGTGATTTTTCTATTTTGAGTTACATTTGAAGACTGTTCCGCTCATTTATAGTTTGACAGGGGTCCACGGTCTGCCAGAGGAACAGGCTTAACAACCTCCACTACCCCGTTGGACTACCATCCACCATATTTAGCGATCTCCACCAATCTGGCTTTCCCTGTGTCTTCAGAGGAGCAACAGGAGCTCCTCTAAAAGCACCTAAAGTTTGCTGAGTGGCTGCCATTTTCACACGGGTGCACAACAGACTTTTTAGTTTTACTCCTAAAGTGAGAGTTTGCTTTTTGTAAAACCAATAAATCATGTACTTGATACACTGAGAGCTTTCTACAAGGGAGTCTAGGTCATTTTTCATATATTTTTTCTGTTTGAGACAGCCAGTCTTTTCATGGTGTTCCTGAAGAGAAACAAGCAGGTCAGAATGCCCACCATAAGTAGGGCAGACAGTTTGATGTACGTACACCAACGGCCCCAGGTATGTCAGTCATTGTTGTGAGGGTTCCTGAGGTTCTGACCTCTGTTCAAACAGAGGGGAACATTCATAGCTTCTTCTCACCGACCTCCAAAATTCTCCAATTTATTTTTATAATCCTTTTAATACAATTTGCTGATGGATTATACATGAGAGCCACGGCCATGCTTACTTCTCTTACTCATGCATAAGGGATCAGGAGGTTGTCTCTATGATTCTTGGCCTCTTCTTCGCCTGCTTTAGTCCTTCTGGGATAACCTCTTCCCCCAATTTATCCTTCAAGGGTTCCTGTTGTTTTTTAAAGAGCCTTATTTGAACAGTTTCTCCAAATTTGTAAAACTGTCGAAAGTGGAGATTCTTCCTTACAGACCTTGATTGGAAGCTTGCAGCATTGTGTCAGGTGTTGTGTAAAACCAGTGTGACGTTCTCCAAGGCTGTGCTGTGAACCAAATGTTGTGTAAAAGCAGTGTGCCACCCTATGAGGCTGTGCTGTTCAATCAGATGATGTGTAAAAGTAGTGTGCAGCTCTCTTTGGTTGCAAAAGGACATAAGTAACGCCATTGTGTCTCCAAACACTCACTGCTTAAAGCTACATCAGTGTCCTCCTTCCACCTGGGATCCTATCTGTTTCTGACCATCATTAGGAGATGCAGAAGCTACAGAAAGAAGGGCATGAGGATTCACTCATAATGTGTTGTTATTATAATGTTACAGATCACAATGGCAAGTTACAATTCTGTCAAACTGACACGCTCAATTAAACGCTGTGGCACTGTCACTATTGTTGCAACTATATTAAGCTACCTAGCGTCTTCATGTAAGTCTTACAGAATGGTGAACACACATAGATCGACCATTGTATACTCCACACTTTATTGATGAGAAACCTATTGGGAAGCATACAGTAATTTGACTATTAAAAAATGAATAAGGTTAAGTAGACCTCCTTTACCAAAATATCAAATGTTATGATGTGGTAACATAGTCTTTCTTGAGTTAAATCCCTGGCTTGAGAATCCTGGTCTCTCGCCGATGGGTCTGTCAGCAAAACTGACCATGAGTTTGTGTTTCAGACAGCAATCCTTTGGATGTTTTGGCTAGGCAGTGATCTCCTGGAATTCTGTTCGCAATTTCCAGCTGTACAAAACGTTTTTTAACAACAGTGGATTATCCTGCCTTTCCTGAGCCACCAAATCTCTGTGTAGCTAGATGTCTTAAAGAGCAGTAAGCTGGAACATCGGGTCTCTGAGTGCTTGATTCTCAAATTCGTATTTACTTTAGGAAACCTCATTGTCCTCTATCCTCTGCTACTCTTTCCCGATGGGTTACGTGGTCCATGAAACAATCTAGAATTGATAGAACCTGTTTCATGAGGTCATTCCTCTAGGCCTGCCATGACTTCCTAAACTTTTCCAATAAAAGAACATTGTGAGAGCAGCAAATTGATTTTGGCTTCCACTTTCAAAACTTTCCATTACAAACCAATTGTTCATGCTTGTTCCTTTAAGCAGTTTTAAAATCGCATGATGGTAGTCTCCAGTCTTACAAGAAAATCCAGGTGTTCCCAGTGTCTATGATGGAAAGTCCTAATTTAATTAAATGCACTTAGTCGACTATCTTTAATTTTGTGGATAGCAGTTTTATTCTGTTTAATATGTATAGTCCCTCCCTAATTTGTTCTCTGATGCACTGATCTTTAACCTGTGGTCCAAGGACCCCTGGGGCTCTGCGAGGCCTACTCAAGGAGTCTGCAAATGTTTTTACAAAATTAAATAATAATAAAATGAATAAAGGATGTACGAATGAAGAAGCAAAACTGAAAATTGTGAACCTTTTTCAATATTTGATTATGAATTAAACAAAAGTTGACTGCTCCTCTACAGCAATTACTTTAAGGTAGTGGTGGATGCAGGTCTCAGCAGTCTCCTTACAATTATGGAAGCTGGCCCTGGTATTGGAACCAGTGCCACATCCCTCGGAACAGGTTGCATTGGACAGGTAATGTAGGTGTCCTCCGAGCCAGCTTCCATGACTATGACTGGCTCTTCCTCCTCATCTCCATCCATTATTCTAAGGCTTTCAGGAACTTTATTTTTCCCTTGTCTCTCATGGCGGGTCTTGGACCCAGCCAGGGTCCAATCAGACCCGATCATCAGACGGGGAGGTGAGGGGGGGTTGGAATTTGGAGAAGATGATGGAGTAACTTTTCTTTTTTTTTGGCTGGAGATCAGAAATCTAATGGTTCAAGAAGAGGTACATCATGCTCATCAGGAAGCTCAACCTCCTGTTCTCCTCGTACTTCAGAAAGATGTCTAGCTGGCTGCCTCTCCTGTTGTTCCCTTTGCTCAGTTTCCTGCGGCGACTGGGTACTAGTTTACAGCGGAAACCGATCCAATTCAGACACACTGCTTGTCGCCATGATGGCAGTGGCTGCCTCGCTGGGAGACCTGGCCTTGGGCTTAGGATCGGGTGGTGGCATTGATCCAGCGAGGGAGCAGCTAGGTGCCGAGAGGGTGCAGAGTGTTGCGGGCGGTGTGCCATTGTCGCTCCCACCCCCCTCCTGAGTTCTATGGGGCGTGGCTCATTCTCTTTACAAACTTCTAGGTTCCTCGCAATAGAGGTAAATCCCCAAACTTACAAGTTTGTTTTTTCCTTTTTCTTTTTTGCACCATTTTACACATAGTGCTATTTTTAACTTTCACGACCATTGGCAGGGCGGGCCTTAGCGCGCCCCTCCTGTCATTGGGACACTCGCAAACTGGTCCTGAAGAAAGCCCTGTAAAGTCACACATATCACGGGCAGAAACATGTTGACCTCCTTCTTAGGGTAACACCAGTATATTTTATTTGGTTAGTTTTCCCTACACATAATAAGTTTTTAACATGTCAGGTTGACCAACCAATAAATGATTTTTTGGTACAACCTCTGACATTTTTAACCTTACTATAATTTTTCACTCTTCATCCTCACAAGAAACTTGCTCCGCAGTCTCCTGGCGTCGCAGCACACCGGGGAGGTACTCGATCTCTCCCGGTGGACCCGATGATGAAGCATGTCACCACTAGGGTGAGTGAGGGTTTCCTGAAAAATTTTTGTATTTTTCCGTGAAATTGGTCTTATCATCTGACCACTTACAACTGGCCTCAGACTTCACGTGCGACAACCACTTTGTACCCCTCCCTTACGGACACTCTTTCTTTGATTACTTGTGATATTAACTGGGGACCAAGAGTGCCCTGCAACCCTTTCTCTCTTTTTGTTGATATATTGATGTAGGAGTGCCACACCACGTTTCCTAAAAAGGTGTTTGTCGTCATGCCAGTGGTGGCAAAGGCAATGTGGTTTTTTTCTCTTCCGCCTGGGCCCCTTTTTAGGCAGCACCTTTCTTTGGGCCTGTCTTCAAGCTCTGTCAGTTTGCACTTTGCTGCACAAGCAGAAGAGAGAATGACTCGCATGTTGCGTTCAAGTCAATTTGTGCTGTAGGTAAAGTGGCTGTTATCTGTTGCGCACCAGGCTAAAAGCAAGAAAAACATTTAGTGCAACTGGGCATTTTTGCAGTTTGATTATTTATAGTACAGACAATATAATTTAGTGAAGTTATCTTCTCAGAAATAATGAACAACAATAGTGTATCCTTTCCATTCGAAAGTCAAACCACACTATCACCATATATAATATTTCAACCAGGATATCAACATACAGATGTAACTGTTTGCTTTATGTGCATCAAAGGGGAGACACCTATGACAGGCAGGGGAGTGCAGGGGAAAATGGAATAATCCTTAAAAAATTAATGCTGGTGTAAGCCTATGGCAGGGAGAGTGTCCAGGGGAAAATGATTAATGACAATCCTTAAAAATGTTATGCTGAATGCCGATGTGTGGCAGGCGCCTATGGCTAGCCGGGTGTAGAGGGAAAATGTCAAACATGAAGAAAAAAACTTTTAAATAAAAAGAAAAGGAAATAATTGCTGGTGGACTATGAGAAATCTATTGGGAGGCAAGAAGGTATGGGGGAAACAAATGCATATAATACATTTTATCGAACACTTTTCATAAATAATACATATTCTAGAATGATCCACGTGCATGTTAAACTAAGTGATTTCATGGAAACAAAAGATTTAAAAATAAATAAAAAAAGAATGGCAGAGCCTTCTTCTATCAATCGCCATAGAAAAGGGCTTTGAAAACTGGATATAACACACAAGTTGGCTATACAAACTGGCTGCTAGCCACTTGGTCGAAAATCAACTACAAGCATGGTGGACACAACAAAGAACACTTGCAGGCCTATGGCAAAGGCGCACTGGCCGGCTGCCCTGTAGCAAAGGCTCATTAGCTTCAAATGAAAGATGGCTCAGGAATTTTAGGTGGAAATCTTTATTCAGCAGGTTAACAGCGGTAAGTCCAGTTGGAGAAATGACAACCGTCGTTCACACCCACATAGATCTCCCCTCTCTTCCAAAGGAAAGATGCACCCATGCACCCTCCCACAATGCCAACCTCATTATCTAAAATGTGGACACGAGCGCGAACAGCAGTTTCATACACGGGTCAACCGTAAACCATTACAAACGGTGCACCGAGGAGCATGAGCACAACATAGGAAGGCCGCGCTTGTGTATACAACATACACAAAATGGCAAACGGTCACATAGTCAAACAACAACTACAAGCAAGGAGGCATGGACAACAAAGAACGCATGTAGGCCTATGGCAAAAGCACACAGCTGGCTACACAAAATGGCCACCGGCCTTATGATCAAATAACTAGGCCTGGGCAGTGAACTTCGCTCCGTTCAGGGAGTTTGACAAGTTTTATGCACTCCACGGAGCTCACGGAGTGCAGAAAACTCCGCTTCGCGATGTGCAGCTGAGTTTTTGTCCCGTTGCGAACGGTACGTTCGCGATCGCGTACAGTAAGTTCGCGAGCGTGAGTTGCCGCTCGGGTAGAATTTCTACCCGAGCGGATGAATACAGCACAAACTGAAGTTCGCACTGCACTCTGCCACTCGCAGAGTTTTTTGTAACTTCGCAGAGTTCTGCGAACTACTCCCAGACCTAACAACAACAAGCAAGAAGGCATGGTGGACACACCAAAGGACACATGCTGGCCTATGGCAAAAGAACACTGGCTGCACAAAATGGCCACATGGTCAAACAACAACTGCAAGCAAGGAGGCATGAACAGCAAAGAACGCATGCAGGCCTACGCCAACAGCATACTGGCTGGCTATACAAAATGGTTGCCAGGCACATAGTCAAATAACAACTACAAGCAAGGAGGCATGGTGGATAGAACATATCTAGACCTATGGCAAAAGCACATTGGTTGACTGCACAAAATAGCCACCGGCCACATGGTTAAACAACAACTAAAGGCAAGTAGGCATGATGGAGAGCACATGCAGACCTATGACAAAAGCACACTGGCAGGCTGCACAAAATAGCTACAGGTCACATGGTCAAACAACAACTACAATCAAGGAGGAGCGGTGGACACAACAAAGAACACATTGAGGCCTATGGCCAAAGTACTGGCTGGCTACAAAAAAGGGCCCCCAGCACATGATCAAACAACAACTACAAGCAAGGAGGCATGGTGTACACAACAAAGAACACATGCATGCCTATGGCAAAAGCACACTGGCTGGCTTCAAAAAATGGTCACCGGCCACACAGCATGGAGAACAAAGACAAATGGTGGCCTATAGCAAACACACACACACCCACCCACTGGCCAGACAAAGACATTATGGTGACACAGCGTTAATTCAGCAATGCCAAAAATCAAGATTAAATGAGCTATAACATTTTTACAACAACACACATCTTCCCAAGGCATCAAATAGTATTACCCCACCAAAATACACTCTTTGCAGAACAAAACGTGAAATACATTAAAAAAGCAAAGTAAACCCCACATTTTTAATTTAATCCAATGACCTCTCCGGGCTAAATGATATTTAGTAACATAGACCACAGAAACCGTTGTTTCATATACCCAATGAATTGTACTGGTGGGATGGCCCGTGGTCAGACTAGGCCACATAGTATAATTAATTAATTAATAGTGCAAATGTAAGTAACATGGAGAAAGTATACTTATCTATGTAACCTTTCTGCCTACAAAGGATAAAAATGAGATGCCCAAAACATAACTAGACTCCTACTGCAACTCCAAGTGACCCACCATAACCACAGTCAAATTTAAAAAATGAATAAAAGTACAACTAAATACTGGTGCATGCCGTCTATCACTCAAACAACACCTCATACTAACGTTTTTGGACTTATTTGTGATATCACAAATCAAAGTCCTTCATAATCCAATGATATATATGCACAAGAAATTGCAGACAACGAGAGTGATCCTTCACCTCAAAATCCAAATGAAAAGTGACCAGGAGATGGACAAATTACTGCTGTACAGGAAGTTGGAGTCTCTAGGGCACTTCACTTTTCGCACTAAAAACCAACCTGAACTGTCCATTGGAGTAGAGTAGTCACTAAAAACATATTTTTTAGTTGATTTAGCTACTTCTAGAGAATAGAATCTGCTTGAGAAGCAGCAGCAGGCACTCACCAGCATCACAAAAGTGGCACCGGTAGGCTCTGTGGCAAGCGGAAGCCGCACCAGCACCCAGCAAATCTCATTGCACTTGCCAGCGCACTCCAACACAAGTATTGTACATGCAAACGGAATTATAATTCTGCTACTCGCCGAATGGTGGAATCTACTGGTAACACGTTACAAGGAGTTTCTGATTTCCACTAACTCCGCTAGTGGAATTATAATTCTTCCTGGGCATACTCCTATCCCCACTGTTGACTGAGGAATGGAGCCCTCCCCAGCACATCTAGAGGAGCACTGACAGACTTGGAGAATTGCAGAGTAATTTGCCGAGAGATGTTAATACAGTGCTCTCACTCGCACTCGCCTCCACGGACTACATCCTCCTCGGGCCCCTGAACTTCCACCTCGAGAACAACAAGGACGCTAACTCCGCCACCCTGATCAACAACCTCGCCAACCTCGGCCTCGGACAACTCGTCACCGCACCCACGCCGCCGGCCACACGCTGGACCCTGTCTTCTCCACAAGCACCCACGTTGCCTTCGACCAAACCACCAAACTCCATTGCACCGACCACCACTGCATCCATTTCACCTTCAAGAAACCAACCACGCACCACCGCACCCAAAAGCTGCCTCGCTGCTGCTGGGGCAAAGTCACCGAAGACCAGCTGATTACCACCCTCACCCAGAACCCACCCACTGAACCCACCAACCCAGACACCGCAGCCCGCAACCTCAGACAGTGGATCGACGACTGCACCAACACCCTCGCCCCGCTCAAGAAACCCTCCAACAGCCACGCCAGCAAGAGAGCCACCTGGTTCACCGACTAACTCGAGACCTCCAAACGCGCATGAGGAAACTGGAGAAAATATGGCTCCACGAATGCACACTGGACAATCACGCAGCCCACAAGGACGCCACTCGCAGACATCACCACCTCATCAGACTAGCCAAGAGATCCTCCTTCAAAGACCGCCTGGATAACAACGCATACGACAGCAAAGAGCTCTTCAGCATCGTAAAGGAACCTTCCAACCTCAGCGCCAACACCAACGACTTCTTCCATCGCAAGATCGCTGACATCCACGACAGCTTCAACACCACAACCGCCCCGACTACGCCAGACTCCACCTCCCCTGCCTCCCAGGTGAACACCACCAGCGCCATCCGCCTGACCTCCTGGTCCAACGTCAACGACGACGAGGCACGCAAGGTCATGAACTCCATCCACTCAGGGTCTCTGTCAGACCCGTGCCCACACCACGTATTCAACAAAGCAGACGAAGACATCGCACCCCAACCACGGAAGGTCATCAACATATCCTTCGAAACAGGGACATTCCTGGAAAGATGGACAGATATCAACGCTCTCCTCAAGAAGCCCAAGGCGGACCCCAAAGACCTCAAGAACTTCCGGCCCATCTCCTTGCTCCTGTTCCCGGCAAATGGCATCGAAAAAATTGTCAACAAGCAACTGGCCCGCCACATGGAAGACAACAACATCCTGGACCCATCCCAATCCGGATTCAGACGAAGCCACAGCACCGAGACAGCCCTCATCGCTGACACAGACTACATCAGGGGCCAACTAGACCACGGCGAAACATCAGCCCTCATCCTCCTGGACCTGTCGCCCGCTTTCGACACGGTCTGCCATCGCACTCTAAAGACACGCCTCCTAGAAACCGGAATCCAAGAGAAGGCCCTTGACTAGACCACATCCTTCCTCTCCGGCAGAACCCAGAGCGTCCGCTTCCCACCCTTCCAATCCGAAGCCACCGTCATCATCTGCGGCGTCCCCCAGGACTCATCCCTCAGCCCGACTCTGTTCAACATCTACATGGCCCCCCTCGCACAAGTGGCCCGCCATCACGACCTCAACATCATCTCCTACGCCAACGACACACAGCTCATCCTCTCCCCCACAAAGGACCCACACACCGCCAAAACCAACCTTCATAAGGGAATGAAGGCCGTCGCTGACTGGCTGAAGAGCAGCCGTCTGAAGCTGAACTCGGACAAGACGGAGGTACTCCTCCTCGGACCCACCCCCTCAACCTGGGATGACTCCTGGTGGCCGACCACACTGGGAACAGCACCAACACCCAATGAAACATGCACGCAACCTAGGAGTCATCCTCGACTCCTCCCTCTCCATGTCTAAGCAGGTCTACGCCGTCTCCTCCTCCTGCTACAGCACCCTCCGCATGCTCCGCAGGATCTACAAGTGGATCCTGACCGAAACATGAAAAACGGTTACACAGGCCCTCGTCAGCAGCAGACTGGACTACGGCAACGCACCTACGCAGGAATCCCAGCCAAACATCTTCGACTACAATGCATCCAAAACTCCTCCGCCCGACTGATCGTCAACGCCCCCCGCCGCATCCACATCACCCCCCACCTGAGAGACCTACACTGGCTCCCCATCGACAAGAGGATCAAATTCAAGCTCCTCACCCACGCACACAAAGCACTCCACAACGCCGGACCAGCCTACCTGAACAGCAGACTCAGCCTCTACACCCCCACCCACCAGCTTCGCTCCGACAGCATCGCACTCGCCAATGTTCCCCGCATCAAATGAATGACCTCCGGCGGCAGAACCTTCTCCTACCTCGCCGCCAAGACACCCTCCCTACCCACATACGACAGACCCAAGACCTACTCGCCTTCAGAAGACTCCTCAAGACCTGGCTCTTCGAGCAGTAGCAGCACCCTCCCTCCCCTCAGCGCCTTAGGACCCTCATGGGTAAGTAGGGCACTCTACAAGTACTCTGATTGATTGATTGATTGTAAGGGAGATACAGACAAGAGAAGAAGAAAAAGTAAGAAGGCCGTCTAGGAACACAGCCAGAGGAGAATGCAGTGAGACATGTGCATTCCACATCTCCAATGTGCTGTGTCATGTTGTCTGTGATGCAACAAAGGAAGAATGAGACATACCTCTGTTTATGGCGCTTGAGCCTAGTGTGTCAGTCAGTGCATAATGTAACAAACCTGCCTCTGACTCTCAGCTCAATGGCTGCTGTAAGGAGGCGTGTTATAACTTGTATCCTCATTATGCGTCCTTTCCCTCAGTTACCTGTTCCCTGCTGCTCAGCTAGTATGGATGTGGTATGTGTGGAATGTTGGAATGCTTCATGAGGTAGTGGAATGCATGAGTGCCTCTTGTGGGTAACAGAGAGACAGTTGGAGTGTTTGGGCTGAGCAGCAACGATGCTGCTCCCGGTGGGGCTGAACTTCTTATCTTACTTACTGTTAGACCTGGTACCATTTAGGCATGGGCGGAAAATCCGTTTCGCTCGCGGATTTTGCGGATTTTCGGTAAATTCGCAATCCGCGAGATTCGCGAATCTCCCGCAAAATCCGCAAATACGCGAGCAGCGGATTTTGCTCGCACTGCTCGCACTGTTCGCGTGAGTTCGCGGCTTCCCAGTACAACTTCGCGCCCCGCGAATAAGTGCAAAATTGCAGAAATACGATCTTAGCAAAACTGAAACTACTTACCAGGTTCAAAAGTTCAGGCTCATCATTAGTAGCCATTTCCTGTAGTGCTTCCTGAGGGGCCCCTCCAGAGTTCAGTTGCCAGTTGCAACTATTATGTGACCCTGCTCTGAACCTCAGAATAGTTACACATATGCCACAAAGGTCCTGAATTACAGCTAAGGGAGACAAGCAGGAGCCAGGCTGGAAGTTCAAATCCATTAATCAGCCCCTAATTCATTATTGTCAGTTGGGGCAGGGCAGGTGTTGTAACTAATTTTGCAACAATGAAAGCACTTAGCAAGTGCAAAAGATCACTAATCAGGAAGCACTAAGGAAGCAGGTGCCAGCTAAAAAAATATTCTGTGACACATTAATCAGCCCCAAATTAATTCAGGTCACTTGAGGCAGGGAAGGTGTGCTTGCGTTGCCACAATAATGTACACTGACTGGACAACCAGAGGGTGCTGTGATGAAACAGAGGGTGGCATGGGTGGGCCAGAGGGTGGCATGAGTAGTCAGAGAGTGGCAGTGGTGACAGAGAGTGGCAGTGATGAAGAAGAGTGTCCCAAACAGGCTGGACACGTAGAAACAACAAGTTCGCGAAACTTGCGACCCGACAGGTAAGTTCGCAATTTGCGAAAGTGTACAAAACCCTCGCGAACTGGCAGAAACCCGCGCAAACACACAAAAAAAAAATCCGCAAATTCGCGAGAATTCGCGGATTTTGCGGATTGCGAGTTCGCAAATCCGCAAAATTCGCGAACGCGAGATTCGCAAAATTCGCCCATGCTTAGTACCATTGGTGTGAGCCTCACTTCTAGTTTTTTACTGATGGCCTCCTCTGTTTTTGATATTTTTGCTGGTTAGATGCTTTTGGCACTGTACTACTGCTATTCGGTGCCACAGTGCAAGTACTCCCTGTGTTAAATTGTTGTGCTAATTAGTGACTCCATGAATGGTTTATTTGATTTACTTGTCAGACCCTAGTACAGTGCACCGTGTGTGCCCAGGGCTTGTAAATCAAATGTTGCTGGTGGGTTTGCCGCACTTGTTTTGCCACCAACAGAAGCAGCTTGTAAAGTGTGTCTCAGGTCTGCCATTGCAGAGCCTATGTGCAGTCTGTGACTGCCATGTCTACTTGGCAAGTGCACCCACTAGCCAGTCCCTAAACCTTCCCGTTCTTCATGTCAGTCACCCCTAAGGTTGGCCCAAGGGCAGGGTGCATTGTAGGTATAAGGTAGGACATGCCCTGGTGTGTGTGGCATGTCCAAATAGTGAATTACAGCCATTGTCGTTTTTCACTATTGCAATGTTACCTGATCCCCATAGTCCAGAATGGGCAGTTTGATTATTACATCGTATAATCCTAACTGACTCGGGGAACTAGGTAGAAGTTTGAATTTAGTATGCCTGAACTCAGAAAGAAAAAATACATCTTTTAGTGAAGTTGGTTTTAACATTCTGTGTTTGAAAATACTCCTTTTTAGAAATTAGTTATTTTCTTGCCTAACTATCCAAGCCTGCCTCTGCTAGGTTGTGTATTCCTTGTCTGGAGTTTGAGTGACAGGGGCTGGGGGATTCCAGGAGACAGGGTGAGTCAGCACAGTGCTGAATAGAGAAATCTGCATCTAGATGGGTGGGAGGAGTTGCACTTGGGACCTCAACAGGGCTGTGCCTTCCCTCCACAATGCTGGCTCTACCTGCTGTGGTGTGTCTGATGTCCCTGGCATACACTGTGAAAGGAAAGCAGGTGTCTTGTCAACAAAGTGCTCCAGGACTGACCAGAACTGGTTTGGACTAGGCAGATGCCTCTCTGCCTTCAGAGAACTAAGAAAATTTGAGTATAAATATAAACAAATAAATAAATAAATCTAGTATTTGTAAAGCGTACAGCTACCCGAAGGTATCCCGGCCCTAGAGGCCATCAAGAAGATTAAGCGAGCTATTGCCCAAGTCACATGGTGCTTTACTGACCTGCCGCCAGTGCCAGGGATCGAACTGTGAGCCCGTGTCCGATGTCAGTCACCTTGGCTGCAGCACCACACCTCTTCCATATGGGGACCCAGACCCCAAGACTTTAGATCACTTCTGGGAACAAGACAAACCATTTGCCTAGGAGAAGAACCAAGGAAGCTGCAGGAGTTTGGACTGCCATCCTGCCAGTGTGCTGTTTGCTGGGTTGGCCTTCAGTGGTCTCTTCATTGTCAAGGAAAGGAGAAGGAACTTTTAAAGAACTTTCATCATCTTGCAGATATAACTCCAAGGGCTTGATTTGAGCTTGCCTCTTGACTTAAGACTCAGGGATACCAGACTTCACCCCCTTCTGTTTGCCTGCATCTGGAACTTGCTGTTCTAGTGCTATAGAAGGACTCTGCAATACCGACACCGGCGAGCGACATTGGATTCTGCACCTAAGCTGCGAGCGCTGCTCCGACTTGCAACATGGACCCGACGCCGGCTGCTGTGCCACATCGATGCCATTGAACAACATTGTAAGCCTGCCATACCTGTGAACGCTGCTCCAACTTGCGACGCCGGCCCAATGCCTGCTGCTCCGAAGCTGATATCATCGCGGAGCCGATCGTCAACGTGGGTGGTCAAGAATCCATCAACAGCGTGACATCGTACGGAACTGTGGTTTCAGCGCCATTGTGACGACACCTCCTCTCCAGTCAGGAACTGACACCTCCCCTGCCTGCGCAAGCATCCAGTTCCCGACGCATCATCTCCCCCCAAAGCAAAGAACCGACAAAGCAACGTTCCAACGACATCGCTTCTCCCCAACGCTGTGAGCTGTCTTTGTTTCCACTTTTACAAGGTACTGTTCTTTTTGGGTCTGTTTTGACTCCGTGCCCAACGCCGCGCACCTCCCGGTCGGCTCCGTAGTTTGGGATTTCTTTGATCTTGACGTCGTGATAACTCCCGTTGGAGTTATCTGTTGCTAAAGACTATTTTTAAGTGAATAACCTATTTTTGAACCATTTCGGCTATCCTGAACAATTCTTATTGATTACAGAATTGTGGATTTTTGTCGTTTATGGTCGTATGATAAGTCTATATAAAGTATACTTATTTTTATAAAAACTGTGTAGTGTCCATCTGTAGTGTTTTCACTGCATTACTGTATGTATTCACAAATGCTTAACACACTGCCTCTGAGATAAGCCTGTCTTCTCGTGCCAAGCTACCAAGGGGGTGAGAAGCGATTTTCCAGTAGTGTAATCCCCTTTACCTGACTTGGAAGCAAGGGCCCTATTTGGTCAAAGGTGTGTACCTTTGCCAACTTGAGACCCCCAGTTCTAACACTTACCATCTTGATTATCCGGAAACTAAGCGTAATAATCCATGTACGTATAACCTACTTCATGGCTACATTTGGACTTCCTTTGGATTGTATTAATGGCGATAATCGGAAAAGGACCTACTGTGAGAAAAACGTCACTTCTAATACTTAAGAGGAGCCATGTTTGCTGCAACACGGGGGTGAGACATTAGAAGTACTTTTAAGAGAACCTATTTTAAGCCTGCTGAGAGAAAATGTGTCTGGGAGCCCCACCAGTGTCAGTTTCCATCAGATGGCCTCATCCTAGGACATTAGAACAAGCTCTGCAGAGGTAACGTGACTTTGGAACCAACTTAAACTTTTTCTGGCTGTACTGATGCGGAGTGAGCCAACGGTTCCTTGCTGTGAATACTTCAAAAGTGAAGGGGATCCAGGAATTACGTCAAATGACTTAAGACTCAGGGATACCAGACTTCACCCCCTTCTGTTTGCCTGCATCTGGAACTTGCTGTTCTAGTGCTATAGAAGGACTCTGCAATACCGACACCGGCGAGCGACATTGGATTCTGCACCTAAGCTGCGAGCGCTGCTCCGACTTGCAACATGGACCCGACGCCGGCTGCTGTGCCACATCGATGCCATTGAACAACATTGTAAGCCTGCCATACCTGTGAACGCTGCTCCAACTTGCGACGCCGGCCCAATGCCTGCTGCTCCGAAGCTGATATCATCGCGGAGCCGATCGTCAACGTGGGTGGTCAAGAATCCATCAACAGCGTGACATCGTACGGAACTGTGGTTTCAGCGCCATTGTGACGACACCTCCTCTCCAGTCAGGAACTGACACCTCCCCTGCCTGCGCAAGCATCCAGTTCCCGACGCATCATCTCCCCCCAAAGCAAAGAACCGACAAAGCAACGTTCCAACGACATCGCTTCTCCCCAACGCTGTGAGCTGTCTTTGTTTCCACTTTTACAAGGTACTGTTCTTTTTGGGTCTGTTTTGACTCCGTGCCCAACGCCGCGCACCTCCCGGTCGGCTCCGTAGTTTGGGATTTCTTTGATCTTGACGTCGTGATAACTCCCGTTGGAGTTATCTGTTGCTAAAGACTATTTTTAAGTGAATAACCTATTTTTGAACCATTTCGGCTATCCTGAACAATTCTTATTGATTACAGAATTGTGGATTTTTGTCGTTTATGGTCGTATGATAAGTCTATATAAAGTATACTTATTTTTATAAAAACTGTGTAGTGTCCATCTGTAGTGTTTTCACTGCATTACTGTATGTATTCACAAATGCTTAACACACTGCCTCTGAGATAAGCCTGTCTTCTCGTGCCAAGCTACCAAGGGGGTGAGAAGCGATTTTCCAGTAGTGTAATCCCCTTTACCTGACTTGGAAGCAAGGGCCCTATTTGGTCAAAGGTGTGTACCTTTGCCAACTTGAGACCCCCAGTTCTAACACTTACCATCTTGATTATCCGGAAACTAAGCGTAATAATCCATGTACGTATAACCTACTTCATGGCTACATTTGGACTTCCTTTGGATTGTATTAATGGCGATAATCGGAAAAGGACCTACTGTGAGAAAAACGTCACTTCTAATACTTAAGAGGAGCCATGTTTGCTGCAACACGGGGGTGAGACATTAGAAGTACTTTTAAGAGAACCTATTTTAAGCCTGCTGAGAGAAAATGTGTCTGGGAGCCCCACCAGTGTCAGTTTCCATCAGATGGCCTCATCCTAGGACATTAGAACAAGCTCTGCAGAGGTAACGTGACTTTGGAACCAACTTAAACTTTTTCTGGCTGTACTGATGCGGAGTGAGCCAACGGTTCCTTGCTGTGAATACTTCAAAAGTGAAGGGGATCCAGGAATTACGTCAAATGTTTAGGGAGAACAGACCACAAGCTTCCGGCAGCCCTCCATTGGCTTAGATGTGTAGTGCTTTAACACGTATTTACAACCCTCTATTGGATTGAATTGGGAGTTTATTTGAAATTGTGCACCAGCATTTTATGGGATTGAACCGTCCTTTTTGTGCCTGTGGTGAGTTTGCAATGCACCTGCTGGCACTGGATTTCGTTTTTCTGCACTTCAATTTGACTGCCGGTAACCTGAAGAGTATTAAAAAGGGGCCAGCACAACCAATGTAAGCACATTGAAAAAGCCTTGAGGACTGGGAACTGCGCTCTACATTTACATTCCCTGGTGAATTTCGGACGTGTCCGCCTCTGTATTAAATTGCTGGCAAGTGTGCGATGCCTGCTCACTGAGGTTGACGTCATAATGGGCTGTCGGTTTGATTATTACTACTGCTATCTCCTCTAGCAAACAACATAGAGCGATGTTTTGGGAACCATTTTGCCTGATTGGGAGGATTTATGCTGTCATGACTGGGCGGCAGTAAATTGAAAGCGGCGTGGTCCCCTGCGGGGTGTCGTGTGCAGAGGTGGCGTGAGGTGGAGAGTTGCTTGCCTTCTCCCTGAACTTTGGTGGATATTGTGCTGCCTCCAACGGACTACACCTCCCACGGTGCATCTCTTCTCACTCACCTGGTGAGACGCGGTGGGAGGCGCTCTGAACGCGCACAAAAGCGTTGTAATCCTTCTAACGGTAGGAGCGGCAGTAAATTGAAAGCGGCGTGGCCCCCTGCGGGGTGTTGTGTGCAGAGGCAGCGTGAGGTGGAGAGTTGCTTGCCTTCTCCCTGAACTTTGGTGGATATTGTGCTGCCTCCAACGGACTACACCTCCCACGGTGCATCTCTTCTCACTCACCTGGTGAGACGCGGTGGGAGGCGCTCTGAACGCGCACAAAAGCGCTGTAATCCTTCTACCGGTGTGGGCGGCAGTAAATTGAAAGCGGCGTGGCCCCCTGCGGGGTGTTGTGTGCAGAGGCAGCGTGAGGTGGAGAGTTGCTTGCCTTCTCCCTGAACTTTGGTGGCTATCGTGCTGCCTCCAACGGACTACACCCCCCACGGTACATCTCTTCTCACTCACCTGGTGAGACGCTGTGTGGGAGGCTCTGAACGCGCACAAAAGCCACTCTTCTACAGCGGCGCGGGAAGCGGCACGGGACGAAGCTGGGGTAAGCCCGGGACCAAGGGCGGGCCTGTTTGTGCCTGTTCGTGATGGGCAGTGACTGGACTGGGCCATAATTTTCCGGTACTTAACATTTTTATCAATCAAAGCTAGGTTTTATGTGGTAGTATTTTATTATAGGTTATCAACTTTGCAGATTAAGGGTGTTCTCACCTCCAAGCGAACAGTTCAAGTTCCTCCTTTACTCTTATTATCAAATCTTACAGTATTGTTACGTTGTTACGTTGAAGGATTAAGATACTCATAAGTCGTAACATGGGTAAAACCAATCCCCCAAGCTCCCACCCAGTGACACGGCAAAAAGCAGCATTATCAGTTCCCGCCCCTAGTGTGAGGGCGATTGATAAAAAGCTACAAAAAGCTATTGGGGTAGTTTCATCGGCCATAGTCAATACAGAAAAACGACTCTCTCTTACACCTGCTATGGCTTCCCCCTTACTACCTTGGAACGTATCAGTACCTATTTCCAACTCGACCGGGAGACCAGACGACCGCACACGTACGCGACGACGACGCCGAACATATGGCATATACCTTATTCTTCTCTTACTCGACTGGATCCTAAACGAATGGATGACTATTAAATCTGCCAACTATACAATTATAAAACCTAGTGCTCAGACACCTACCAAGACGGATGGGACGTGTAACATAAAAATACACTGCACAAAGCCCTGAAGAAGTCCGGTATCGGACGAAACGCGTTGGCTATTTTTATCTGCGAGTGTTTGAATAATAAAAGAAAGAATAAAACGAAGAAAACTGACTTGAAAATTTCTTGGGAGAACAGTTGGATTCTATCTTTGTTACAATACAAATGTTTATTAAGCACTAATATCGTGTTTATTACACAGTTTTTGGTGTGCGAGGTCAATTTGTGAAATTTGATGTACAGAACAAATTTTCATTTGTTCTATGTTGGGATCTAGGGGGTTGTATCCCAGACCATTTGCACCCATATCATAACAAATATTAGGAACTCGACCCTTGGTGCGGCCCCTAAAGCCTCAATCCCCCTTTTTTTGCTGTTGATACCTATTTCCAACTCGCCTGGTTTTACATTAGAGTCTCCTGTAGGTGAGCATCCATGTGCTTCGATTGTACCGGATGTCTGTTCTCCCATTAATCTTGCACCTTCTATAGCTCCCCAGGTGGTTAAAAAGGCACCCCAGTGTCGTTCTAAAATTAGGAAATTGAAACCACATAATAAACCTGCTAAGGCGATTACATCTGCCCTAGATACTCCCCAGACAGGGCCAGGCCCTGCTAACGTCACTCTAGCCCCTCCGGTTTGGGCTACTCATCTACTAATAGACTTCCAAACACAAATGGAGCAGCTTATCAAATCTCATTTTAAAATCTTGGGGCCAGATTCAAAGAACTAACTTAAGACAAAATCCTAAACTTACTACTTTTGGTATTCACAGAAGTTTGGATTTTGTCTTAAGACCGACTTAAGACAGACTTAAGTTAGGATTCTGTCTTAAGTCTGTCTTAAGACAAAATCCTAACTTCTGTGAATACCAAAAGTAGTAAGTTTAGGATTTTGTCTTAAGGTATTTCTGTGAATCATCCCCTTGATGAGCAGAATTGATAAAGTTGTTTCATTGATAAATAACAAGGGTGGGGAGGAGGACAGTTACCTGTCCTTACTGGGAGCAACACCGAGGAGGTGGACCTAGGTAATATTAATCAGGCTAAGCAAGGACTAAGTATAGATAATGGCCCCCAATGTAAAAATCTGGCACCTGGATTGGAACTGATGAATACTCTTAAACTAATTTCTAGTACCACTCCTTCCAGCTCTGTTATTCCCTGTGAACGCCTTTAGATATAGCCACTTCTGCCCCCGAGACCCAAATTTAATTCTACAAGTTAACAGTAGGAACCAGTTAGACCAGGTTTTGGCCCCCTACAAGCCTGTCCCGAAATCTCCTAGCAAGGATATTCAACAAACGTTACCTTGCACCCAGTTACCTCCTGCGGCTTCTAGGTATGTGGTGATATTAACTGGAGTTCCTCTGCTGTCTGGTGACCGAGGTGAGACATTCCCGGAGCTGAAGAATAAAATAATTTTCTGGTTGAATAAAAACAGACCCTTAATGGGTATGGGGCAGGTTGAAATTTTATTTGCTAGAAGAGTCGGCTGTTTGGGGACCAAACCCAAGGATATTGGAGGGGATTGTGTGATTATTAACTTTAGGGATCCTGGAGTGGTTAAACATATTCTTGATTGGGGAGGTCATAGACTATCGGGTACAATCATTCCACTACCTCTGGGGTATTTTCACTCCTGGGAAATAGTCCCTGCTCGGTTTGGACCAACCTACCCCCACTCAGGCATGCAGGCGGTAGAATGCGAATTTGGCTAGCCTTGGTGCTGGTAAGTTCCAATTCTATTAAGGACTCGGAGGCAAGGATTATGCCATTCTTTCATCGCTTTATTCTCTACAGCAGCAAGAAAAATATATAACAACTACTTTTCCCATGAACATTTGGGGGAAAGAATAAAGTCAAACATGAGTCCTATTACAGTGTCCATGTACAGGTGTCTCCCATCATGCTCCACTGTACTTGTCGTCTCCTCTTTCTTCGCGCGAAGCCAGAACATCCGTCCACTCACGCATCCTGTTTAGAATTATCTGCTCCTGCAAAAGAACACACCATCAGAGCCATCCTATATCAATAGAACCTCAGCGGTAACAGGAAGAGCAGTACACCGCAGAGCCATAAGCGCACATTCGAAAAAGAACATAAACGCTTTACTTACATTGCATACGGGGAGGGTACACTTCCATGAAGTCACTGGGGGGGATAATCCTCGCCTCCGAGACCTTAATAGAATTAGAACTTACCAGCACCAAGGCTAGGCAAATTCGCATTCTATGTCGGGACCGGAGGCTTCGGATTATGCCAGTTCAAAGCTTATCGACCACCAATCTGGCCACATCAATAACTGGCTTGAAATAGAACCTCTTAAATGTGGAGTCTGAGGACCAATCGGCCGCGCTCATCAGATCTTCCAACCGAGCCCCAAGGGCAAAAGCTTTAGACGCCCTGGCACCTCGCGTAGATTGCGCTCCAAACTGTTTAGTATCAATCCCCGCCTCCTGCATGATCCAACGCACCCAACGGGCGATCGTCGGTGAAGTCACTGCCTTATACGGTTTACGCAGGGCAATAAGCAACTGCCGCTCACCCAGAGGGCGAGTATACTCTGTCATACCCTCATAAGCACGGAGGCAATGCACTACGCACAGCTTAGGGGAGTCCTGAAAAGCCGGGTACGAAATGACCCTAGTATGCATTTTGGTCCGTCTGCTGACGGTAAAGGAAACTCCTTCAGGAGAAAAAACCCTGGCCGTTATATCCAACGCTCGCACATCCGAGACACGCCTGCAGGACACCAGGCACAACAACATGGCCAACTTAGCCGTCAACTCCTTACGCGTTAAAAACCTGTTCGGTTGCCAGGAAAGGAACAAATTCAGCACCCTGTTCGCATCCCACAGGGCGGAATACCGAGGGTCCGGCGGCAAGGCAAGCCGTATACCCCACAAGAGCCTACAGACTAAGGGGTGTTCGCCAACCGGGGACCCTTGAACCAGGTCGTGCCCCGCAGACACCGCCGACCGGAACGTATTGATCGATCGATAGGCCAGGCCCTGATCAGACAGTTCCGCCAAGAAATTCAAGACACGCCCTACAGGTGCCCCCACAGGATCCAAACCCCGTCGCACACACCAACGGCTCCACCGGAGCCAAGCCGATCTGTAGCGTTTGGTCGTGCTGTCGGCCCAAGCCTTGGAGAGCAAGTCCTCTGCCGATCTCGAAAGGCCAGGCAACGTCCAGCGTCGCCGGAGAGCCTCCACGCCATCAGGCGCAACGAGCCCTCCAGGACTAACCTGTGGGGCGCTCCTTCCGGATTCAGTAGAATGTGGGGAGACTGGGGGAGTAGGATCGGAAAATCCCAAGAAAGTTCCAAAAGAACCGGAAACCACACTTGCGACCTCCACCACGGAGTGATCAGCACTACCTGTGCCGACTGGCGGCGTAACAACGCTAACACCCTCGTTATCATTGAAAACGGTGGAAACGCATAGCCCTGTATTCCCGACCAGTCCTGGAGGAATGCATCCGTCGCCTCCGCCAGAGGGTCGGGCGCCAGCTGAAATACCGCGGGAGCTGGTGGTCCAAGCGGGACGCGAACAGGTCCACCGAAAACGGACCCCAAAGATCCGAGAGCTCCGCAAACAGGGTAGGGTCCAGCTTCCAAACGCTGGCGTCCAGAATATTCCTCGAGTGCCAATCGGCCACCTCGTTCTGACGACCCAGCAAATATTCTGCCGTAACCGACACCTGGTGGTCCAGACAAAAGTGCCAGAAATCCCTGCCCAGGTCCGCTAACATCTTGGACCTGGTACCGCCCAGGTGGTTGATATAACGGACCGCCGACACGTTGTCCATCCTCAGAAGGACGCAGGATTGCACCCTGTCCTTGGTCCAACATTGCACCGCGAAAGAGCCCGCTAGCAACTCCAAGCAGTTGATATGCAAGGACTGTTCGAGAGCAGACCAGGCGCCGCCTGTGGAGAAATCTCCGCACCGCGCCGCGCCCCCCAGCCGGAACAGCTGGCGTCCGACTCTATCACGATATCTGGGGCGGAACCGAAAATCGCACGGCCATTCCAGGCTTCCATGTAGGTAAGCCACCACCGCATTTCGTCCCTCACGTCCTCCAACAAAGGAATCAGTTGAGAGTACGTCAGGCCCCTCCGCAGTTGGTATGCCTTCAAGCGCTGCATGGCGCGGTAATGAAGGGGCCCCGGGAAGATAGCCTGGATCGAAGAGGACAACAGGCCCACTAGTCTCGCCAGGTGGCGCAAGGAAATCATCCGCTTCGCTAGGGTTTGTCTCAACTCGTGTCGGATCCGCGCCATCTTCCTGGCCGGCAGGCTCAAGGAGGCCGCCACCGAGTCTATGGTGAAACCGAGGCATGTAGCGCATTGCATGGGAACCAAGAGAGACTTCTTCTCGTTGATCACGAACCCCAGGCCCTGCAGAAGGTTGACCGCAGACTGCAACTGTGACCGCAGTCTCTCGGGGCACTGATCCATGATCAGCATGTCGTCTAGGTAGACTATCATCCTGACCACCTGAGCTCGCAAGGCCTCCACCACCGGCGGCAACACCTTTGTGAAGCACCACGGTGCTGAGGATAGCCCGAAAGGAAGAGTCGTAAACTCGTAAACCTGGCCGTCCCACCTGAACTGGAGGAAACGCCGATGAGGCGGAAAAATGGGAATCGTTAGATAAGCGTCTTTCAAGTCCAGCCTGACCATCCAGTCGGACTGTCGCAAGACGTCGCGCAGCAGATGTATCCCTTCCATTTTGAAGTGTCGGTACACCAACCACTCGTTGAACTCCTTCAGATTGATCACGGGGCGACTGCCCCCATCTACCTTGTTTACTAAGAAAAGATTGCTTATAAAACCTGAGGGGTGCTCGCAAGCGCAACAAATCGCCCCTTTTTGGAGGAGGGCAGCGACCTCTTCGCTCACCAAAGCCGCATCGCCCTGGGAAAAGGTAATGGGGCGAGGACGCTGTAGCTGACACGGACGGCCATGGAACTCCATTTGGAAGCCCTGAACCGTCTGCAGCACCCAAGCATCGCTGGTAAGGGAGGCCCATGCAGGAAGAAACTGCGCCAAGCGCCCCCCCACTTTCAAACTCGCGGAAGGCAGAACACTCACCTCGGCCACCGCCTTGCTGTTGGCCACGCTGACCACCACGACCTCCAAACTTCTGCCCTCTCGTGGGGTAGAAATTATTGAACTTGGCCCTGTCCTGGTACTGGCCACGTCCGGAGCCTTGACCTCGGTCCGAGCTGGCGCCCCGGCCGAACGAGCGGCCCCTGCCTCGTCCGGCCTTGTCGAAAACCCGGGGCGGGAAAACCTTTTTGATATTGGACTGGGCACGATCCAGGGACGTGAAGGTCGCCACAAACTTCCCCAGTTCTTTGATGAACGGGTCACCAAACAAGCCCCCCTGGGCTACAGCACCCGCCTCCGACGAGGCGAGGTCGCCCAGCTTGGGATCCACCTTGATAAGCAGGGAGCGCCTCCGCTCCGTAGAGAGGGCGCAGTTGGCGTTGCCAAGGAAAATAATGGCCCTCTGGGCCCAGTTGGAAAGAACCTCCGGGGAAATCGCGTCACCCGACACTTTGGCCTCCTCCGCCATATCCAGGATCTTGGTAAGGGGCCCGACAGCATCCAGAAGCTTGTCCTGGCAAGTGCGCCAGGATCTGTCGATACCCTTCCTCGGGTCCTTGACAAATTTCTGTAGGAAGGTCGCCATCTTCGGATCGATGTCCGGGGTCATGGCCACCTTGCCATCCAACGACGGCCGGGGACACTCCGAGCGCAGGCGGCTCCTAGCATCCTTGTCCACCGGCTTCCGTAGCCTATTAGCGACGTACTGGGCCAACTTGTCACACGGGACCCACTCTGAGGAACGGGGATGGACGATATCGTCCGGGTCCAGCATGTCCGACGGACCTGCGGAGGATGAGGGCTGAGAAGGGAGCCACGACCTGGAAGAACAGGCCTCCTCCTCCGAGTCCGGGGATTCGTCGTCATCGCGCTGCGGGTCCGGAGACATCGCAGGTGGAGAAAGCGGCGGAGCCTCCGAAGGAAGAGGAGCCGGAGCTTGTGCGTCCTACAGGGCCTTGAAGGCACTCTTTACCCTGGCAAAAGCCGCCGAATCAACCCCCTCAGTGCAAGGCTTCTTGGGAGGAGGTGGGGTAGGGGACGAATCAGGCCGGGACCGGCGCCGGAAGCAAGGCGGCAAACTTGGCATAGGCCTCGTCCAGGCGCGCCGAAAGACGTTGTTCCAGGGGGACCATAGCCTGGTCGACCGCGCGGTAGATGGACTCGTCGACCGCCTGGTAAAAGTCATCGTCCAACGGGACATAGTTCAGGGGGTCCTCCCCCGGATAATTGTCCGCGTTCCCCTGCATAGCGAGTTAAATTAGGCTCTAGCAACTGGAACGTCAGACAAGACCAATGACCCTCCTCAGGGTGCTCTATAGTCTGGGGAGTCCCAGCGATATGGGTGGCCAGAGGCACACAATGAACGGGCAAAGCCCTGGGAACGCTGCAGCCCACAGAGTCTCGGGGCGCCTCCCGGCAAAGCGGTCCCACAGCACACTTACGACCCCGTAGGGTGTTCGCCAAAAGTACAACCCAAAGGGCGTTCAGAAGCAAAGGGAAAACCTAATTGCGACCCCGCAGGGTGTCAGAGCCGGGAGGCTAGGCACGGGTCCGCTGGTGACAGGAGCGCGCCAGAACACTCCAGAAGCTTCTGGGAGCGCCCCTTCAGCAAACGAGACACCGGCCCCTGGTGGCCGCGCCACCACACCGCACACTACTGGGCAAAGATCGCGTAAGGAGCGCACTAGGCGTCCCGCGACCAAGCAAGGGAATCTGTGGGGAAAAAACAGAAACCCGACACCCGGCCCAAAGGCCAAAGGAACCACACAGAAACCCAAACCCAGGAGAGAAGGAAAAAACCAACTTAACTTGCTGCGAGCAGCGAAGAAAGAGGAGGAGACAAGTACAGTGGAGCATGATGGGAGACACCTGTACATGGACACTGTAATAGGACTCATGTTTGACTTTATTCTTTCCCCCAAATGTTCATGGGAAAAGTAGTTGTTATATATTTTTCTTGCTGCTGTAGAGAATAAAGCGATGAAAGAATGGCATAATCCGAAGCCTCCGGTCCTGACATAGAATACAACCTTCCTGTAGTAAATAGATTCAGTGTCTTGAATTATGTAGATTGACTATATCAGTCACTAAGACCTACTGAAACTGATTCTAACACAGCTGGGTTTCCTGTGGAGGAGCGCCAGAGGGTTGAGGGTGGGACCCCCCAGACGGACTCGGGGGTACAGGAAGATTGAATATTAACGATTCCACCTAGCACAATTTTAAACCCCCCAGGATATGGAACTCAGCCGGATAATCTGGCAAGAACGCCCCCTTTTAATGTGTTTTCAACTTATCTAGTTACTCCTCCAAGGGAAGAATCCCGTAGCACATTGATTGGGTCGTGGAATCTTGTGGTATTGGTTCTGAGCAGCCCATCCAGAATGGGGAGAGTTGGTGGACCAGAACGACCTGTGCCTGTTCCAAGAAACATGGATGTTGACTGCTCCCATAAGGGTGGGCTTTGCGACTTTTTATACACCTGCTGTACAGGGACTGAGAGGGAGACCCTCTGGGAGACTTTGTATTTGGGTAGCTACGCACTTGGGCTGTTCAGTGAAGGTGATAGAATCCCACTCTCCGGATATTCTTTGTATTGTTCTTAAATATTTGGATGGCGCGAGTGTGGCGGTTGTTAATGTTTATTTGCGACCCACTCCCCATACGGTGGGTTTCTCTATGTTAAATGTTTTAGATGAGCTCCTCATATTATTTCCCTCACCGACACATAGAATTTTGGGTGGTGACTTTAAATGTCACTTTAAACCCTTGGCCGGGATCCCTTCTGTAACTCAAGATGAGGATTCCACTTGGCTCATTCAGGAATGCTCTATGTATCCGGCAAAGCGCTGGTTGCTAATGGCTCTGCAGATTAACAAGCTCCTATTAACTCACTCCCTTAGAGCTTGTAATGGCAGACTCCTTCCTGATGTCCCAGGTAAGATTACCTATAATAGAATAGGGAAAGGCACAACCATTGACTATATCATGGTCAATGTAGAATTTTGGTCTCGAATCAGGGCCTTCAGCGTTATCCCAAGGGTAGACAGTGATCACAATCTTCTGTCACTAGAATTAAAACACACATTGGGTTACCAATATAGACCGGGCGAGCTGGAGACCCATGCAGATATGAATCTAATTACAGTTGCGGGTGGCAGATGCATAAAATGGGCCACGTTTGTGCTAGCCCTGAAAGAATAGCTGATCTATACCAACACGTTGCCTGCTCCCTAGTGGAGGCTTTTGAACTCCTGGTCGAAAACTTTGACTCTTCCTATTTTCAAATGTTTGGGACCATCCACTTCTATTTAATCACAACTTTGGCATCCTATTTTTACACCACTGCTAACAGGGGCCGCGGCCAAAAAACCTGGCCCAATGGTACACCAAACCCTGTAGGTTGGCTAAATGTGCCCTTGTTAGGGAAGTGAAAAATGGATCTGTTGAGAGCATTAGAGCAGCTAGACTCTCTTACAAGAGTATAATTGCTGAATCTAAGTCAGAATGGGAGGCAATAAGATGGGCAAATATAAAGGAAGCTCTGGATGGACGTGATTACAGGGCTTTCTGGAATCTAGTTAGAACAGGTATGGTTGAAGGTCCCTCTGCATTAGTACCTAACCTGAGTGAAGAGGTTTGGATATCGCATTTTAAGTCTTTGTTTTCCCATAGCGATACCACAACTGCTGTAGATTTACTTCCCCTAACGAAGGGAATATTCGACTCAGGAGCACTGGATGCAAAAGATAATGATTATTCACCCTGTACAGTGTTGGAAATTCAGGCGTCCCTGAGGAGCTTGTCTTCTGGGAAGGCCCCGGGATTGGATAGAATGCCTGGAGATCTATTCCTAAGCGAGCAAAAGGTCTGGGTCCCTTATATTTTAATGCCATCCTCCCCGGTAGGGAAATCCCCCACACATGGTTGGGTGCAGAGATCATCCCCATTTATAAAAAAGGCCTCCCCACTCGACCCAGCCAACTACCGCTCCATTAGCCTGATTGATGTCCTGCAGAAATTGTTTGCCCACTTTTTATTAACGAGGCTACAGTGTTGGATTGATGAACACCACATCCTTACCTCTCTCCAAGCGGGCTTTCGTGATAAGGTCTCTACCATCGACCAACTGTTTAGACTTCAATTGGTCTACTGAAAGACTGTGACAATGGGAGCTGGAAGTCTGTATTTGATCTTTGTAGATCTTCGATCTGCCTTCGATTTGATCCAGAGGGATAAGCTTTGGGCCATATTGTTAGAGATGGGTGCCCCAGTATATCTGTGCCAATTGTTTCAACGTTTACATCAAGGCACCTTTGCGAGGGAGAGGTACGGGAGGAATGGGGAGCTCTCGGCCCCCTTCCCTGTGGAAAAGGGTGTTAGATAGGGGTGTGTGTTGGCCCCCACTCTTTTCTCTTTGTTTCTCAATGGTTTGATTGACCATCTGTTGGGGTGTGAGGGATTTAGATTCTCCAAGTTTAACCACACGTAAGATACCGGCTCTGATGTTCGCTGATGATACGCTTTTGTTATCAAAATCTTCTATGGGTATCCAGCGAACTTTGGAGGCGTTCTGCTCCTTCTGCAGATCTAGAAATTTGGAGATCAATCTTTCCAAAACCAAATACATGTTCTCTCACGCTGAATCAACCAATTGTCCTCACCCCCATTTGGATGGCTCCACATTTGATTATTTGGGGGTAACATTGAATGATAGGACGGAGTGGGAGTCGCACATGGCCAAAGCAAACCTGAAGCTGGCTCAAGCATCTTGTGGAATTTTAAAGGTGTATAACGAGAGCTCACTTAAAATCCTGGGACCACCAGTTGAAATCTATAGAACCCAGGCGAGGGGTGGTGCGCTCTATGGAGTAGAGTTGTGGGGCCACGCTAGTGTTACCTCACTGTCCATCAGTGAGAATAGCTTCATTAGGCGCTTACTTAGACTTCCCCAGAGCACCCCTCTGATTCCATTACGTTTAGATCTGGGCTGAGCTCGTCATGAGCCGTGGAACGCTCACACGCGAGGATAATTCCCCTGCTGTGCTGAGCGTTGCACCGCAGGTAATGCACCTGTGACGAGCTGAGCTCGTCATGAGCACAGGAGCGCTGTGTCTCATGACGAGCTCAGCTCGTCATGAGCATGCGGGTGCCGTGCGCGCCCCCATCCCCCCCAGCACAGCGGCAAATTAACCCCCGCAGCGAAGGGGTTACTTTTCGCATGCTGTGTCTGCCTGCTGTGTCTGCAGTGTAACATTGCCTCATGCACCGAGGCCTCTGCTGAACTGCCATGTCCGGGGCTGTACACTGCTGGCCTTATAATGTGTGAAGACTGCGTCTCTCAAGATGTGTGTTTTGGGGCCGAAGTGTGACCGGGGATCGCTGTGAGTAATGGGCGCATCAGACTGTCTCGCCTGCGATGTTTGCCCGCTGTAGCTGCTCAGCATTGTTGCCTCACAAGGCCTCTGCTAGGCTGCCTGGACACTCACACAACACAACTGGTCTTGTGTTGGTAAAGACTGCCCGCTCTCTACACAACGCGCCTGTTGGGTCAGTGCACACTGTGGAGGACAATTAATCTGTGGACCCTTCCTGGCTTTTTCCTGTGAAGTGCCCACTTCTGGGCACCCCCAAGGTGAAGCCAGGCATCCTAGCGTTGTTGGGGCCGTTGTGGAGATTAAGCAAGCTATTGCCCAGAGTTGCAGAGTGGGACTCCATGATTGGAATAGGCACCGAGGCAAGAATTATCAGGTCCGAGGTAACTGAGCCCAAGACCGCCGAGGCGGGAATTGAACCCTGGTCCCGGGCTAGACCTCTGCATCAAGGTCTGCCGCTCTAACCATTGAGCCACACTTCTCCACGGAGAGTCATATCTCATGTGACACATTACAGGAAAGGTTGTATCCTCTTTCTGAGTAGACTGTGTGGTTTTCAGTAGTAGAAAGTACCTCGGCAAGCAAGACCCACCAAGACATTAACCCTTTCAGAGCTCCCCTGGCATTTATTTATGGCATGTTCCTAAATTGTGATTACACCCCCATTTGTGGCACAACAAGGTCAACCTTCAATTCAAGGGGAGGAGTGGATAGATCTGTTTGATAATGGATGGGCTGGAATTCACTCCTGAATGGAATAAAGTGTTATTAGACACCAGTAGCAAGGAGGGTCATCATATTTTTAAATATTTAACTTAGATGCTGGGTAGCGGCAATCAGCCTGTCGAGGATGTGTTCAAGGAGGCAAAACTATGTCTGGAAAAAAGGTTTGCCTAGGAGAAAAATATTGTAATGTAATGTTTCAAGTTTTATAGCAGCCCTCAAAAAGCAGGCGAGACCAGGGGCAGAGTGAAAAAGCACAGGAGCATCTGTGGGCAGAAAAAAGGATGTCGTCTCCATTGCAAAGGCTGTTGAAGAATTGGAGGGTTGAAAGAGAGGAGTCGGAAAGAGGCTGTTGAAGGAGAAGTGGCTGCGGTTGGAAAGACCAAGCAAATACAATAATCAAGCTCAGAGAGAGGCAAAAGTGAACGGTTGCTCCAGGTGCTGCAGTGCGTATCATACCAGTGACTCAAAGTGGTGTTGTGCTTCAAACAAGGAGTGCAGAAGATGTAGGCATAGAGGTCAATATGCCCGGGTTTGTAAAGAGTCTGACAAATCCTGTGCTCCAGTTACCAATGACTTCAGTTGGGAAGACGAGAATGAGGATTGTGTGTTGATGGTTCTCCCTGGCCTGGTAGAATATGTCAGAAGGATTCAACCAAAGGCACAGTTGTGGCCAGCATGGCTCACGGATGGGGGGCCGGCGAGGGGTCACGAGGGAAGGGGGGGTTCAATAATTTAAGAAAATTAAAACCTATCTTTCTGCCGGCCCGGGTCCTGCATCTTCACTGCTCGGTATGCTCCTGCTTTCCTGCCTCCGGCTGGAACAGGAAGCAGGCAGCCTCCCTCCCCTCCCCTACAACAATCACAACGCTCACCTGGAGTGTTGTGATTGGCCGGGACGCCGCCCAGCCAGGGGCTGTAGGGGATTGCATATTCTCCATGTAGGCTGCAACCCAGAATACATATGACTGGTTTGGGCGGCCCAAGAGGGCCGACCAAACCAGTCATGCATACTCAGGAGTGGGCAAACCACCCCTGCCCTGCCCGGGCAGCTCAGCCAACCATTCCCACCCACCAGCCCCCCCGCAGTGTGTAAAGAAACATAAAATGGTAATAACCAAAAGTTATTATCATTTTATGTTTTGGCTTTCTCACTGCGAGAAATCAGTGGGGCAACGCTCCTCCGTCCTAGTGGAGGAGCCGCCCCTGCAAAGGCATCATTCCAGATTCTGGACAGATGGGTGGAACTGATGGATCGACTCCACCTCTTTATTGAAGATCGTACCTGGAGAAAGGAGAGGCCTTGTGTTACGCTTCTTCCCAACTATATTCCTCCTAGAGGTTACAGGGAGAAAAGATAGAAGTGTTGGAATAATTTTTGTCTCCAATTGAGTTCAAATCACGACAGGTCGTGGGAAAAGCTTACGTGCTGAAGATGGGCCAACGATTTTGGGGTTGGTCCATTAGTTTGACCTGCATATTGTTATTGATTGAAAAAGGTAATAGAGGTTGGCTAAGTAGAAGGCGTTCCTTTAAAGGACGGTTTCCCTCACCCACCCGAGGCTTCATCATAGGGAATCCTCCTCCCACAATGAAGCCTAGTCATGGTACAGGCTACAACCCTCTCGCTGCGAGGGAGGAGCTCAGGGATGTTTTGTTTTCAGAGGGGTTCTCATTAAGACCTGATGTGAGCTGGCAGAGTGTTGTGAGTGGTACAGTCCTAATGAGGGTGAATTAAAGATAGCTGCAAGATTTACCACATACTTTTATTCTGGCTGCCTTATACTAGGGTTAAAAACAGCAAGGAGAACATACCAGGCAGTGTATGAGTAAGTACACAACTCATGGTGGCTGGCTCAATATGAGTTGTATACTTACTCATACACTGCTCAGTATGTTGTTTTTTGTTCCACTACAGGTACCACCTTTGAATCCTCCATCTTGCTACCCCATGTCTAGTATCAAATACAGTTTACCGAAACACTTACCATTGTTGCTATTTCTTTTCACTATTACAGTAGTAGGTCACTCACTGTCCTGAAGAAAGCCATGACACTTTCAAGGTCATGGGCTGAAACATGTCGCTCTAAGTTGAGGACGACTTGATCTAATGGTTCCTGTCATACATCTTTTTCTCCTTGCTGTTGTTAACCCTAGCACAAGGGGTTTTGCTTGGTCTTTTGCTTTCTCGCCCTAAGTGTACCAGGTATGCACCCAGAAGTGGGTCCCCGGCTCACTGTGTCACTGGATTCAAGTTAGCCTGGCTGATGAGGGATGAAACCCCGAAACTGGTCCCAGGATGCTTTTTTCCAGTCCAGGGAGGACTTAGCTTGGCAGTTCAGGCTGGACTGTTCCCATGAGGTACAGGGTCACGACTGATTTGCATATGGCCAGGTCTAAACTGGGGTAGATTGGTGAGCAAAGTAATGATGAATTTAACCCAGATCTCTTTACTGGGGATGAATGTTCTGATTTGTTCACCATTCCTTGGATCAATTGTGTCAGTTGCGGCCGCTGCAGGTAGGAGCGGTGTGGCAGTTTGAAGTATTCGGTTTTTAAGAACCCAGCGGTGCCAGGGGACACACCCAAAGACTTTGAGTTCTCCTGTCTCAGACTACAGAAACGCAGAGTCTTCTTGGTGACTTCAAAGATCAAATTTATTGGCTGTAGCCAGTAACAGATATCCTAGAAGTACAACACAGTGTATATTCTAAGGAGACTGCTACATCTTACAAAGCCAGCCATCCCTTTTTATACAAAATATTACGCTTCAGGCAAACATTCCTTATTTACAGTAAACCAATCTCATGTGTATAATAAAAGCATTTCATGACAAGCCCACATTTCTTTGTCCAGCCCACCATAAATGACTTGTCAAAACCCAACACTCTTCATCAGATAGATGGTCGGACCCCTAATAAAAATGGGAACCTCCTCATCGTAAAGCAGGTCATCATAAAGCAAGTAGCAGAGGCAGGTGTGTGCAAGATTAGTCAAAGTTGTGTGCAATAAACGGGTTGTGGTCTGTTGTGCTTCGATCTCAATCTTGATCGGCCACTGGGAGAGGAACTGGTCAAACAGGTTTGGGTCTGGGCAATGGAGTCAGCTTGCCCAGGTCACACAGAAGTCAGCAAAGGTGTACGTGTCCTTAAGACTCGTGTTGGCCTTAGTCATTGGCCTATGTGAGGGCAACTACAAAATGGCTGCCGTACGTAAAATGGAACCCTAGGGTTCAGGACGGAATCTCTGATTTCAGGGCGATCACGTCACTCGAACATGACGAAAACACTTGTATATAGTATACTTGTCATTCTCGGTCTATTGATACTAAAATCGTCATAATTCGACGATGTTTATGACACGGGTCCAGAATTTCAGTACCACAGACCCTCCTTTTGCCCTTACATAGGCAATTAACCTACACTCACGCTAATCTGAGTCCAGGTCTATATTCATAAAATCATTGAGATGTTGTTGTAACATCATCCTATTACTTAGCTCGTCCCTCGATACAGGTTTCCTTACACACGACGTAGCACTGAGGCCACATATAGTAGGAGCACACTGTACGCACAGACATAACAGGAAAAGAATGGCTAGGATCATCCCAATGACCATTAGAATCTTCCATCCCCAAGCAGATAACAGCTCCCAGAACCATCCAAGTTTCAAGTTTATTTTATTTATGTTACGGAACTCAAATGAGATCCACATCAAAAGAAAAAAGAACATAATATTACAATCCATTGAAAACATGCGAAGAATGATATTTTAAAAGACATAAATTTAAAAACATACAAATACAAGGTAATCTGGACGTAGAAACTCCCAACTAATACAAAGGCAAAAAACATTTGAAAAAGTTATATAATCTAAAACAAAACATTTCATTAGGAGGGTTGTACATGGCCGCAATAACATCTGTAGCAGAGAGAATATTTAATCTAAGACAAATGGGTCTTAGCCACTTTCGCCTATACGACATTAGAGCTGGACAAATAAAGATGACATGGAGCAAATTCTGGTTATTCATATTACAAAGATCACATGTGGGAGATGAACCGTACCATCTAGATAGGAGAGAGTTCAGGGGAAGTAAGTCCTGCCTTACTAGAAACAATAGACGCCTGACTCCATGGGGAATGTTCCAAAAAACATAAAATTGCGCCTTCCCCATCAAACAGGAATCAGTAACTGGAGTAGTACCTTTTTTAGAGGTACAATTCTCTCTATCCAGTTTAAACCCTAATTTCCAAGATGCGGATTTCAGGAGGGTTTTCAGCTGATATGCAGATAATGAAAACAAAACAGCTTCGTCTAGATGAACCATCCCATCAACGACCAATCTCCTTTATCCACATGAATAGATTCAGAGATTTTATGTAGTTTGGAAATGGCTTGGTACACTGTCGGAGTGTTGTCTGGAATGAAAACATAGCAACTAGATTGGATCACTTTACATACCCCACCTCGATCTGCAAGTATGACGTCTAACGCGACTCTGTTCTGAAGAGTCATAAGACGGTCCGACTGGAGCTCAGCAGTCAAGTTACTAAGGGCAATGGCAGTTTCAATTACGGTGGACTCCACCACTCTCGTTAATTGTCGTATGTTCCTGCTGTTAACCATAGGTCCCCAAAACGGCAGAAAACCCTTCAAGAAATCTCCCAATTCTTGCCCTGCAGTGTCTTTCTTGCTGAAGACACCTCTAACTACCCTTGTCTTGTGGTAATCTGCCGCAGCTGTGTAGGTGGGAGGCAACAGGAACAAAACAAAACATGTGCCCGAGAAGTCAGGGGGCAACCATGTGTATGCTCTATCACAACAAATGAAATAGGTACCCTTAGCTGCCAGGAATGAAGGGGAGGTCTTGGATGCAAAGACATACGTCTCAGTACAGACGCTCTTCCCCAACTGAGCTCTCGGATTCCTGCCATTACCTTGTAGACAATAACGACCCTGCTGGGGCACTATCCAAATCGGAGGGGATCTCTTTGTTCGCTGACTAATGCTCAAACTAACTCCATATCCAGTCGAGTTCCATCTAGCGTAAGCTTGTAACTTGTCTCTGGGAATCGTTCTATACGAGTCAATGTCTCTGCTCATATTTGTGATTCCCACTACCAATGCCTTGTTGCTCGAGTTACCTCTCGTGGAACATGGGGGATATGGTTCGATGGCATATATGAACATCGTCTGAAACGCCCACAAAGAACCATTGTAGCTGAATGGTAGGACCAAGTACGGAATACTCTTATCTGTAGTATGGGGCATAAGACCACACACCCAACAATTAGTCGTGTTCACTATTAATTGGTGTTGGTGCAAAAGCTGAATGAAGGAGTTATTGATAAACTCTAATCTTCTAGTGGACTCATGTTCAGGCAGAGGATGAAAAGAATGTGAAGAAACGGTAGAAGAAGGTACAGGCTGTGTAGTGGGTGCAAATGTCACTTGAAAAGAGAATAAAATATATCCTATTAAAAACGTCATTACACTAAGCAACATAAAAATGCATAATATCAAAAAACATTTCTTGGTCATTATTATACACATTTTGGCTTTAAAGTTCATCTCTTTGGCAGGTCTCTCCATCTCGAAAAACTCCATCCTCTCTAATTGCTGCTCGCGGTGGTAGGGTGTTCTATGCTAAGGAATGCTTCTGTCAATCCAGGGCAACTCCCTTAGACCAACCAGAATCGCCGACCTAACGTACAGCTGAACCCGGATGGCGGTTCGAAAAAACAAAAATCAAAGTAGTTCCTCGGAGGAGAGAGTTGCACTTTCAAAAAAATAGCAAAGAAAAGGAATTTATTTGTCCATAGTTCTCGGCCTCAGATAATAACTGCTTTTTCCAGATAGCGTCTGGTCTTGGAACAAAAGTTAAGGCTCCGTAGTGTTCAATCGAACTGAAGATGGCACGGTTTCTTGCAGAAGATCGTCGCTTTCTCGTTCAGAACTTGTCCCTTTTATACGTGCATCGCTAAAAGGCAGAAAACGAGGCACAGTCTCAGTCTCAGAGTCAGCAATACCTTCCTGGACCCACCGGTCGTATGGCAGAGGCAAAGGAACCCTCTTGCAGTGTACACCGTCGATCCAGTTCTTCTTTACCTGCACTCGTACTGCGAATCTTGTTGATAGCAGGACTAGATAGGGGCCAGTCCAACGGGGCTGATCATTCTTAGTCCGCTGGAAATTCTTGATTAGGATCCAGGTGCCGGGATCAATGACATGTCCTGGATCTTCAGTAGCCTGAGGCAAAGTATCGTGACCCTGTTGGTGTAAAACACGCAATTTAGCCGTCAAACCATACAAATAATCAAGCAGTACAGGGGTTCAATTTCACTGAATTTTTTCGGCCTTGGGACTCCCCATATGTTGGCCGGGTGGTCAAACACAATCTCGTATGGACTAAGTCCCACTCGCGAATGCACACTCATTCTTGTCAATAGAAGTGCTAATGGTAAAGCATCGGGCCATTTAAGGCCAGAGCTTGCTTGTATTTTGGCCAGTTTAAGTTTTAGAGTGCCATTGTAGCATTCTACTAGTCCAGCTGATTGGGGGTGATTTGCAGCGTGAAATTTTTGCCGGATTCCTAATCCTTCACACACTCTCTTCATCACTTGACCCACAAATTCACTCCCGTTATCACTCCAGACCATTCTCGGCAAGCCAAATCTAGGGAAAAATTCTTTGACAAGGGCTTTAGCTGTAGATAAGGCAGTGTTGTCTTTCAGGGGATATGCTTCTACCCATCTTGAAAAGGCACAAACAACAACGAGTACGTATTTCAAATTGTTGCACCTTTCCATGTGGATGAAATCTAGCGGCAAAACCTCGAACGGATACGTTGGAGGCGCAAAATGACCAGCTGGAGTTGGGGTCCCCCTACCAGGATTGTATTTCAGACATACCATGCAATTCTTGACCACATTCTCTGCACACTTAGGAATTCCAGCGTTTTGCCATACTGGAGCCAACAACTTGCAGATCCCTTTCACACTGATGTGAGCCATTCCATGCGCCATTGTAACCACCGCAAGCACATACGCATCGGGTAACAACCATCGCTGATGCTCTGACAATTCAACCCAACAACCATTCGCATCCAATTTACCCGTACTCTCTCTCCACACACTCAACTCTTTCTCTGTAGCTTCAGCTTGAATAGATTTCCCACTCTCTATCGTATCTTCACACATTCCAACGTCACCAACCCATCTTGCAGGGCCTGAAACATACATTCGACTCATCACATCCCTTGCTGTTTCTTTTGCGACTCTGTCAGCAAATGCATTGCCACAACCAACATAATCAGTAACCTTTTTGTGTGCACTACATTTCACAATCGCAACTTGTAATGGCAAAGTAAGTGGCTCAAGAAGCTCATTCACCAAATGGCCATATTGAATCTTGGCTCCATCCGAAGTCAGGAACCCACGCTCTTTCCACAATCGTCCAAAACTGTGGGCCACACCAAATGCGTACTGACTGTCAGTATATATGGTCACTTTCAATCCTTTCGATAACACACACGCTCTCGTCAGTGCAATCAATTCTGCTGCTTGAGCTAAATTATGTGGGATGCGTGCAGTTTCAATGATTGTATGCAAAGTCGTAACAGCATATGCCGCAGTCGTATCACCATTCGGAAGCTTGAAGCACGAACCATCCACCCATAAGGTACCATCACACTTCACAAGAGGAGTGTCTTTTAGATCTACTCTCCCTTTCGTCTCTTCTTCTGTCCTGTGAAAACAATCATGTTGTTCAGAAGCATCTGTCTCTGTTACATTCGGCAACAACGTAGCTGGATTCAACGTGTTGCATCTCTTTATGTGCACGTGACTCGCTAGGAGTGTCAACTCGTAACCTGACAATCGAGCACTAGTTAAGTGCTATGTCTTGGTTCTGTTTAACAAAGTATCTACTGCATGCGGAACCATCACGATCAGCGTATTATTCATCACCAAACCAGCACACTGTCGAATGGAAACAGCTGCTGCCGCCTTGGCTCTCAAACAGCTCGGCAACGCTCTAGCTACAGGATCCAAAGACAACGAGAAATATGCACATGGAGGTTGCTTGTCCCCAAAAGACTGTGTCAACACTGACAACGCACATCCCTCTCTCTCATGTACATACAACGTAAAAGGTTTACTGGAGTCGGGGGTACCCAACACAGGAGCCGAACACAATGCATCACGTAATTCTGAAAAACTTTTCTGACAATCTTCTGACCACGGAAGGGGATTCGGTGTGTCTTTGCAGGTCAATGCCACCAAAGGTTTGGCCAGTAAAGAAAAATTCGGTATCCATTGTCTGCAATATGATGTAATACCCAAGAAAGCACGCACTTCTCTCTGTGTCGTCGGCACACTCAATTTTGCGATTGCCTGAATTCTTTCACGGGTCAGTTTTCTTCCCTCCTTCGATAAGAGATGACCTAAGTAGGCCACTTCTTGTCGACAGTATTGCAATTTCGAAAGGGACACTTTGTGATGCAAATCGGACAAATGACGCAACAACAACAGTGTGGCTTCTTTACAAATTTCCTCAGTATCTGCAGAGACTAATAAATCATCGACTTACTGAATAAGGGTAGCGCCATCAGGTAAAACAATTGTATCAAGCTGTGTTTTTAAAGCCTGACTATATATCGATGGGCTTTCACAATAGCCTTGAGGAGCGCGTTTGAACCGGAAGCTTCGACCTCCTAAACAGAAGCCAAAAATATCCCTGCTCTCCTCGGTAATCGGGATGCTGAAGAAAGCATTCTTTAATTCAATCATTGAGAAGCAAGTCGCGGAAGCTGGAATCATGGTCAATAGGGCAGTGATATCAGGAACAACTGGAAATTGTGGAACAACGATTTTATTCACCTCTCTAAGATCAATCACAAACCTGTAAACAGGTGGCTGAGAAGGGTCAGTACGCTTCAAAACAGGCAGAACAGGACTATTGCAAACGTTACCTCTAGTTTCTTCAATTACATCTTTTTCAATCAAATCATAAATGATCGCTAGCAACGCTTTTTCACCTTCACTAGAGATCTTATATTGGGGAATGCGTGGCATTTTAACATTGGCTTTCAATGTCACAACATATGGCGGTATTTCCAAAAGACCCACATCGTTAGGACCAGTAGCCCAAAGAATATCCGGAAGAGAAGACAATTCTGTCGGAAGTTTATCCTTCGACAAATAGATCGGTAAGACCACTCCTTGCCCAGTGTAAGTTGTACTCCTGAAGGAGAACAATACAACGTCGCATATAATCTTTTCAACAGATCCAATCCTAAAAGGTTCTCCCCACAACCTGTCGTCAGAATTAGGGGTGCTTCGAATTCACAAGGTCCAACAGAAAGAGACATAGGACTAGAAATCGGGTTCCTAACCGGGGCGCCAGAAAAACCTACTGAAACATTTGTCTCGCCAGACAAAGGTGCGCCAGGGAGTTTAGAGTGCATAATAGAACTCTTTTTAGCACCAGTAACAGAAAAGGCTCTGACACACCTGATGTAATCACCTCAACATAGGGTCCACTCTGATCTACTGGAACTGAAACAACTCCCTCTCTTCGTCTATGGCTATCCTAGCAACCATCACCTTCCATGTTCTCAACCTCGGCATAGTAGTCATCAGCATAGTATTGAGTCGTCCTACCGGACACGTTATTCTGCTGATCAAAACTATTCATCGAATTTTGAGGCGGAAAGGGACGTGTGTTCTGGGTGAAATTTCCACGTCCTCTACCTCTAGGTGCTTGTTGAATACCTCGACCTCTTGTACCAGAAGCACCATTCATACGTTGTAAAAGAATAGGGCAACTATACTTGAAATGACCCTCTTCCTTACAATATGAACACTGATTGGGACCTACAAAAACACGCTGTTGAGGATATTCAGTCTTTTGCGAGTTTCTCTGAAACTTCTGAGGCTGCTGATAATCACGCTGGTTACTAAGAGGTGGATACGCCTGCTGTAAAAGAACCTTCGTTTTCAGCTCTTTAGTTTTCTTGTCTGCTCTATCCTTCTCATCCTTATCTCTATTTTCATAATACTGTGCCGTGGCCAATATCTGTGCTGAAGAGGAAACGGCCCAAGAACTCTCTGAATCTTTTAATTTCTTACACAGCTCGGGAAGCAAATTGTGCACAAACTTGTCAACAAACAACCGTTGACCACCTTCTGTACTCATATCTTGACCACTGTGGTCGATAAACGTTTCTTCAAACCTGGTGAAGAAATCAGACACGGTTTCCTCTTTCTTCTGTTTACATGCAGACAATTTATCCCAATTTACACGCATCGCAGGCATTAAAGTCTTCATATAAGTAACGATCCTACCAGGGAGTTCTGCTACTAAAGGCTCAGGTTTGGCACCACCAACTTGTCTGTCATTTGCAGCGCTAATATTAGTCCATGTGTCACCTAACTCCTGTGCATGATCCGTATGACGAATCAAACCCCACAAAGGCTGTGGAACCACGTTTCCAAACAACATGTCTATATCAGCTAGATTCATAATACATGAGTCTGCAGTCTGAGATGATTCCTTATAGTACCCTGCAGGGTTTTTACGGGGGTCAGGTAAAGTCTGCTTAAGGGCCAATACTTCAGCCCGCTTCCAAGGAACATGTACCCAAGCACGCTGAAAGTGAGCCGCTACGGCATCAATATTATTAGCAGCATCAGCCTGGACTGCTTCTTTCCACACAGGAGGAACTTCTCTCATGGGATATTGCCACGCCTTTCTCCTAGTTGAAGCGTCAGGCTCAAACAACGGCTGAGAAGGAGACTCATTCCTAAACGACAACAACGTCGCAACTGCTTTCTCAACATCGGAACCCACAATAGTTCCCTTCGCAAACTCAGACTGTATATTGACCAACTCGGAAGGAGCCTGTCCCACATCATCATCTTCCCATTCCTCACGAAGGAAAGTACACACCTTATTGAAAACATATCTCTGTTTCGGCGCTTCCCATTGATGGAAGACATCCGTAACAGATTCCACATCATATCTTAAAGGACGAGTGACCCATTTACGCGCCAGGCGGTCCAATATTTCTTTCTCTCGCAAATCAGGCAGTTGGCTATGCAACTGTTTACACTCCGAATCAGGGGTCGTACTATGCGACCCAAAGAAAAGAGGAAGTAGACTAGTAACAGTGTTTGTCATTCTCTGTCGAACAGAAGGAGAGGTCGACAAGACGGGAGATAAAGCGGACTGAGAAAAGGTCAACGTAGAAGCAGTAGTAGGGGAGGTAGCAAGAACAGGTGGAAAAGTTGCAGGAGTTAAAGGCGGAGCAGGTAGCAAAGTCAGTGGCCCTTGAGAAGGCTGCGCCAGAGGAGTAGGAGCCAGCGGAAGAGGAGCTGGCGGCTGTTGGATAGCAAGGGGCAAAGCAACCAGAGGCTGTGCCACTAAAGGTTGCGGAGGTGCTGTAGCACTCTGCGCATAAGGGGGTGGCAAACTCAAAAAGTGCGAAATTAAAGGATCTTTTTCGAGTTCTTTTGCTGCATCTTGCTGGAGAGTTGGCAAAACTGGATAATATTTATCAATCACCATTTTACGTTGCCTGTGCAACTGCTCACTCATCTGTTCTTCTTCATTATCTTTAAACTGCATAGCAGCTTGCATTATCGAAATACCCTTTTCCCTCTTATTTCTCTTTGCTAATTTAATTTCTTTCTGTTTGGCTTCCTTTTGCCATAGGCGGAAAGAGTCAAACATTGCCGGCCGGGCTTTCTTCTTGAAGAGTCTGACCTCTAGATCGTCTAAAATCTCTGTGTCAAAACTACCATATTGGGGCCATTTTAAAACACCATCTTTCCTGGTGTATCGGATCCATACTTCATTATATGTGATGGGGCCTATGCCATGTTTCACCTAGAGTTCATAGGTCGGTGTTCCAATTGGAGGAACCGGACACAAATCCTCCAATCGGGAATCCCTATTACAACCAAGACAAAACAAATTGCCAAGTCTGCTAAGGCCAGGCATCTTCGCTCACTAGTCTAGCTTCAAACTTCAAAGGATTATCGAATACGATAGTCTCGTGAATACACAAGTCCCTCGGCTTTGGCACTTGCAAGTTCCAAATCAAAGAGATCCCAAGGGGATACCCAAACTAAGAACCAAACTAAGGACTGGGAGACGCTCCACTCACACTTAACTGAGGTATCGATGACGTCACCAGACGACTCGTCTATCGTCTCGCTCTACAATACCAAAGGGTCCAAGAGAGAGCGATAGTCAGGGCAGCAGTCCTTCGTAGCCGTTGGAAGGCGGGGAACCTCGCAGCAAAGTCTTTCGGACCACGAGGACATACAGGGGTCGATGAAGTGGTTGGCCTTCCTCCAAAATTTTCACACGAAGCTCCTCACGAACCTCTGGCTTGGACCGGTACCGCTGAAATCGCTCCACGTTGGGCGCCAAATGAAGTACTGGGTTTTTAAGAACCCAGCGGTGCCAGGGGACACACCCAAAGACTTCTAGTTCTCCTGTCTCAGACTACAGAAACGCAGAGTCTTCTTGGTGACTTCAAAGATATTTATTGGCTACAGCCAGTAACAGATATCCTAGAAGTACAACATGGTGTATATTCTCAGGAGACTACTCAATCTTACAAAGCCAGCCATCCCTTTTTATACAAAATATTACGCTTCAGGCAAACATTCCTTATTTACAGTAAACCAATCTCATGTGTATAATAAAAGCATTTCATGACAAGCCCACATTTCTTTATCCAGCCCACCATAAATGACTTGGCAAAACCCAACACTCTTCATCAGATAGATGGCAGGACCCCTAATAAAAATGTGAACCTCCTCATCGTAAAGCAGGTCATAAAGTATGTAGCAGAGGCAGGTGTGTGCAAGATTAGTCAAAGTTGTGTGTAATAAACGGGTTGTGGTCTGTTGTGCTTCGATCTCAATCTTGATCGGCCACTGGGAGAGGAACTGGCCAAACAGGTTTGGATCCGGGCAATGGAGTCAGCTTGCCCAGGTCACACAGAAGTCTGCAAAGGTGTTGGCCTTAGTCATTGGCCTATGTGAGGGCAACTACAAAATGGCTGCCGTACGTAAAATGGAACTCAAGCGTTCAGGACGGAATCTCTGATTTCAGGGTGATCACGTCACTCGAACATGATAAAAACACTCGTATATAGTATACTTGTCATTCTCGGTCTATTGATACTAAAATCGTCATAATTCGACGATGTTTATGACACGGGTCCAGAATTTCAGTACCACAAGTTGGGCTGGCTGGAGGGGATTTTGGTAGACAACCTTGAGGGAAAATGTATTATTCATTTAAATTTGTCTCTCGAAATCCTCCCAGCCGGCACCACCGCCTCACTGCTCCTACCTACTGATTGAGCGCGCAGGTCACCCGACTCAATTTACCATACTCACCTGGGCCCATAAACACAACATAACTTGTTTGTGAGTTTAATCAGGTAACCTATGCACTTATTACTCTAATCAGTGATTTATTAATTTCATTTAGGACTTATACCATTGACTTACCAATCCTTGTAGTCTGTACCTAAAGTCCTAAGGGATCAAGGGAGTTAAAATATTAGGAAAAATAACATTTGCACTCCTTTAATATCCACAAACTCGGGAAATGTTTAAACTCTTTATCTAAAATTCTTTAAATGTCTTAATCCAAGCATTGAGCAATTAGAAAATTTGAATCAGGAAGATAACGATTAGAATAAAAATATGCAAAGATTTTATAAGGCAGTTTTTACGCATTTGACATTAGGGTGGGGAGAGAGAAGGAACAGTATAATGACATACGGAAATATGCAAAACCTTTATTGTTTGACATTAGGGTGGGAAGAGAAAAGGAAACAGTACAATGACATACCCACATTGAATATTTACCTAGAATGGTGTGAAGAACTAACCCTGGCCACGGGTCAGTTTAAAGGACAGAACCCCGAAAGTGCATGCACCATAAAGGCAAGCAGGTGCAGATCAGAATCAGGACAGGTAAAGCCAAATTGGATCAGGACTGGACCACCACAGGCTAAGACCGGCACCCGCAGTTGAAGTTGCAACGCCTGCGTTACTCCCTCTCTGCAGCTAACAGCCAGAACCCGGTAAGAGTTATAGATCTCCCCGACAAAGTGCTTCGCCAGCACTTCAGCTCTGCAAACCCCGATCTGGGTTTCAAACCTTCTGACAGGGAGCTCCGCCAGCACTTCTGCTCTCGATCCCTATTGAGTGCGTTGGGTCAGTGACAGGTCAGCTATTCGGACAAGTCGGACAAATTAACTAGCTAAGCCTACCCTAGTTATACTATTTTTCAGGTCAGTGTACCACCCCCCAATGTTGCAAGTGTAAGGATCCCCGAATTTTGTTGGACAAGAGATGGGGAGAGGTCATCACACCATACCAAAAATGAAACTTTTCTTGATATTAAAATTAAGGTTCCCGCCCATAACTTTATTTTCCCATGCACTTTTATTCCACCCGGCAATGAATGTATCAATCAGTAACAATAGCGTTCATTATTGTACAGTCCAGCTTCCTCTCCTGGGGTTGAAAGTTCACGCTCCCAGGCACATCTTCTAGTGTACTGTAAGCTTGGCTGTGATTCAATGACGAATGACATAGCTCCTTCTGGGTTTGACATGCGCGGTGTGGTCCGTTACATACAAAATAGAAAAGAAACAGTTTTAGAACACAGAATATATGAATGCACTGTATACCACTTATCTCTACTCTATTCCCATTACTTTATATTTAACTATTGTATTAGAAATTAGGCAGAACGAACAGCTTAGCAAAAGCAGCAGTGCAAGCTTCATGTGTGCTGTAACACAGAGCAGCCATCTTAGTTCTAGTGCCGAGAAGCGAAAGATTCCCTCCAAAGCAAAGAATACGTCATGTCACGTGAGTGTGACTGACGCATGCGCAGTAAGAAAACCCGCTAGCAGCAGCCATATTATTGCAAGCGGATTAACATTAGTAAAATCACATATGCAAGCTTCTTCTAGATGTCGTGTAATGCAATATTAGTAAGACAAACATGTTGGTTAGTACATTATTGTTATGTCGAGAGGACTGAATACAAGCAAGTCGCGTTACCTGCGAATCCTTGCTCCATCAATCACCTCTTTGATGATATTTTATATCATCACCAATTAATGCAACAGATGACAACTTCTCAAAACTCTCTTAACTCAATCTCTTCAAATTTTCTATTTTGTTTCTTTTCATTGTGTGAAAGTTTTTCACTTTCTTGTATATATTTCCATTCAGCTCTTCTAGTTCAAGTTCATAAATATTTATTTTTCCCTCTCTTATTTACTGTGTATGTCTTTTTGTGCTTCCGGCATTTGCAACAAATTATTATCCCTAAAATCAGTAGGGCTATTCCCACCTTTGGCCTCAGTATTCTACCCACTAAACTCTTTCCTACATTAGTAATCCAACTACCTATAGAGGAGAGACCATCAGTAAGTCTCTTCCATGCACTATCAACCTCCAGTGGTTTAAGCTCTTTTTCCAAATGTGTAATATTTCTTACATACCCTTTAATTTCAACACTTTTGTCAGGTATGTAAGTGCAACAATGTTGCGCTTTCAACATTCTCTTTTGGCAATATGGTATCAAGAGCAAGTAGATTTTGTAAAACCATTGATCTGATCGCAACCATTTCGGTATTGACCATCAGAAACCCTCCAGCAGTGTCAGTCGATAAACGATCCACTACTGTTGACAATTTGCAAATTCTTTGCGTATTCAGAGCCACTCCCACTGTAGGTATCAATGCACTAAATATATCACCTACTATTTCTCCAAAACTAGCTGTAATACAGGAAATTCAAGACCCAATAATCGGTAGAGTAACTGACTCAGAGAAGATCCAAGAAGCATTTTGGTGTTTTTATAGTGTTCTCTATACAGAAGAGGGAGAAATAGATTAAGAGAAAATCGCTGAATATCTTGATATAGATACCTGTGACAAACTTAACACCGAAGACCAGCTAATTTTGGAAAAGGCCCCCGACATCGAGGAAATAAGAAAAACCGTAAAAGATCTTTCCCGCGGGAAGGCAACTGGAGTAGATGCTATCCCACTTGAATTTTACATAGTATTTCTGGATCAACTTCAAGAAATCTTGTTGAACCTATGCTTACATTTATTTAGAGGAGGGCAACCCCCCAACTCATGGTCTACGGCTAAAATTGTGATATTCCCTAAGAAAAACAAACCTCCCGACCAGATAGTTTCTTATCGACCCATCACCTTAATAAATGTAGATTCTAAAATATACTCCAAACTACTTGCTAATCGTATTTCATCAATAATTCATAAAATTACATCCAAAGCTCAGCACGGTTACATCCCTGGGAGAGACACTACCGATCACACACGGAGAGTAATTAGCTTGTTTGACTACACCTAGGTGGCAGGAGACCCGATGGCACTTATTTTACTCGATGCAGAGAAAGCCTTTGATCGGGTCTCCTGGCCATTCTTGTGGCAGGCAATGTCCAGGGTCGGCTTTAACCATACATTTATACAGGCAATACAAAAACTTTACATTAATCCTCAGGCTATGGTGATGGTTAATGGTGGTAATTCAAAAGTATTAAAAATCTCGAGAGAAACACGGAAGGGATGCCCCTGCTCCCCGCTGTTGTTCGTTCTTTATATTGATCCCTTTATTAGGAGACTACAAAATAATAGCACTATAACTCCCATCCGGACAAATGAATACTCAACAAAAATTCTCACCTATGCAGACAATATCGCCATTGTCACTGCTAACCCAAACTTGGCTATGCCAATTATTGAACAAGAGGCACTAATATTTGGCACTATTTCAGGATACGCTTTGAATCGAGGGAAAACCCAAATAATTATTAACAACAAATGCGTTATGACAGATTCACGTATACCAAATTCAGCCACTTACTTAGGGGTTACAATATCTTCTGAATTAGAGAATCTAGTCGACCTGAACCTTAAACCTATTTCAAACAAAATGCAAAAAGATCTTCGCCGTATCAATAATTTACATCTTTCTTTGATTGGACGGACAAATGCCCTAAAAATGGTCTACTTTCCAAAACTTTTGTATCTATTTAGAGCGATTAATCTGGAAATTTCAGATCAATGGTTTAAAACAATGGAACGTATATTTACGGATTTTATTTGGTCATATACTCAGCCCCACCGCACCTATAAACTACTCACACTTCCCAAAGAAAGAGGAGGATTAAGTCTTCCAAACCTCAGGTTATATTATTGGACAACAGTCTTGCTATATAATCATGAGCTTTTTCTTCTTGATGGAACAGGGACATTTCGGGATAAAGACGCACCAACTATTCATCAAATAATATTAGATGACAGAAGTATTGGCTATCTTTGGAGATATCTCTTTGATAGCTATCATAAAGAAGTAAGACTAAAAACACTCATAGCCGTCTTTAAGGTTTGGAAATCCGTGAGGAAAATGATAGGTTTGGGACGATTATCATTTTATACACCAATACAAAATAACCCCCTCTTACAAGATATATTTACAGATTCCTATATTGATAGATGGGTCATAGCTGGAATTAACCATATAGGTTGCTTCTTCTCTGCAGAAGGTATATATTCTTTTGCATTTTTGAAAGACAAGTATCATCTTGAATGGAGAGATTTCTTTAAATATCTCCAAATTAGAGATTTTCTATTATGACGAGTGAGGAGAGAAGACACTATGCCTAAAAACATCATAGCTGAAACTCTTAGCCATTATCAGGAATAAATACGGATTGGGGGGTTTTACCAATTATTACTTACACATTTACCTGATGATAGGCAGAAGATTATTCAGAAATGGCAAAAGTAATTTATAATATCAACTGACGAATTTGAGTATGTAAATGGGCTATCACAAACTGCACTCATGTCAACTAAATTACAAACACAATTTTATAAAATATGCTTCTTCATGCGGATTGTATACATATCTTTTCATCTTGTCCCGCTTTAACTTTTCTCAAATCAAAAATTTTGCATTTCCTCTCATTAATCCTTAAAACTGTGGTTAATCTATCTGATGAAACAGTTCTTTTAGGCTTAGCAAACTATACTAATTTGAATACTGGTCATGCACTGATTTTTATTTCGATGGCGTATTAAGAATTTGTATACCATCGGCTTGGCTAGATCCTATCGCTCCCTCATATCAACAGTGGTTTTCAAGACTGTTAGCAATTTTTAATTTAGAAATGGCAATATATAAAACTAAATATAGGAAACGTAGAATAAAAGGTTTAAAAATTTGGTCTCCTTTAATAGAATGGTCTGAACCTTAGACATTCATATAACAATAACATGGCTTAAAACCGTTTAGTTATAATGAATACCCATCTACCCTAATGTTTTTCTGTATTTCGATGATTTATGTGTTAATTCAAATATTTAATTGTATGTATTATTATTATCTATAAGCTCTTGAAATTCTTTTTGTTCTACATTTAATCTGCCTGATCAGAGGGGGGGGGGTGCTGTCCTATGTGTTGTATTGTCTTTTCGTTGTTCAAAATCCAATAAAAAGAGTTATAAAAAAAAGAACAAGTCGATTTTGTAAAACCATTGATCTGATCGCAACCATTTCGGTATTGACCATCAGAAACCCTCCAGCAGTGTCAGTCGATAAACGATCCACTACTGTTGACAATTTGCAAATTCTTTGCGTATTCAGAGCCACTCCCACTGTCGGTATCAATGCACTAAATATATCACCTACTATTTCTCCAAAACTAGCTCTTTTGCTACGTATTAATCCATTAGTTTCTTCATAGTTATCTATAGCAGCTGAATTGTGTGTCTTTTGCTGTCTCGCCCTAAGTGTGCAGGGTATGCCCAGACCTTTGTCCTGGGCTCACTTTGCCACTGGATTCAAGCTAGCCTAGCTGATGAGGGGTGAAACCCTGAAACCAGTCCCAGTATGCTTGTTTTCGGTCCAGGGAGGACCTGGCTTGGCAGTTTGGGCTTGACTGTTATCATGAGGCACAGGGTCAAGGCTGATTTGCATATGGCCATGTCTGAACTGGGGTGGTGTGGAGTGCAAAAAAACAATGGATTTAGGCCCAGATCTCTGTACTGGGGTGAATGTATGACATTGTTCTGCATTCTGTCCATTAAATGTTGTTTTTGCATTTGTCACCCAGAGTGGGATGGGTATGCTCAGACGTGAGTCCCATGCTCTCCACACCACTGGAGTCAAGCTATCCTGACTGAAGACGGCTGATAGTCAGAAACCGGTCCTAGGATGCTTGATTCCGGTCCAGGAAATACATGGCTTGGCAGTTCGGGCTGGACTGTCCCCATGAGGCACAGGGTCAAGGCTGATTTGCATATGGCCATGTCTGATCTGGGGTGGTGTGGAGTGCAAAAAAACAATGGATGTAGGCCCAGATCTCTGTACTGGGGTGAATGTATGACATTGTTCTGCATTCTGTCCATTAAATGTTGTTTTTGCATTTGTCACCCAGAGTGGGATGGGTATGCTCAGACGTGAGTCCCATGCTCTCCACACCACTGGAGTCAAGCTATCCTGGCTGAAGACGGCTGATAGCCAAAAACCGGTCCTAGGATGCTTGATTCCGGTCCAGGAAAGACATGGCTTAGCAGTTCGGGCTGGACTGTTCCCATGAGGCACAGGGTCAAGGCTGATTTGCATATGGCCATGTCTGAACTGGGGTGGTGTGGAGTGCAAAAAAACGATGGATTTAGGCCCAGATCTCTGTACTGGGGTGAATGTATGACATTGTTCTGCATTCTGTCCTTTAACTGTTGTTTTTGCATTTGTCACCCAGAGTGGGATGGGTATGCTCAGACGTGAGTCCCAGCTCTCCACACCACTGAGTCAAGCTATCCTGGCTGAAGACTGCTGATAGCCAGAAACCGGACCTAGGATGCTTGATTCCGGTCCAGGAAAGACAAGGCTTGGCAGTTCGGGCTGGACTGTTCCCATGAGGCACAGAGTCAAGGCTGATTTGGATATGTCCATGTTTGAACTGGGGTGGTGTGGAGTGCAACAAAACGATGGATTTAGGCCCAGATCTCTGTACAGGGGTGAATGTATGACATTGTTCTGCATTCTGTTCATCAACTGTTGTTTTTGCTCCAGTATTAGGGGACAGCGGAGGAAGCAGAAAGCCAAGAGGGAAGTGGAAATCAAATCAAGAGAGGTTCCAAAAAGTAGAAGGAAGGGTAGGGGAAAGAAGGGGATTGTTTTAAAGACCAAAATAACCCCCTCACTGAAAACCTATCAGAGAATAATGTACTCCACTACAAGTTTGGGTAATGCGGTCGAGATGAATATCCAAGGAGAGCAGGAAGGCGGGATTTCTAAATCTAAAACCAAGGCCAAAACGAAGACACCAGATGGCGATAAGGACTTCCTCCACTGCTGACCCCATTTCAGAGGGGGGCTAAACATTCTAATGTAAACTTATCTCCGATCTCGTCTGAATCTCAACCTCACCCAGACGTTTTGTTGTCTAATAGATTTGAGGCCTTAGAAGTTCAGGACCCGCAGACTCAGCATAATCCCCCCTTGGATATCTACGGCATGCAAGAAAAGGTGAATGCGACATTAACGTTGGGGGGGGGCCTCCTCTCATGATATGACTATCATCACCGAATCCGAAACGTAACCCGAACTTGGGGAAACTGAGTCGGAAAAACTTGGAGCCGCCGGAGATAATGGATCTGCGGTGCATTCTTTGTCCGATATCTTGATTGCAATGAAAGGGGAGATGATAACTGGTTTTAGGACCTCAGAAATGAATCAAGCTGAATTAGCAAGTAGATGCTCTGTCTCCGAAGCAAATCAAGAGGCAATTAAATCCTCTCGTGAGGTGTTGGCCCAGAAATTAGAGGAGGTAGCAGCAAGAACAGACCAAATTGAGGCAGAGATCCCAGTCGTTAAGAAGGCAATAAACTCTGCTACAATAGACATGGCAAAGCTGGCAGCTCAGAATAGGGCGTTGAGGGAAGATCTAGAAAGGTTCTAGAATCACTCCCGGAAAACCAATTTGAGACTTTTGAATATTCCTGAGACCCTTGAAGGGACCGATCTAAAGGGATTTATTATTTCGCTGTTACAGGGGACAGTCCTCAAAAGTTCTCCAGATATAAACCTAGTACAGGAGATTCAAAGGGTTCACCGAGACCCATTTAGGAAGAAGCCAGGCCAACATAAGCCCCGGAGGAGTTTTCTCTCCTATGCTGTTAAAGAACAAATATTGTCTGCTGGTCTTAAGGAGGGCTCTGTCTCCTTTTCACTTACAGGGCAAGAGCCAATTACCTTCCAAATAAGATCAGACACATCCCATACAACAGCTACCAGGCAATGGGAACTCGGGAGCAGACTAGAAGAGCTAAAAAGTTTAGGAGTTGAGGCCCAGCTGAAGTTTCCAGCTCATTTACGAGCTATGTTTAACAATCAAATGCATCAGTTTTGTACAACCGAAGAGGTTGATGAGTTTATGGCAAAAATCAGAGGTGGAAAATCCAGCAAAAAACTAAGGGAATGTGTTACTATGGGGGTATGAAGATAGCATAAATAGCTCTTCACCACGGCAGTTAAGATCGTTTATTCATTCTTTTCTCTTTATTACATTTTCTTGTTGAGGTGGGCGGGATTAAATAGGCATTGCCTACCTGGAAGGGAGGGTTCCTCATGGTAGTGAAGGGGCACAGGAGGGTGGGTGGGTGGGTGGGGTGTGGGGCATTGGGTAGGGGGCATAGGGATAAAATGAAAAAATACTCATCTCACCGCGACTAAGCGTAGTAAGAATAGCTTTGTCTCCTGGAATCTCAATGGATTAAGATGCCAAAGAAGACAGAGACTGATAATGAAGTATTTTTAGAACTCTCTGAAGCACAGATATGCATTTTACAAGAAACTCACTTAACTGCTGAGGAATCTAGAAAATTGTTTTCTAATACTCCTTGGGTCGTTTTATAAAATCTTTTCAGACAGACCAAACTGGGAGGTGGGTCATTGCACGCTTAGACTTAGAGGGCATGGATTTAGTCTGTGCTTCCTTTTACTGCCCGAATGTGGACGATCCAACATACATCTCTAAACTTTATTCAAAGTTAATCTTGGAGAATCCCCCAATAATCTTGAGGGGGGACTTTAATGTCCTAGACCCTTGTAAGGACAGGTAAAATCAGGGACACTACATAGGGGCACCACGTATTCGGCGTGCAATGAAAAACCTGATGCATGACATAGGGTTGGTAGATGTCTGGAGGGACGTGATGGGAGAGGTGGCCGGGTTCACGTTTTACAGTGAAAGACATCATCATTTCTCTAGGATCGATTACATACTTACGAGTAGAGAACTCCTGTCTAAAACCTCCATTGTTTCTATTCTCCCAAGCTACCTCTCGGACCACGCCCCTGTTTTATTTTAATGCAAAAGAACAACAAATTTAATCCAGACGAGATGGACACTTAATAGGAGAATGTTAACTGAAATCATCTCGGCCATTAAAGCCTCCTCGCTAGAGTTTTTTTAGATTAATATCGGCTCAACGTCGATAGGGGTTGTCTGGGACGCCTTTAAGACTAATCTTAGAGGTAGGCTACATGGCCTTATATCCTTTAAAAACAAAATTGAAGGTTGTGAGTTAAAACAGAGAGAGGATAAAATTAAGAAGTTAGAAGCTGACCTTTTTTTGGCAATAAGTGGTCCACCCGAAAGGGTCGGTAAAGTGCAGGAGGACCTTGAGATAGCTAGGCTAGACTTTAGAGGGAAGTTAGATGAGAAATGTAGGGCTCAATTGTTAAATAAGAATATGAAGAACTATGAAACGGTGAGAATGCTGGCATGGAAGGCTAGAACTGACCGTATTAAAAATAACATCAGCGAGTTAGATATTAACAGCAGTGGGGATAAATCCACAGATATAGAGGACATAAAGAACTGCCTTCTCTCCCTCTTTACAGATCTCTATAAGGAGGACCTGAAACCCTCAAAATATCACATACAGACCTGGCTGAGTACTAAATCTCTATCTTCCCTAACGGAGGAGGGTAGAGACCTATTGGACTCCCCGATCTCGTTGGAGGAAATAAAAACCCAAATAAAGTTATCTAAAAATAAGAAAGCATCTGGTCTGGATGCCCTCCCGAATGAGGTATATAAACTTCTGGAGGATGAGGTAGCGCCAACACTGGGAACACTATTTCAGTCAATTTATAGTCCAACAGGGAAAATCCCCAGCTCATGGAGAGAAGCAACCATTGTATTAATACCTAAACCTGGGAAGGATCCTTTGAGAGCTGACTCTTATCGGCCAATCTCCCTGCTAAATTCCGACTATAAAATCTTTATGGGTTTTTTTGGCAGGGAGATTGGCCAAATTGGTTCCTGGACTAGTTAGCTCTGATCAAAAAGGGTTTATTAATGGACGCTTTATCCAGGAACAGACACAGCTCCTCATCGGCAATATTGATCTGGCCACAGCAAGATCTGAACCCTTGGAGGTAATCGCTTTAGATGCCGTTAGGGTCTGCTGGTCCTATCTTTGGGAGGTTCTGGAAGTAATGGGCTTAGGCCCGTGTTCATTCATACCCTCAGACAATGCTACCAGGGAGCCTCCGCAAAAATCTTGGTAAACGGGTCGCTCACTTCCAGCTTTGAGATCCAGAGGGGAACTAGGCAAGGGTGCCCCATCTCCCCCTTGCTGTTTGATCTATATATAGAGCCGTTGGCCCAGGCAATAAGGCTAGATGATCGGATCTTGCCTTTTAAATCTCAGCAGTATTCATCAAAAATAGCGCTTTATGCGGATGACATTATCCTCTATACCAGTGACCCAGCAGTAACAATGCCAAGGGTCAAGACCCTCTTGGGGAAGTTTGGCTCAATTTCTGGATACCTAGCCAACTCCTCCAAGACGGAGGTAATGTGTTGGAATGTGACGGGGCAGATCAGTACAGAGTTTAAATATCTTGGCATCACCATAGTCAGCGAGCTGGATAGGGTTGCCCTTTTGAACTTGAAAAAAGTCTTCAAGGAATTAGGTTGTTAGTTCGCAAGGTGGAAGAATCTTCCTCTGACCATTTATGGTAAGGTAAATTTAGTCAAAATTACTATCCTCCCCAAGCTAAAGTACATCTTTAATGCTGTTCCCTTGAGGTTCCCCCAACACGACATTTCGAAAATACAGGGCAAGATCGCGGGTTTTATATGGCGGGACAAAGGAGTGAGGTTGTCTTGGAAGAAACTGAGGAGGAGGTTGGTCAAAGGCGGGTTAGCTCTCCCAGATATCAGTTGGTACCTGGTAGCATTTCAATTTAAAGCCACCCGGATGCTTTTGACAAAACCCGCGCTCTCAGCTTTGGGGCTTCTGCTTAGTGAGCTGACAAACAACGAAGAAGGGGGCAGCGCAGAAGGGTTCCTCTATAAATTCAGAGCACCAACGTTTTTTAAGAAGGTGTGCCTGAAGGTCCTGAAAAACGCATTAGAAACCTGGTTTAAAGTAAGGACTAGGTGTAGGATAGGGTACTATTCAGACCACGCCCCTATTTGGGATTCCCCGGGGACTCCTTTCTGCCTTAAAGATGGACTGACCGCCCCTATTAAGGAAGCTGGAGTTTCCATTTGACACTCATCTTAAAACATTTCTAATGGTGGATGACAGTGCGCATGGTTTGGGGCAGTATTATGCCATGTGCGGACGGGTACGCAAAAAAACTGTGGCTTCTGCCTCATTGAGGGAACGTGAAAGCAACTATTCGGTTATAGAGTTCGAGGCCCTAGCAGCTGCCTGGTCTGTTGAGCATTTTAGGACCTATTTATGAGGTTTACATTTTTGCATATGCACTGATCTCAAACCCTTGGTGAAAGTTTTAAGTCCTGGTGGTACTGGTAAGGGCTCAGTTAGGCTAGCTAGACTCGCTTCCAGACTTCAGGAGTATTTTTACAAGGTTGCCCACATATCATATAGAAGAACGCGCAAGTTGACTGCCTTCTTGTATGTCTTTGGAGTGTCCCGGGGAAAACGGTCACAGTGGGTCTGCCTGGGATTTGGTTTCATTGTGCGATGTGGAAGAATGTAGTAGTGGCTGGGTCTGTGCTGATGAATTGGGTTTGCAGGGACTTAAGTGGGATGAAAACTGGGGGTCCCTCAAAGGGGTATGGTCGATGTAATTAAGGGCGTGGCTTAAAAACATCTGAGCTAAAAACCTATGCTTAGCATAGTGTGCCAACAGACAAAGATTTTTCTCTCGTCTGTCATTGCATTCACATGTATAATACACCACATAAGATTACACCTACAACATACTAGGACTATTGGCTTTGTCATTGGTTGTTATTTTCATAAGATAAATAACTTACAACTATGGCTTTGTTGTATATTATATTGAAAATACTTCCGTTCTGTAATGAGACTGTTAAAGAAGTAAAACAAGGCTCTTTGAAGTTACATGAAAGGCAGTGAAGGGTGGCACTGATTTAGAGTTAAGATATTTTTTTCACCTGGAGGGTAAGGTATAAAATGGAGAGCTCGATAGGAAACCATCTCAGTACTTGATTTTTTGAACTGCCGGTGAGCACCGGCAGGACCTGGCCCTTTTAACGCCTTGGGCGTTCGTGCATGGATAGGGACATAGTCTTGAAGAGTGTTGAACAAATGGTAGTGCATGGCGAGCGTAGGGAGAGCATGGTTGGTCCTTCTGTGAGATCTTTTGATAAGATTCTGGATGAACTAACTCTGAGTGACACGAAAGTTCTATTGAGAAATGACAAGTTTGTACCACCTAAGGGTTTGAGGTGCAAAAACATTAACGTGAGGGGCACTTAGGGAAAACTATGACAACAAACGGGTGATGGAGAATTTTTGGTGACCCTGTATGGATGATCAGATCTTGGCGAGTGTTGTGGATTGTGAAGTGTGTAAGGAAAGCAAAAAATGGCTTAAGACCAGTGTCCTTACAGTACAAGGACATATTGAGTACCCTGATGCACCTTGGAGTACGGAGTACGATACCCTGATTAATAATTAAGAGAAAACTAAGGTAGAAAAGTGATGTTACAAATTTATATATATGATTTTGTTTAAAGTTCTATTTGGTGTCATACTCTTTCATAGCCTTTCAGACTCTTAAAACAACAACAACGGGTCATCCCTACCTGAGGTGACAGCATGAAAAGCACAGCAGATTCATAGTGGGCTATGCTGAAGCCTGCAGGATGGGGGTGGAGAGGCCCCAGAGGCTGGCGCTGAGCTGTCTCCTGCTGCCATAGGTCCTGAAAGTGAGATAAGGAGGGGCAGTGGTGAAATGAAAGAAGAGTGACTTGAGCTGGCCTGAGAAACCCTGGCCTTGTGCACCTGCAGAACACAACGTCTGCCACATGTCTGGTCATCAATGAAAAGTGTGGACGGGGCTGTAGGCAGAGCCAGCAAACACAAACAAAACAATACACTTATGTGCTGGCACTGCCGTAATGAATCCTCCAGGCTGTTCTTTTAATTTCCGCATTAAAGCATTCCTTATGCAAACTGATTTTGATCTGGTGAATAAAACTTTATGGTATTTTTCTCTATTTGCGTTGCTGTATACCCTGCTGTGCATTTGAAAAACACTATAAAGCGTTTAAAAAATAAATGAAAAAGAAATAATCTGTCCAGTTTAATTGTACCACTAACACATATTCAATTAAATACAAAGTCTCGCTTCCATTTGACAGCTTCCTGTAAATACTCTTTAGTCCTCTGCATCAGTGTTTTGAAGATGCTCATGTGAATTGAAGTTGTAAATACTTTTCTACAGCAGCAACCGAGAGTGAGAATCTGTAATTTGGACTGTGTGTGTCTTAAAAACATCCATATCTGTGGCATCTAAAAACCCAGGTCTTTCTTGCCACATAATGCTTGTTCCTGTGAAATGTATTCACTCCTGGAGACAGGAAAAGGAGGTTCTGCTAGTGGCCAGCAGAGGGCACACCTCGCCTGCTTATGAAATCTACAGAGCACATTGTATGAAAGGGAGAAGGGTTTCCTGTTCCAGGTCAGCAGTGGCAGAGACAGCACCAGCAGCAGATTTTGATCACTTCCGGCCTCTCCCTCTGTGTCCAGCCTGCTGCAGGGGAGGAAGGACGCCCTGTCTGTCTGTGCAGTTATCTCCATCTTCAGACCCCCCAGACCCCAGATGTGCACCTGCCCCACCCCAGCCATAGGAGGTTGAGAAAGCCTGGAAATATCTGCACAGGTTTCTGCTCAGGTAGGAGATTGTCAGCACCTTGTGCTGTGTTTGTAGAAATAGACGGTATATTCCTTGGGAAAATCTCTGTCAGGAGCCGGGCTCCTCTAGGGGTGGGTGGTGGGGGAGGGGAGAGGAGGGGAGGCTTTCATTCTGGCTCTGTGGGTGTTTGTGGTCATCATTTGTGTTAGGATCTGTGCACTGCACTGCATCTTACTGAACTGTGACAAATCTGTGCACGCTGCACTGCATTTTACTGCACTATGAGAAATCACTACATTTCATCTCACTGCACTTCATCTTACTATATTGTGAGGAATCTGTACACTCTGCAGTGCACCTTACTGCACTATGAGTAATCTATGCACTGCACTGACAATACTGCACTGTGAAAAATCTGTGCACACTGCACTGCATTTTACTGCACTATGAGAAATCTGTGCACTGCATCTTACTGCACTATGAGGAATCTGTGCACGCTGCACTGTATCTTAATGCACTGTGACAGATCCATGCACACTGCACTTTACTGCACTATGAGGAATCTCTGTCACTATAGTGTATCGTACTGTACTGAGGAATTTGTGCCACTGCACTGCATCTTACTGCACTGTGAAAAATCTGTTCACATTGCACTGCATCTTAGCGCTCTATGAGAAATCAGTGCACACTCTTTGCTCGGCTCTCCCTGTTAGTTTGTTGACTTGCCCACCTGTACCCCTGTACCAGAAGCATGTCCCCCAGGCAGCTGAATGTCAAGGCTTCCCTGCTGCCCTGTGTCCTTCTGCCGTTGTTTTCCTATCCCAGTCTAGGTAAAACCTGAGTTACTGCAATAGTTTCCAGTGGCATAGGCTGGCTTATAGCATTATCTGCTGCAGAGGTTGTGTGTTTGCTGCAGGGATTGTGTGTGCATTGACCTTGGGGTCTCCCAGGTATGAGGCCTTTCAAGCAGTGGAATTTAATGTACGTGTCTGTGTTTTTGATTGATCTCTGCAGGTTCGATGTGTGTTGATTTGAACAGGGTAGCGTTGTCTTTGCAGGCTGTGTGTGTTTGTGTGTGTTTTTGTGAGTGTGTATGAGACACGTCTACAGTGTGTCTTTTTAAAGGGTGTCTATCTTAGCAGATGTTGGCGACTGTCAGTCACTCTTCTTGGCCTCTCCTCTCTGTACAGGAATCTTTAGGATCTCTGGCTGTAACAGGGTCAGCTCTGTGCAGAATAGTCAGGTGCTACTCGGCACACTGCAGACATCTCAGCACGTCAAATGTGAAATTCTAGTTCTTCCCCATAGTTTGGAAGAATTAGACAGCTTTGAGTGAGACTTCAGCACGACTTCCAAAGATGTGACTGCCACAGGCACCCAGGGCTGCTTGTTTGACAATGCTACAAGGGGTTGCTTCACTCTCTCATCAACAGTGTGTTGATGAGGATTGTGCTATGATATGAAGCCTACATGAAGGATTCCAAGAGACTCTTGAAGTCATTCTGCTCTAGGTGACACTTCAGCAGGAAGGGGAGAACAAGATGAGCGAGCAGAAAAAGCAAGAAGAGGCCAGAGAAGAGAAATAAGAGGGATACAGAGAGAAAACACACAAAGGGTGGAGTAAAGTAATTATTGCATATTGATCAAAATATGAATGAAGTACGTTTGTAGGGGAGGGGACGAGAGTTCTTAACCCCTTCGCTGCTCATGACGAGCTCAGCTCGTCATGCAGCACACTGGTCGTGTGCTTATGACGAGCTGAGCTCGTCATGCACAATGGGGATCCTGCAGATGCAGCACAGGTGTTAAAGAAGGGCAGGTAAAGATATGTAATGAACATTGTAGAAATTGCCAAACGTTGAATTATATGTTGTGAGATAAAAATTTGATTGTAAGTGCAACATGAAAGTGATTTTAAAAGAGTTATAGGATTATAATAAGGGAAGTTTATATAGCGCCTGGTTACGCACAAAAGGCGTTTCCCCGCGCTGTGGTAAGCGGAATCAGCACAGTCACAACCGCAAGGACAGCCCGACTTACTGCGTGTAGAGGTGGGTTTTTAGTTTCTTCCTGAAGCCAAGTTCAGATGGCTCCAGGCGAAGGTCCAGAGGCAGCGCGTTCCAACTTTTCGCGGCCAGATACCTAAAGGACCTGCCCCCCATGCGTGCCTTTTTTATCCTTGGGACCTGAAGTAGCCCTGCGCAGGAAGAGCGCAGAGCACGCGTTGGTACATACCGGGTGATCAAGCCCTGCAGTGGAGCGGGTGCTTTACCTCCCAAAATGCGGTGGCATGTGCAGAGGGCCTTAAATTCGACCCTACTCCTTGCAGGGAGCCAATGAAGGGCCTGGAGAGCTGCCTTAGACGACGATCTCTTAGGGAATTTCAGGATCAGGCGAGCCGCTGCATTCTGCAGCACCTGAAGGAGGTTGATAGCCTTCACGGTGGCTCCTAGATAAAGCAGATTGCCGTAATCCAGGCGCGGTGAGACGAGGGCATGCACCAGCGTCCTGCGGGCTGTTGTGGGGAGGAGATCTAAAACCTTTCGCAAGCTTTTCAGGACGCTGAAGCAGACCCCCACCACCCGGCCTATCTGAGGTCCAAAAGAGAGTTCTGCGTCGAACCACACTACCAGGTTTTTTGCTTCTTGGCAAGGTGTAGGGACATCCCCTAGACAGGATGGCCACCATGCCGATGACCAAGCAGTCGGACTCTTCCCCCCCCCCCACCACGAGCACCTTGGTCTTGCTACCGTTTAATTTAAGACAATTGGTGGACATCCAAGTGGCCAGTTCCTGCATGCAGGCCCTGAACCTGTCCACCGCAAGACCGGGCACGCGAGATAGGGAGATGACCAGCTGCGTGTCATCGGCATAGGACACTATGCGCAGGCCATGACCTTCAGCGATACGTGCCACCGGGGAGACATAAAGATTAAATAAGGTTGGGCTCAGGGACGATCCCTGGGGCACGCCCTGTCCCAAACCAATCTCCCTAGAGTAGCAGTCTCCCTGGCGAACCTGAAAGCCTCTCCCTGTCAGGAAAGACTGGATCCATGCAAGTGCAGCTCCTGTTATTCCTCCATCATTCAGACACTGAAGCAAGGTGGTATGAGCTACAGTGTCGAATGCTGCACTTAGATCCAGTAGGATGAGAGCCATAGTCTGGCCCTCATCCACCCCCTGGCGTAAGGTCTCCACTGCCGTCAATAGCGCTGATTCAGTCGAGTGGCGGGGACGGAAACCAAACTGGGTCTCGTGTAGGAGGGTAGCCTCTTCCACGAAATCCATCAGTTGAATGTTTACCGTTTTCTCCGCCACTTTAGCCATGTAAGGTAACAGGGAAATTGGCCGGAGGTTCTCCAATTTTTCGAAGCTGATGTTTGGCTTCTTTTGGAGCGGTAGCACCACCGCCTGTTTCCAGTCTCTGGTCACAGTCTTGGTCCTGAAAGAGACATCCAAGAGATATCTAATATATGGTTCCAGCACTGGCAGGCTGTCAGCTAATCGTTTAGGCGTAGTGGGGTCCCGAGGGGAGCCCGATTTGACAGACCCACAGATCTGCAAGAGAGTCTCGCGAGGTGGGGTAACGAAGTTAGTTAACATGTGTCGTTCCCCCCATTCCCTAGCAGACTCTACGAACGCAGATCCTGCAGTGGGATGGCTAGGGAAGGCCGAAAACATTTTAGCCACTTTATCAGCAAAGCAGTTCGCAATCCTGTTGCAGGACTCCACTGAGCAATCTTCTGGCGTTGTGGAGGGCATCCCCCCTGAAAGAGTTTTATATACTAAAAACAGTTCTTTTGTGGCGTTCCCCGCCTCCATAATCCTAGTGGCATAGTGCGCCGCTTTGGTTTTCCTAATTAACCCATGATAAGCACGCCTCTCAATTAGGTAGGCCTCCTTGGCATCAGCGGCAAAAGCCCCCCGCCATTGCCTGTCAGCCCGCTTCATTGCAGTTTTAGCGACTCGGAGCTCGTTACTGTACCACGGGGCGGTTTTTTGAACACGGCCCCCAATTTTGCAAAGGAGAGTGGGGCCGTACAGTCAAGTGCCTCTGTAATACGTTTACAAAGGTTGACATTAGCTGTTTCCACATCTTCGCCCCCCAGGCTTCCCCCTCTTTAATTAATGTGCTGTTTAGCGGTGCCAATGCTTGAACCAACTTTAGAGCTATGGATCTGGGATTTAATCCCAATCAACAAACAGTGTAAATGAACCAAATGGAGGAATCAATGTATTTTCCTACGTGTTACAAATGTTAACTCTATTGAGATAGCTAGGAGGTCCTAGGTTCGAACCATTCTCCTGTTAAATAGGTTAATGTCAAATCACAAGTGGGGAGAGTAGAGGTAGGAGAGATAGGGACTCATCCTCCAAGAAACTTGTCAAATAACCAAAAAGAAAGTCCCTTGTATTGAAGAAGTAAAGCGCACCTCTTACTAGGACTGTAAAGAAAATAAAAACGTTTTCTTTCAAAGAACCCTTACCCCTTCCCCAGGTTTCCCCTCGGTGGCATCCTTCATCATAGGGTCCATCCCTGCCCTCTATGGACAGGGACATGCTGCTACTACAAATTCACGGGAGCACTTAATAGAAAAATAAGGGTGTCCCTGTACACCTATACACCTATGTCATCTTGTTATGAAGATGGAGTGAGATTTGGAAGTGAACGTTAAAAATATCAAAATAGTGTGACAAAAACAACTTTCTTTTTTACCCATCAATGAGTTACTAAAATCTGGGGACAAGCGGTAAATGCTAGAGGCGTGACTACCTACTGTTTCCCTGGTTAGTCAACTAATTTCAGGCACTACCCCAAGGCTTTTTATCAGGATCTTAAAGGAGAAATGATGCTCCCACTCCTGATGTTGCTATCAGCACAGTTAAAGTGATAAGCAAAAATAAGGAAAAAAATATATACAGCACCTAATTGGTTTGCTTTAAATCTCAAAAGTCCTGCAGAGGTACAAAGAGAAAAAAAAGGTTAAAAAAATGCACGACCTTCTGATCTACGATGGGTCAAAAATCATTGGTGATTCAATGGTTATATAGTGGTGAAAATAAACCAAACCAGTGCGTATAAAGTGGGAAAATGCTGTGATAATTGGACTAACAAGACATTACAAACATATAAACATTTAAAAAGCATAAACTGCTGGCACATCGTCATGTTACTGTGGTGATTGAGGTGAATTACATACATGATCAGAGACCTTCACTGGGCCTCATGAGTCTTTCGAGGAGTTGAAAGGACGCCTGTAGTCAAACCCTGAAGGTACGTTAATAAATGAGAAATTCTCTGAAGTTAGAATACTGTCTAAAACGACGTGACAAATCGCTAACGGGATGTTGGGCAGAGCACGTCTACTTCATCAAGGCTGCTCACTTTCGGCAAACCTGATTTGCTCACTCGAGGCTCCAATTTTACTGGAGCAGAGTGTGAGTTCAGCATATAACGTTGGTTCATTGCCAAATTTAAGCGTCCACTTGGGTTAATACACATACTGCACATATCTGTAATTTTGTATCCTAAATACCAGTCCTAATAGGTTCTGTTGGAAATGGCGCTTTCTATGGTGCTTTTCCTGGACTTTTTTTTTTGCTTTTCTCCCTTCCGGTTTTCCACTGATCTATGTGCTAGACTTAGGATTTTGAGCACTTTTGACACTGCCATTTAGTGCCAAAACGCTGTGCTCGTCATATACATACTGGTCATTTGTGTAGACATGATTGGCTGAATTGAGTTAGCTGTAAATCTTTTGTTATAGGTGAGATATGTATATAGAGCATGTAACTCAAAGGCTCCTCCATGGGCCTGCAGCACTGGTTGTGCCACCCACGGAGGTTGCTCTCTAAACGTGCCACAGGTTTGCCATGACGGGGTCTGTGTGTGGAGGTTACTGTTACTTGGCTTGGGATTTAAAAGGCTACTTGCAAAGTTTCCGCAAATCTCTTGCAATATCAAAGTACTTCCTAGTGACAGGGTGCGGTGTCGGGACGAGGTAGGGCATGTGTGCGTTTGTGCTACTTGCACTGGTAATGAATGGCACCAGGTGGTGTTCGGTCCAGTAGTGCATGTTTCCTGCATTGGATTGAATTGAGGGATCTGTGGAAAGGCGTAGAAGCTGGATTTCTTGCATGCAGAAGAGTATCAGTATAGTGTTTGATATTGATGAGTTCAAAAGGGCAAACCCTCTCCGGTGGAGTGAGTAGATTCAACATTACGACGTAGGGAATACCACTTTGAGAAAGTGGGCATTTCTGTGCTCGTGGCTCTGTGTGCCTATCTGACTGTCTCCAATTCACAGCTGGGGTCTGGGGGGACAGTAACATTTGTGCATTCCTAATAATACAGCCATAATCTAGGGGCTCAAAAGAAATTGCAGACCTCTGACTTTGATGGGTTGGTTAAGAAGGGATAGAATTTGCCTCTGCATTCCAAGTGGCAGGGTTGTGACCCAACTAAAAATACGGATCAAGCCTCCCAGCGTAGGATGTCAGGCACGACACAATTTAGAGAGGGTCCTGTTGCAGGGATTCCGCCCAAGAACAGAGCTATGCATTGGAGTATGGGTTCTTAGTGAGTAGGGACCGAGTCATCCTACCACCTGAGTACCCATAAGCCCACAACTGATTAGCTATAGTGTCTCACTTGCTCCCCTACTCACTCACAGAGACACAAGTGATTAGACACCCCACAACACAACACTCCCAGATCTCTCAGGAATCGGGGTAACAAGACACACCCTTTCGCTCAAACTCTTGTACCTGTCTACAATAAGATCTGACAGAGACACAAAAACAGTTTTCAAATATTTATTTTAACTAACGTGTCCTAACATGCAGTATACATGCCACAACAAGCCTGAAAATGCATAATATAAATAGTCAGCATAGCAGCTGGTCCATATATCATGAAGGGAGATGACATAATGAAAAGACAGTAGAGCCTAATCTCCCTCCCATTGCTATTAAGAAATATTATTATATATTGGAAGAACTCTGGGCTTTGTCTGCAGACCCCATACCTTAGACTAAAGATGGTGGTTCTACATCGTAGGTGCTGTCTTGCTCTTCAACCTGTAAAGGTCCCTCTCCAAGTGTGTGTTCCCTATGCATGTATCCCCATAATATCAAAGTACAAGTTTCCAACAACAGCTGCTTTGGTGTGTTTTGTCAAGGTGCTAGGGCCTCACCAGAACAGAATAGCAAGGGACATCGTTTGTCGACCTTGTTCACAATGTTCAGACTAAACTCAAGCAACAGGCAGAGAACTAACACAGCAGACAGTTCTCATGTGAAAGGCATGAACAAAGTTGATTGCAACAATAAAGCCATGTAGTGATATGCTCAAAGCCGCATATTGGCTGCCGGGCTCATGCTGACTTAGTGATGTCAATAATGTCCCCAACGGCCATGTGACAGCCGTGCATTTCAAAGGTGGTCTTTTGAACTCCTCTCATCTTCAACGACCATTGTGGGTATAACTACTGGGGCTCTGCCTTCAGATGTTAGAGAAGCTTTGGGGACTGGAAACATTCTACTCTGGTTCACCGCTGGGACATCGACAAGAGGAACTATGGGACAGGAGGGACTGCAACTGGATTATCCGCAGAGTTGTGGTGGCCTGGGGCATGTTGGGGTCTAGGAATGGGGCTATCCCATGGTGGATGTTGCCTAGATGTTGCTGACCTGCAGCTAATTGCCAACTGTTGTGGACCGGGTCACTAAGCATTCTCCAAGAGCTGGACTCCTGGCCTCCTGTTCATGAGATCCCTGGGACAGAAAAGATCTACCCATTTCCACAAGATCATAAGGACCATGCAGGGTGTGGTGGAAACAAGTGGAAGTGATCGTCGGTTGGGACAAGGACCATCCCGATATGTGCATTCATCAGACTTTGCCGAAGAGTGTGCTTGTAACTATCAGCGGCCTCCTTGTGGGTGCTGTGGCATGAGGAGTACAGGGGTTTGCTGTCCGAGGAACCCGAGCATACACCCGGAAACCTGGCCTAGCTCGCATTCTGTAGAGTGTGGTGAGGAAAATTTGCCGAGTCCACAGGACTCGACCTCGCAGCCTACACTGTCTCAGACCTCAGGATCGGGAGAATGATAGTGTCTGACATTGTGGCCTCAGTCCGAGGGTGCTGGTTCCCTCCCCGCAGACCCATGTCATAAGGTACCCTGTTGTTAAGGATATCGTGACAGGAACAGAGGGGTCTCGTCATGCCTTGGGCGCACCCTCAGCTGGCTGCCTGGAGCTGCTGCAGCTTACACCTCTGCCGAAGGGGAAATCATTCTCCAAGTGGAGAAGTTTGGCTTACTGGTTAGAGGAGGCATAACCTGAAGCAGAGGTCAGACCCAGGACCAGGGTTCAATTCCCGACGCAGCAGGGTCTGAGCCCAAGTGTCTACGGACTCGATAATTCTCTCTTCGGTGCCTACTCGAATCACAGGTTCACACTCTGCAACTCTGGGCAATAGCTTGCTTAATCTCCACTACGCCCCCCCCCCGCGGCGGGATGCCTGGCTTTCACCTTGTGGATGCCCAGTACGGGTTATCTCACAGGGAAAAGCCAGGACGGGTTCCCAATGCAAGCGCCGAGATGCCCAAGGGTAAGTCGAGCGCTATATAAAAACACACATACATACATACATACATACAAATTGTAAGCATGCCACTTCTGGTGTCAGTCTTTTATTTACAGGGGTTATCGTTTTTTTCTACATCGGGTGATAGTGATCCCACACTCATGTAGGAGCCGGTGGATGCCTCAGGACCTAATCTGGATGAGCAAAAACACATAATTGTTTCCGAAAGCCTTAAGTGTTGCCAGCAGGGGCAACGTGTATCGTTGGCTGGTGTAGTTTGAGTGGCTGGGTAACAAGTCATAGTTAGAACCCGTGATTTCAACTGTTCGTCGTATGGGATATTGGTAATTTCGTGGTTTATACTAATATGTTAGCGGGAAAATGAAATACCTCCAAACAGCCTTCCTATATGGTTCTGCCGCTTTTGATGTGGGAGACATTGCTTGGATTGTGAATGCCTGGGCGATGTACGCACATGTGTGTATGTTGCTTACAAGGCTGAGGGGATAACTCTGCGAACACCTACGTCAAGTACATAATTGTTAATGCTGTTCTTTTGCTAATGGAAGAGTTTGACAATTGCATATAACTGTAAAGTATATATCCAATGTGTACGTCATTTTTTTTAAATTTATTGATCAGCTTGCAACACATGAGTGCATAGTTCCACATGTGAACCGATCCAGATATTCAGCATCTGTATAGTGATACAAGCATTTCCATTTCTTAGAAGTACAACAACAAACATAACTGCAACACCACCCCCCACCCTCCCATATGCTCCAGTACATATTGTTGATCACATAGCAGCAGAAAGACATGACTTTGTAGTTCTTGCTGGACTGTTCCCATGAGGCACAGGGTCAAGGCTGATTTGCATATAGCCATTGTCTGACCTAGGGTGGTGTGGAGTGCAAAAAAACGATGGATTTAGGCCCAGATCTTTGTACTGGGGTGAATGCAAGACATTGTTCTGCATTCTGTCCATCAACTGTGTTTTTTGCAATTTTCACCCCGAGTGTGCTGGGTATGCTCAGACGTGAGTCCCAGGCTCTCCACATCACTGGAGTCAAGCTATCCAGGCTGAAGAAGGCTGATAGCCAGAAACCGGTCCTTGGATGCTTGATTCCGGTCTAGGAAAGACATGGCTTTGTAGTTCGGGCTGGACTGTTCCCATGAGGCACAGGGTCAAGGCTGATTTGAATATAGCCATTGTCTGACCTAGGGTGGTGTGGAGTGCAAAAAAACGATGGATTTGGGCCCAGATCTTTGTACTGGGGTGAATGCAAGACATTGTTCTGCATTCTGTCCATCAACTGTGTTTTTTGCAATTTTCACCCCGAGTGTGCTGGGTATGCTCAGACGTGAGTCCCAGGCTCTCCACATCACTGGAGTCAAGCTATCCAGGCTGAAGAAGGCTGATAGCCAGAAACCGGTCCTTGGATGCTTGATTCCGGTCTAGGAAAGACATGGCTTTGTAGTTCGGGCTGGACTGTTCCCATGAGACACAGGGTCAAGGCTGATTTGCATATAGCCATTGTCTGACCTAGGGTGGTGTGGAGTGCAAAAAAACGATGGATTTAGGCCCAGATCTTTGTACTGGGTGAATGCAAGACATTGTTCTGCATTATTTCCATCAACTGTGTTTTTTGCAATGATCACATAGCAGCCTACACGTCATGATTATGGCACCGTACACAAGTAATGACAGGGCTATACAGCAATTTTCATTTTTTACATGGTCAATTAAGCCCAGAAGTCTGCTGGCCTAGAAGTCTCAGGCAGTTCTTCCACATATACTCCCAGCTGCTCCCTACAGTAAATTTCAATCTCAAACCCTCTTTTTAACAGTTGGAGTAGCTCTGGCGCCCCAGCATTGAGCCACTGCCTTCTTGGCGAACAGGGTTGAGACGGCAACTATTCACCTGTTGCACAGCTTGAGCTTCTTAACCTCTCCGCTGCGGCGCTCCCATGCTCGTGACGGAGCCGCTCCGTCACGAGCCGCAGTTGAGCTGTGCTCGTGACGGAGCGGTTCCGTCACGAACGCGCCCGCTCAATGAAACGCTCAGCGCAGGCGCGAAATTCGCGCCGCGCAGGCGCGCCAAGCGGGCCATGACGGAACCGCTCCGTCATGAGCACAGCTCAACCGAGGCTCATGACGGAGCGGCTCCGTCATGAGCATAGAACGGGTTAACCATCCCCAGCAGAGACATTTCAGGAATACATGCCACATTTTCTAACACAACCTCTGTTATCAATCTTGTAACTTGATTCCAAAATGCATATGTTTTAGCGCAGCTCCAGGTAAGATGCATGAAGTCCTCATCATCCTGCCCACATCTCATACATCTCGCAGTATCCTGCAAGCAATCTTCCGCAATTGGCATGGTATATAATACAGCTGATGCAGGTTTTTGAAATGAATAACACGGAGATTGCAGTTTGCTGTCAGTCTGCCAGTTAATTCGCAGCAGAACTGCCATTGTTTCAGTGGCATTTGGGATTCTAGCACCACATTCCATTTGATAAGTGAAGGAGGCTCAATAATTTCAGTCTCCCTCATAGACGTGTTGTACAATTTTGTTACCAGACCCCTCCCGTCTTCCGGAGCCAGCACCGCCTGCAACACTGTCAGTGTTTTCGGCTCTGCTAGAAAGTCAGGAAATATGGATCTGATCGCCTGTCGCACCCTAATATATGTAAAGTCCAGCATTATGCTATGGTCACGCCGTGCCTGCATGTCTGGAAGCCACCGGTACCGGCCATTCCTCCGTAGGTCCCCCAGCTGCCTGACCCCTGCCGCCTGTTCTTGGGTGGCAGTAATATCCGGATGTGTAGCAATCTGTAGCGCGGGGCATATAAATAATCCAGTCATGCCCGCTTAGCCAATGTCATCCATGCAAAAGCAGTGCATTTGACAGAATTGATTTCAGATCTCAGGGCTCCTCCCTCTCCCGACAGCACCGCCACGACTAGGAGGATCAGGTGCACAGTATCTGCTTTGATCGCAACATGTGGCAGGAACCGCTGCGGGAAGTATCAATAGTGTACAAATTGAACTTGGGCACATAGATAGTAGAGTCACATGTCAGGTGCTTCAAATCCTCCCCTATCGAATGGCTGCATAAGCAAGTCCCAGCTGCATCTCGGTTTCTTACCGCCCCACACAAGGGTCAGTAGAGCCGTCTGAAGCGTATTGAACAGTGCAATATTGGGATGGGGATATTCACAAACAAATAGAGGAGTTTGGGCAATATTGTCATTTTTGTAACCACGATCCTGTCTGCCAGCGAAAGAGGCAGCTTAGCCCATTGTGCTGTTTGCTCAGAGTTTATCCTTAATCTGGAATATCTCTCAAATTAGACATATTCCCTCAGTAGTGCCCGGAGATTTTCGGCATGCTCACGTACATTGAGCATCATATCATCTGCGTAGAGCGAGACCCCAAGAGATCTCTGCCGGAATTGCAACGCTGCATGAGCATATTTTTGACGAATTCTAAAAGCTAACGGCTCCAATGCAAGTTAAAAGAGGATCGGCAACAAAGGGCATCCCTGCCTTGAAATTCTGCTAATTGAGAATGCATTTGAGACCCAGCCATTCACTCGCACTCGGGCCTCCGGCTCATTATATAATATTTTGACCCATTCAAGGAAAAACTGTGGCATACCCATTCTAAAGAAAACAGTAAACATATACTCCCACCGCAGGGAGTCGAATGCCTTTCCTGAATCAAGCAGCACAGCCACTGCTTGAAAATCCGACTCAAAGTAGTGCAACGCTGCAAAGATAGTACGCAGGTTGTGTATCGTTGATCTCTTGGGAACAAACCCCGACTCATCCGGGAGGATTAATTTTTGGTACTAAAGACTCTGGCCTATTGGTGATCATTTTTGCTAAAATCTTGGCATCTACATTAATAAGGGAGAGCGGTCTATATGATTCACACCCATTTACTACCTTATCAGGTTTCAGCAACGTAACAATAGGGCTTCCTGAAGAGAAGGGGGCAGTCTCCCAGTCTCGTATGCTTCCGCAAAGACATCCAATAATCTAGGTGCCAGTTCCTCTATACATGCTTATAGAACTTGCTTGGAAGACCATCAAGGGCAGCTTACTTGCATGTGGGGTGGGACATTATGGCAGCTTTTACATCTTCAACATCAAAGGGTTGGTAAGGTACTCCCTCTGGCCCTCTGAGAGCCACTCGAGTGCGACATCGTCTAGGTATGCACATATATCTGCTACAGACACCTGTGCCTTGTCACTATACAGTTCAGCGTAAAAGCCTCCGTGTCTAGAATTTCAGTGATGTTTGCCAATGAACAGATGGGCCTGCCTCCCTCTCCATAATACCTCTCTATGCTTCGTCTAGATGTGTGCACCAATTCCTGATCTACTGTCCCTTATTTTGGCAAGTTTTTCTGATTCAGGGTTCAGCTCGTACTCCCATTCCAACGCTGAAATCTCAGTCGCCAGCTTGCTGATTTTGCACCTTAAGTCCTTCAAGACACCTGCCTGTGAACTTATGCATTCTCCCTGTATCGTAACTTTGAATACCTCGCATAACAGCCCGCAGTATCTACTGAGCCTTCATTTTCTATGTAGTAGTTTCTTATCGCATTTCGTATAGTGCTCTTAAAGACAGGGTCTGCCAGGGAAGCCTGCTGTAATCTCCACATAAAAGGTGGTCATGTACAGTCTGGATTCATAGCTCAAGGAGCACTGGTAATGATCCAAAAGCGTCTTGGCCAAGTGACCTACATGAACTGCCCAAGTGCATGTCATCTCGGTCACAAGCCAGTAGTCCAATCTGGACCACAATCTATGCACTTAGAAAATAAAGGTTCTTTCCCGTGACCCTGGATGTCACAGTGTCCATACTTCCCGAATGTCCCCTGCTTCCATCAATCCTAGCAGTGTGTCTGATGCCTGCTTGCCTCTTTCTGCTGCACTATCCGACCTGTCCTTGTGCATATCTAAATAGATGTTAAAATCCCCCCAACCCTTCAATATCTCCACAGGAGGATACATAGAGATTCAACGACAAACGTCAGTGAAGAAAGCAGGGTCGTCTAGATTAGTGCTGTATATGTTTACCAACAGTACCATCGCACCTCCTATCTTACCCAGGTTAATCGCTACCCTGCCCTGCTCATCCATCTCTGACCTGATCATAGTAAATGGCACACCTTTCTTGACAAGTATCATCACGCTCCTAGAGTAGGAGGAGTAGGACGCAGCTACACGCACCCCAGCCCAGCCTGCTCGTACATTCTTCTCCGAACTCTTAGGTAGGTGGGTTTCCTGTAGGTAATCAACCTGGATGTCAAACCTGTCCAGATACGCTAACACTGGATCAATTTTTTTGGGGCTGTTCCAGGTAAGGAATTTCATATTACTACCCATGCTTGCTGCACATCATGACAACATTTATATGGTAAAGTAAGTGAGCTGCAGTGTTACTGAGGCTATGCCTTTGCAGTTTCAAGGGTCTCGTCCCCACCCAACCATTCACCCACCCATTACAGCACCCTCAACTTGCTAAAGCAATCCCTACTTAGAGTAAACCACCCCTCCCGAACATAGAAAAACAATTGAGTCCTATGGTGCACTCCCATGAGGGGAGCGCCAGAGTGCTACTAGCCTCCCACAGAAGTAGGCGGTGGCTGATCAGATCTCCTACCAATGCAATAATATTGCAAACTGCCTTTTGAGACATCTAGCTAGTTTTTTTCATTTAACTTGCAATCAAACATCCCAGAGCTGCAGTGGGAAAACACTACACATTTTTCAACCATCCAAATCTATGCCCTTTTTTAAGTATTGGTCACAGCGCATAACAGGCCTAAAGCGCAGACGTTGCTTGTTCTCTTCGATTGGGTCGTTGGAGGGTTCACGCCTTTTTCCTTTTCAGCTTTTTTGCGTGTTCGAGTGCTGCCTTTGAGTTGGTGAAGATTTTAAAATCTCTCTCCTGGCCGATTCTCAGACGGGCTGGGTACAGCATGGGGTATAGAATGCCCTCTGATTGCAATAGTTTCTTCACTGTACCAAATTCCCTACGCGCTGCCTGCAACCGTAAAATCTGGGAAGAATGCAGGTGTGTTCCCCTGAAATTCAATTGTGCCATTTTCTATTGCCATTCGCAATATGGCATCTCAGTCCCTATAATTTAGGAGTCTGGCAATGATGGGGTGGGGCATCGCCCCAGAGATGGGTCTCGGAGCCAAAGAGTGAAGAGCGCGCTCAACGATCAGCATCGGAGATAAGTACTCTGGGCCAAAGTTGTCTCTGATCAATGTCTCCACATAAATTTCCATTTTGCCTGAATTGGTAGACTCAGGCAGGCAAGTAATTCTAAGGTTGTTCCACCTGGACCTAGCCTCTAAGTCCTCATTCTTTGCCTGTATGAGCGCCAATACTTTCTCCATATGTAAGGCTTTGCCAGAGACCACGCTAAGACCGTCCTTAGTGGTGGAAACCCTCTGCTTAACCTCCCCTATTCTCGTGTTTTGTTTCTTCAGCTTTGCAGACATGTGGTCCATTCTTTGGTTCAACGCATCTATTTTTCCATCTATGAATTGAAGACTACGCTGCATTGCCAGAAGCGTCACTTCAATCGAGGGGGTAGCTTCCACCTGCGCATCAGCCTCCGAGTCAGATGTTGCCTATGTCTATGACCTGCTAGGCTTACGAATGTCAAAAGTAAGGCGGGCTGAGTTTTGTCTGTTTTCCCCATTATGCGTGTCAAGCACTGTAGTGCTGCAATTGAGGAATGTGGGCACTTCGCAAACTACTGCAATGCCTCTCCATCCACCCCTCCGCCAGACAGGAGTGAGCGTAGTGACAGTGGCGTATTTACCAGCTCCTTATTTATTACCCTACCACTTGCTGCCAATGCCTTGTTTAATATCCTAGTATGCTGACTGGAAAATGTTATCCACTGTGCTATAGAGGAACGAATTGCCAGGGTACACAGCTTCTTAACTCCAATTCGCCACATGCACACCTCGCTTCCCCACCGCACCTGCAAGTGTCTCTGTACTCTGTAAGGACTGGTGCTACGTGCACCGGGCCTCCCGTTATGCAGGACCGCTCTCATGGACTGGTGTCGGAGCTAGCAGTTCATTAGTGCCTCTCACTGTGCAGTTCTTGTACGAGGACTGCCAGTATGTCCTCTAACAGAAGCCTTTAGACGCCGACCAACTCCGCAGGCCTCCGAGCATTCCACAGCATTCTCGCCGCCAGCAGCTTGTAGGCCGCAGTCTTACGACCGAGCCCGCACCCACCTCCGCAGCCACCAACACGGGCTAAGGCACACCCCCACTCACTGCGCATGGCTCCCGCCATGTCAGTCGCACTTCTGCTCCCGCAGGGATCTCTGACCGGTTAGTTTGGTGATCCGCTGAGTGCAGCTCTCATCAACGGTGTCAGCGTGGGCGCAGCAGGCCGCCCGGATCAACACCGCACTCTCCCGGCACTGTAGTTCGTGTCAGGCCAGCAGATTGCAATCAGGTGAGTCTCTGCATGGAATAGTTACAGTTCCGCCGGCACTCACCTTTTACATCAGAAGCAGGTTCACCTTCAGCTCGCCAGCCACTCAATTATTCATTCTGCCAGGTTAGCGTGGCCACCATTTGGCGCTAGCACAGTCGGGCTCTATTTCTCCGGGTTTCGGCAGTTTCCTCAAGCACAGCCGGTGTTCAGTGCAACTGCGTTGCTCTGTGAAGTTTTGCACATCAATTCTGTCTGTTTTGCAGCTTAGATGCGGCGGATTTTGGGCGGATTATGGGCGGATTGCGGATCCGCCTTGCAGAGCCACACTAAAGCACAGCCATCTTGTCGTGCGCCCTCTAGCGCCCCACCTGTATGTCGTTGTGATTTTAATGTGTGTTTGTAATAAAAAACCCAGTGTTTTATACATACCGTGTGCAGTCTTTTTGTAGCGTCCACAGAGTGTTGCGAGGATGAGGGTTGCACCAAAGCTTTATACTCTGACCCTGAGGATAAGTCTGACTGCTCCATGCCAAGCTACGGAAGGGTGAGCACAGGTTTTCGGACAAATGTATCATACTCATTCTATCTGTGATGGTGGATTCTGCTTTGGTTCGATGCATCCCAGCCAGCAAGAAACTGTTGGATCTAACAAACTCCTCCTAATAAACAAGCAATTGCAATGCAATTGGTCTCTTATATTTGAAAGTTAGAGCTATTGGTGTTGTAAATGATATTGTTTTTAAGTTATGTTTTTTTCTTTGTAGTGGAGTGGATGCATGTTCTTTGTAGTGGAATTATGTGGTTTGAATTGGAATTGTTAGTTGCGTAATTATGTGGGGTGGAATTGTGTGGTGAGTATTGTATTTGTCAGGTGGATTTATGTGGTTTGGTGAATTGATAGGGGTGAGAGTTATATAAATAGAAGGGATAGTTAGTTTGTGTATGAATTAGTGAATGAAGTCTAGGTGGAGTACCATAATTAGTGGGTGAAAAAGAGAGAAAGAAGGGGAGAGAAAGTTATAGATGTATAAAGAGGCTGTGTTTGTGTGAGCAGAAGAGACTGGAAGTAGAGGAGGAGAGTGTGTGCATGTGGTTTGGATTTGTAAAAAATTATTATAAAGAAATTGTGCTGAAAGACCTGAAGTTAACTAATATGAGAAATGCTGGATAATTGTGTGAGAGAGCGAGAGTAGTGTAAGAGAGATGAGGAGAGTGAGAGAGGGAGTCATGTGAAGGGTATGGGGGGATTGGGATTGGGATTTCCCTAGATACACAAGGAATGATTGTGTTTTTCAGTAGATGAAGCAGCTTTCAGACCACTGGGCAAGGTATAAACACTAGATGGCAACATATACCGCGACAAAGTGCTGGATAATAAAAAATAAAAATCAAGTCCATTAATAGGTGATGCATGACACAATAATAGAACACACGTACTGTGAACTGAATCGCCTTTAACTATTTACTTTTTTGTTTTTAGTTTACCTCTCAGCATTCCATAAAGTTAATGTGTGCACTGATAAGAAATGCTAGTACAGCATTAAGTTTCAGCTTGCAGTGTTACTGTTTTATTTCTGGGGCTGTTGCCCGAGTCCTTGGAAAGCATGCCCCCTAGCCCCCTCATTTTTAACCCCTTCGATGCTGATGACGAGCTCAGCTCGTCATCAGCCACAGTGGTTGTGTGCGGATGACGAGCTGAGCTCGTCATGTAACGCGGCTTTTGGAAAAAAGCCGCACAGCGCAAAAATAACCCCCGCACGCATGTGGTTAAAGGAGGTCAGAGATGCCCCTGCCCCCATCCTCTTCCCCAGCTGGGTTCTAAGGCAGGTGTGCATAATGCTGGTAAGAGAGATGTTAGAGGGATATGATTAATACGATCATAAGATTCCATTCCTGCCACTCGCTCTTTAATAACATTAAAATACGCGAATTGGCAATGTTGAGGCACCGGCAGGCACGTAATGTCCTTAACCCCTTCCATGCGAGGGGGGGGGGGCGCGTGCTGCACCGCAGTGCTGGTGACGAGTCCAGCTCGTCACAACTACGCCCACTCCTTTAGCATGCCTGCACAAGCGGGAAATTAGCCGCGCGTGGGAGGGCCACAGCAGTTCCAATGAGCTCAGCTTGTCATGAGCACCGCTCCACTGTGCCTCATGACGAGCTGAGCTCGTCATAAGCATGGAAGGGGTTTAGGGATCCGGAAGTCTACAATAGGGATAATAAACCTTTTAGGCAAGCTCTGAAGTCGTTAGTATGTGTCCCTACCATGGATATTTGATGGCGGAGGCAAGGGTTTCTAAGCAACATAAAAACCTAACAAGAGTGAAAGGCTGCTGGCTGGCAAAGACACGTTATGGCAAAAAAAGAATACTTCTTTCGGTTGTGGAAGCCTGCTGGCAAAGTTGCTGGGCTCCTGACGATTGTGCATGGCTTCCGCAGTACACGGCTGCTAAGCTTCCCCTCCCCCTCCCTGAATATAATTAACTCAGCACTCAGCTTCAGAATAGTAGTCCCAGTGTGAACAGGGCTGAATCAGCAACAAGAAGGCAATACTTTTATTACTTGAAATATACACCGGCATCACAATCTAATACATGCGCATCACCCGCAAAATACATTTTAATGTTGTGCTTGTTTCTGATTCAGGGTTCTACTCTTACACCCATTCCAATAGATCTCAGTTGCCAGCTTGCTGATTCTGCACTTTAAGTCCTTCAAGACACCTGCCTGTGCACTTATGCATTCTCCCTGTAGCGTAACTTTGAATACCTCCCATAGCAGCCCGCAGTGTCTACTGAGCCCTCATGTTCTATATATTGGTTTCTTATCGCATTTTGCTATAGTGCTCTTAAAGACGGGGTCTGCCAGGGAAGCCTGCTATAATCTCCACATAAAAGGTGGTCGCGCACAGTCTGGATTTCGTAGCTCAAGGAGCAGTGAGTAATGATCCAAAAGCGTCTTGGCCAAGTGACCTACATGAACTGCCCAAGTGCATGCCATCTCGGTCACAAGCCAGTAGTCCAATCTGGGCCACGATCCATACACCTAGGAAATAAAGCTGCCTTCCTGTGACCCTGGATGTCGCGGGCAAAGGTATATATTTTCAAGAGACGAGCATTAACAGCACCTAAACACTTCAGTGATTTGTGTTAATGGTTGTTGTGGCTTGATGAAAACGATGGGTAAAAAACAGACCAGCATGCAAAATACAACAAAACGCCCATCACCGACAGATCCTCTGTGAGGCAGAGGGGGCATGCAGCCCCAGCTCTCCGGTGCCACTCCATGTAAGCCAGACAGAGCAACAGCCAATACTGAAAGCTTCAAATTTGCAGTCCCAATGTGAGAGGGCTTTTGAAAAGCCAGGGCTTAAGCCAGTGCCAGCAGCAGCCCACACCACCCTGAAGAACCTCTGCTCTGCTGTGCCCCTGTCTCCACGACATTCGCATGCAAATCAGAATGAAGGCTGAAATAGAAAGACGTGCAGGAGGTGGGGGAGGGCCGACATGAACGGGAAAGCAGCGATCAGGGAGCTCATGCCCAACAGAATACAAACATGACTCCGCGCTCAGGGGCGGCTCTAGGGTCATGGTGGCCCTGGGCAGGGAGCGTAGGTAGGGGGCCCCGGAAGAGGGGGTCCGGGTGGGGCAGAGCACGGAGGCCAGTAAAGAGGGGGGGGGGTCAGGGTGTTTAGAAGTGGAACTGAGCTGGAGGCCGCCAAATCCCTGCCAGGGGCCGCCACACAAATATGTATCCATCCTCAGAGGATAAATATATTAAGGATATATATTGGTGTGGCGGCCCCTGGGGTTTGGTGGCCCTGTGCAGGTGCACAGCTTGCACATGCCTAAGGCCGGCCCTGCCGCGCTGAGGCCTTCGTACTGCTTATAATACAAATATACTCCTTGGAAAATGCAAGTGCAGCGTCTGTGAAGCAGGCGCCTTGCTGATAGAGAGGGCGAACTAAGCAAACACAAGGAGATGATGGACCGAGCGCTGAAACTTTTCAGACACTCACCCCCAGTCACAGATCTGGGTTGAATTCATCATCATTCTCTAGCTCACTTCATCACTTCAGTGCAGACCCAGCTATATGCAAATTGGTCTTGACCCTGTGCCTCATGGAAACAGTCCAGCCCGAAATGCCAAGCCAGGTCTTCCCTGAACCGGAAACAAGCATCCTGGAACCGATTTCTGGGTAACACCCTTCATCAGCCAGGCTAGCTCGAATCAAGTGGCAAAGTGAGCAAGGGACCCACGTCTGCTCCGGTCTGTTTGTTCCACTGGCCCGTGATTAAGACACTGTTATCAGTAAGAGGTGGGGCTTGGAGAGAGTTTTGCAAACTCTGTAGCGCTGAGGTTGGCATCACCGATAGTGAGGAAGGAAGCAGAAAAATAGCTGAAGGGCGTAAGTTTTACCAACCTGACAGGATACTAAATATTACACAGCACCTCCATTCCAAGTCATTGGCGTAACTGCAGCTGAACCCCAACATGAAACCTGATCCTGCTAGTGAAACGCAATGTGTTTCAAACACAATGCACATCCGGTGGGCCCGGAAATTACGGTATTACACTGTGCGTTTGCAGAAAACTGGGATTGTGTGAAGATCTTTGGGTTGTTTTGAAAAGACGGTCTATGGTGAATCCTGTAAGCAGAATTAAAAGAGTGCACCCTGTAGATAATAGTTAGGCGCATGGCTGCCATACTGAAACATGAAGCACGGTGCCTGTGAAGAGGGCGCTGTGCAGAAAAAATAAAAGGTGCGCGACCTCCAAAAGCACATACGCTACCTCCGATAAAAACAACATTAATCGGAAACATGAAGCGCGGCACCTGTGAAGTGGGCGCTGTGCTGAAAAAAAAAAGCCATGCGGTCTATAAAATCATATAAAAGAACAGTTCACAAGTGCTGGTACAAAACGCAGAGCTACATCGCTTTTAAAACAAGCAATGGTGGCGCGAGCGGGCGCGAAAAGTCGGTCTATGGCGAATCCTGTAAGCAGAATTAAAAGAGTGCACCCTGTAGATAATAGTTAGGCGCATGGCTGCCATACTGAAACATGAAGCACGGTGCCTGTGAAGAGGGTGCTGTGCAGAAAAAATAAAAGGTGCACGGCCTCCAAAAGCACACACGCTACCTCCCAATAATAAAAACAACAATAATCGGAAACATGAAGCGCAGCGCCCCACCCTCTTCAACGTCTACATGAGCCCCCTCGCAGCCATTGCACGCCAACACAACCTTAACATCATCTCCTACGCCGATGACACGCAGCTGATCCTCTCCCTCACCAACGACCCTGCCACCGCCAGAGCCAGCCTACACGAAGGAATGAAAGACGTCGCCGAGTGGATGAAGAACAGCCGCCTGAAACTGAACTCAGACAAGATGGAAGTCCTCATCCTGGGATCATCTCCCTCCGCCTGGGACGACTCCTGGTGGCCCCCTGCCCTGGGCACCACCCCCAAGCCAACAGACCACGCACATAACCTGGACTTTATCCTGGATTCCTCCCTCTCGATGACCAGACAAGTCGACGCCGTCTCGTCATCCTGCTTCAACACCCTGCGCATGCTCCGTAAGATCTTCCGATGGATCCCCACCGAAACCAGGAAGACGGTCACCCAGGCACCTGTCACCAGCCGACTGGACTAAGGGAACACCCTCTATGCAGGAACCACTGCCAAACTACAGAAAAGACTCCACCGCATAAAGAACGCCTCCGCACGACTCATCCTGAACACCCCCCGCCACAACCACATCTCCCGCACTTGCTGCGCCCGTCAGCAAGAGGATCACGTTCAGACTCCTCACCCACGCACACAAGGCTCTCCACTACCTGGGCCCCAAGTACCTCAACAACCGCCTCACTTTCTACACGCCCACCCGCCAGCTGCGTTCGACCAGCCTCGCCCTCGCCACAGTACCACGCATTCGCAGAGCCACTACCGGTGGAAGATCCTTCTCCTACCTGGCGGCCAGGAAATGGAACTCCCTCCCCATCCACCTACGGCTGACCCACGACCATCTCTCCTTCAGGAAGCAACTCAAGACCTGGCTTTTCGAGCAGTAACGGACCCCTCCCTCCCAGTGCCTTGAGACCCTTCCGGGTGAGTAGCGCGCTATATAAATTGTCTGATTGATTGATTGATTGAAGTGGGCGCTGTGCTGAAAAAATATAAGCCATTCGGTCTATAAAATCAAATAAAAGAACAGTTCACAAGTGCTGGTATAAAACGCAGAGCTACATCGCTTTTAAAACAAGCAATGGTGGCGCGAGCGGGCGCGATATGGGGAGAAGCGGGAGTTGCGTGCACGTGCGGCCAAGGCTTAGGAAGAAAAACAATTCGGATGAGGGTGGGGGAGCAGGGGAGTGAGCCGACCATATGGGCATTGCTGTGGGGGGTGGGTGGGCGGGGAAGCAGCAGCCTTCGATAAAGCGCGCGCCTGGCAAAGCGTCACGCTTCAGTAGACAACATGCATTGGGAGGAATCCGGCTTGGAATCCTCTTAGTCAAAGATTTTCTTTCAACTCCAATAGTTCAGAGCTATAAATAGCTCGACCTAAAAAGAGGAGGGCCTTCAAGCCACAGTGTACATTACCGCGTGCCTCGCAGGGCAGCGCATGCACTGCCCAAGCTCGACCTAAAAGTAAATGGAAACATGCTCCTAAATTGCACGTATTTTGCACAGAAGATCACCTCAAGCTATCCGAACCTTAGACATGTTTTTGCTGTTGAAAAGGAGCTATGAAGGTGTCTGTAATGGAACAAATAATATTTTGGTAGCAATTTGGACAAGCGGATTTTTCTAAAGGGCAAGCTGATTCATGTTTCAATCTGCCCTTTGGGCAAGCAGAGTTTTAAAATAATTCCACACCCCTCTAAGGGGTATGTACAAATCTGTAAGGTACACTGACTAGCACTCGCAGTAAGATCGTGTTTAGAGTTTAAGAAATATGTGTGCTCGCACTGATTATTGCCCACACTGTGAGAGGTATTTACTTTTTGTGGAAACTTTCACACACTGTATCTTTTATGTCTGGCACTCTGAGGGGGTTTAAATAAATGCTGGTGTCTGTGACCATTGCACTGCATTGTACCCACACTGTATGCAGTGCTAACAGAAGAGGAAACCACTACACTGCACTTCACTTCGGAGAGACCTTCACTGAAGACTTAATCTCTGCACCTGGAACTGCTTTTTACCTTGACTGGGGAAAATAAGTTAGGATATGCATAATCATTTGTTAAGTGTATTTGTAGTGCACATTATCACCGGAGATGGTATCCTGGTGCTGTGCAGGTGTGGAAGTCTAGCCTAGAGGGAGGAGTCATTCAAAGAGCAGGGCGTCAACTTCTTGATTAGCTCAAGAAGTGGGGAGGAGGCTCTGATGTGTTGAGGGAAGTCGTTCTACGCTTTAGGAGTGATGTATGAGAAGAGTTGGCCTCTGGATCTGTTTCTGTGTATGCGTGGGCTGCGTCTGAGTATGAGTCCGGCTGAACATTGGTGCATAGGGGGTTGATGGAAGGAGATGCAGTTGTAGGCAGGGATTTGTTGGTTACTGCCTTGAAATGTGGGCGCATTTACATCTGGAGCTAAGCAGCTCTGATATTTGTTCTGAGTGGGAAGTTGAGGATACGTCTGGTTGCTGCATTTTGGGTGCTTTGCAGCTGTCTGGTGACTGTTTGATGATTCCTACACATAGTGTTCACATAGTTGAAACTACTGGTGATGTGTGCGTGGATGGCGGTCTTCTGGTGATTCTTGTGAGCCATTATACATTTTTCTGCAGGGTGTGGAAGCAGTGACATCATAGACCTGGGCGAATAAGTTCAGCTTTTTGTAGATGATGATCACTAGGCTGCTGGCATGCGAGTTGAGGGTGGATGTAGGTTCTAGGTTGGATTGGCCGTCAGGTGGAGTCCCATGGGCAGGTGTTGTTTCCAAAGATCAACACTTATGTCTTGTCAGTGTTGGTTTCTACCTCCGTCATGCAGGTAGTGAACTTGTTTCTTGTGTTGTAGATTTTGCCCAAGAGTGACACTATTGTGTGTTGTCACTGCAGGAAAGGATGTTGATGTAGTGGCTATGGCTGACGTTAGCCAGTGGGGTTATTTAAGTGTTGAATTGTGTTCTGCTGAGGAGTGAACCTTGAGGTGCTCGCCAGATGAGATTTCTGGTTTCCAAGGAGTATGACGTCAGGTTGACTATCAGAGTTATATTAATCTGGAAGTAGCAGATCAATTGCATGCAGGTCCTTGAATCTCGATCTTGTGAAGGCCCCTGATGAGGATGGGATGTGGTACCATGTGACACACTGCCATTAGGTTCAATAGGATGACAGCCTTACCCTCTCCTCTGTCTAGGATCATGCAAATGTGGTAGGTAGGTTCAAGGAGCTCTGTTTCCTTCCTCTGGTTGGGCCTGCTTCGAGATTAGGTGGCCTTGAGGAACTGGTGGTTGATGAGGTAGCTGGTCAGACACTTCTTGATGGTTTTCTCTAGGACTTTTTTACCATGTATGATTAGAGGGAGATTATTCAGTAGTTGGAGAGTTTGGTGAGATACTCAGAGGGTTTCCTCTGCAGGGCTGTGACAGCTGCCTGCCTCCACATTTCTGGAAAGAGGACCGCATTGTTGGAGTCATTCAGGATGGGAGTGAGGACTTCACTGATGGTGGTTAGACCTTGGTTGGAAGTATGGTGGGGGCATGAGTCTCATGGGGCCCCACAGTGGATGGTCTTCGTGGTTGCGGCAGTCTTGTTTGTGGTGATGCCGTTCTACATGGTCAAGGTCCATTCTTCAGCTGTGATTGGAAGACTGGCTGCGAGGTTGCTGGAGCCAGGTTGAAGGTTGAAGTTGCAGTATGTGAGTGCGATCTTCCTCCAAAAGAAGTTAGTGATTGTTGCAATGGGTTTTGTAAGGGGGTGGCTACAGCACTGTAAATTCTCAGATTATGGAGAAGATTTATTTGGTGCTGGTGTTGCAGGCTTCGATGCGGTTGGTATTGGCTGTTCACTTGGCATTTTAGACATGCTGGTGGACACATGTTAGGGCAGATTTGAAGACGTTGTTCTCTGCAGTGTCTTTGCTCATTCTCAACTTGCTTTAGAGTTGCTAATAGTGCTGCATCACCACCCTGAGTTCTGTGTACCAGCTGGCTTGCTTTTGTGATCTTGATTTTTTGTTGTTGTTGCTATACTTGAGACGGTGCAGGTAGTGATCCATTCATTGAAGTTCTTGATGTCTTCTGTTAGGTTGCTGGTATGCTTGAGGAGGTCAAGGGTATTGGTGTAGGTGGTGATCCATTCATTGAAGTTCTTGATTTCTTCTGTCAAGTTGCTGCTGATATGCTTGAGGGGGTCCAGGGTGTTGGTGCAGGTTGTGATCCATTCATTGAGACTCCTTTTTTAAAAAAAAACTTTATTGTGCAAAAATAGCATTACAAGTATGGGCCTACAACCACTAGGGCCAGCCGATAGAACATGTGAGGCATTTATGCAAATTCACAAAGCAGCGACCGCTCTCCAGTGGTCCAACTTAACACAGGATACCTTTTCGGCAACACAGAAGGTAGACAGGATAAAGAAATGTTTAATTTTTTAGAAATAGAACGAAAAGGAAAACAAAGGAAAGAGACTCAAGGCGAGAGGCGTTATAGACAGTGTCAAGCTCCGATGGGGGGGACCACAGTACCAAATAACGAATCAGGAGGGCATGAAAGATGGTCAGGGGGGGAGGCAGTGGGGAAGTCGGACAATAGGAAAAAAAGGAATAAATCGTTCCAGGAACCTCCGGATCAGGGGGAAAGTGGAATGTCCAAAGTGTCTTCGAAGGGGGGTGTGCAGATGTTCCCTCGGTAGGCGTTCCTCTGACCCCAAATTTTGCTCCACGCCCTAGGCTTGCCCCTAGCCAAATATACCGTCTTCTCTCGAAACATGCACCAGTCCATATTCTCCTTCCATACCGACACTGTGGGAGGCATTGGGGAACCCCACAACTGCGCAATATCTCTTTTTGCAATCATGTTCCCCAGTGCCGCCCACCGGGCCTGGGCAACGTTGTAATCATTCGGCTCCCACACATTCAACAGACATCTACGAGCCTCAGGCAGCAGAGCAACCCCGGTTACACATTCCATGACCGCATGCACCCGCTGCCAATACGCCGCCACCTCCAGGCACTCCCAGAGGATGTGGAGAAAGGTGGCACTCATACTATATCCACGCTTACACAACCCATCCAAGGAAAAACCCATTGCAACCAAACGAGGACCCGTAACACACACACGATGAAGAATCTTAAGCTGGATGAGACGGAGACGGGCAGGAATGGCGACCTCTTTTGGGGAGGATAAGGCAGACTGCCAGTCCTCGTCGTCCAACTCCAACCCGTCTCCGGTCCAAACCTCTCTGAGACGCACAAGGAGATCTGCCCGGTTGTTAATTAGTTTCTTATAGATCAAGGAGATCGTACTATCTGGCAGATGACCGTCAAGTATACGGTCCTCGAGTGGGGAGGATTCAGGAACCGGAACACCAGCTGTGAAGAAAGACAGCAAAGCGTGGCGAACCTGCACATATCTGAAGAACTCCCGATCCCTCAACTCGTACTCACTTTGAAGCATTGCAAAGGTCTTTACCGCGCCTTTCACCCAAAGATCACCAACTCTGCTGATACCAATCATGTCCCAGTTGTCAAAACCTTTCGTTGTCCAGAGGCATCCCAATTGTTCAGATGCATACAATGGGGTCGCTCGCGTCAATCGATCCTTCCATCCCATGGCCGCATTTCATCTTTCCACACACGCACCGCAATCTTAGTGAGTCCCGTTAGGTTCCTCCCCGCAGTCCGAGAGTAGAGTGCTCTATTGAAGTTACCACCGGGCAACTGATATTTGTCCATCTCGAATGCAGGAGCCGGACCGGGCTCATACGTAGCATGGTTGATGGCGGACAACTGGGAGGCCCAGTAATACCTCCTGATGTCCGGGAGTGCAATGCCCCCGTCATACCAGGGGAGAGTTAGCTTTGCAAGAGCGATGCGAGCACGACCGTCGCAAACGAGCCTCCTCTGCAAACCTTCCACTTCCCGAAAGTACGCCGCCGGAATAACGTCAAAAGAATTTTGAAGCGCATAGAGAAAGCGAGGCCGAGACATCATTTTAAAAAGTGCCCCTCGACCAAGTGGCGACAACGGCAGTCTACGCCACCGAGCCACGTCCAACTTTAGTCGTCGGAGAGGAGGGAGGAGATTATGCTCGTAGCGGGCAACTGGGTCCAACGATATATAGACTCCCAAGTACTTGAAGCCGGCTTGCGAGATTTCAATGGGAAACCTACTCGGTAAAGGGGGAAGGCCGCCCGAGATGACATACACACACGATTTGGACCAATTAATAATCAGGCCGGAGTTCTTGCCAAAAGAAGTGAGAACATCGAACAGGACGTTAAGAGATTTACGAGGGGAGGTAAGGTATAAAAGGATATCGTCGGTGTACAACGAAACACGATCTTCAAAATCGAGGGACCACTGGATGCCCTTTATCGACGGCTCCCATCAGAGCCAGGCTGCGAGCGGTTCTAGAGCAAGAGCAAAAAGCAAGGGGGACAGCGGGCATCCCTGCCGCGTACCCCTCCAGAGAGCAAAGGACTGGGACACTCTGCCATTGACGACGACCTGAGCTAACGGATCCGAATATAAAACTCTAACCCAACTGATAAAGTCCGCACCGAAACCAGACTTCGCCAAAGTGGCCCAAAGATATGGCCATTCAATCGTGTCAAAGGCCATTGTGGCGTCCAGGGAAGCCAAGATGGCCGGCTCCGATAGAGACTCCGCCCTAGCGAGAACACCTTGTAGGTGCCGCAAGTTAAGAGCAGTGTTCCGGTGCGTAATGAAACCGGATTGATCTGAGTGGATCAGGTCACAAATTACAGTGAGTAAACGATTGGCAAGGACCTTGGCGAGGATCTTAGGCTCGGCATTCAGTAGGGAAATAGGCCTATAAGACGCACAGCGATCACGAGGTTTGCCCTCCTTAGGAATCACAACTATAGTAGCCAAACGCTGGTCACAAGGGAGGGCGCCAAGCTCACGTGACTCCCTGAACATTGCGCGAAGATAGGGCGCAACTTTGTCCGGGCGCAGTTTATACAGTTCGATAGGCAGGCCATTAGGGCCCATGGCCTTGCCAGAACGGAGGGAACGTATTGTGGTAGCAATCTCATCGACCGACAATGGGGTCTCCATGCGCTCTCGGTCCTCCTCAGACAGACAAGGCAAAGCAATGTCCCTCAGCAGCAAACGAGAGTCATCTTCGTCTCTGTCGGACACTGGGGAGTAGACCACACGAAAATAATCGGCAAAACATTCCACAATCTCGCCAGGGTCAGTCACACACACACCATTCGAAGTCTGAAAAACAAATCGACCACACGATTCGCTCTTTCCTTTTTATCAAGCCAAGTAATCAATTTACCCGCCTTGTCCCCAACATCGTACAATCTACCCTGCTGTTCCCTGAACATTGTCTTGGCAGCATCCGTAACATGGGATTTATAATCAAACTGCTTCAAACTAAGGGCGTGGAGTTTCTCCCGGGTGACGCCTAATTCCAGATCAGCCTCCAACTCAAGTATTTCTGCCTCTAGACTCTCAACCTCCACATTTCCGGCCTTCTTGGTCTCAGCTATTAAGGATAGGGCCTGACCACGAATGACAGTTTTGAAGGCCTCCCACAGGGACACAGAGGACGAAACGGACCCCTCATTTTCCAGGAAGTAGGAATCTAGGGACTTTATTAGGCTGCTACGGGTCTTGGGGTTGCGCAAGTACCATGAATTGATAGTGGCGATCAAAACTAAGCCACAAAGGAGAATGATCAGAAATGCCTCGGTCCAAATGTCTGATCTCACTGAAGTAGGAAGACTGAACAGCGGGCATAAGGATATAATCGAGCCTGGATAGACTCCCATGAGCCCCGGAGTGAAAGGTATACTGACATTGCGTCGGATGCATTAACCTCCAGCAGTCCACCAGACCAAAGGTGTCTATGAACCCACCGAGCCAAGATTGGGAAGTGGGAAGTGTCCTGGGAGGGTGGCGATCCAAACTGCCTGAAAGCACAGAATTAAAATCCCCGCCCATGAGGAGAAGATTATCAGGGAGGTCCAGCATCATCCGGCCCACATCTGAGAAAGTAGAGGTCTGGAGACCCGGGGGAACGTATACTGTAACCAAGGAAAGAGTCTTACCCTCCCACCTACCAGTGAGGGCGGCGTAGCGCCCTCTGTCATCAATGATAACATTATCAATCTCTATAGGGAGAGAAGACCGGATTAAAATACCAACCCCTCTGGAACCAGTGGTGAACCCTGAGTGAGCAACCAGTCGGTAACCCCACCTATTTAAAGCATGACACACGTTTCCCACCAAATGCGTCTCCTGTAAGAGTACCACATCAGGAGATAAACGACGCAAATATTGCAGTACAACACCCCGTTTTATACGATCCCCCAATCCATTGACGTTCCATGATACCAACCTCAACCCACTACCCCCCATCCCCACAAGTCATGCATAGGTCACCCCAGAAAGAGCCGGACACCTGAAGCAAGGAAAAAACCAATATGTCGCATTGAAAGAAAAAAACACACACCCAAACATTCCATCTCACCCCCCAACCAACTCCCGTTACAACTCCCCCCTCCCTGCACCCCTGCAGTAGACTAAGAAGCCACCCCAACATGCAGTGTGCCTATTGCCCTAACAACCCCATTCTACAAAAAGACCCCGGAGGAGGAAAGAGACCCGTCGCCACCCGCCACCCAGACGTGGACAGCAATGAAACATACTATAAAAAGAAATAGAACCCAGCTGAGAAATGTCCAATGTTCGGAGGTCAGGGACCAAAAAGTCACTTCTGCGTAGGCTCACCACCTTCAGCACCGCCAGGGTGCTCCGTCTGATCGCCTCGGCCATGCAGGGAGTCCAGCCAGTCACTAACATTGTCCAGCCGATCGAAAAAGAAGGTCCGCTCCTCATACTCCACTCGAAGCCTAGTAGGGAAAAGCATCGCATACTTCAAACCAAGGTCCCGCAGACGTCGTTTTACCCCCTGAAAAGCCATCCTTTGTCTCTGGACATGTTGAGTAAAGTCCGGGAAAAAATTGACAGAGGAGTTCTCAAATTTTACCGGGCCATGCGCTCTCGATGCCTGCAGGATCGCATCTCGGTCTCTGAAGTGGAAGAGTTTTGCGAGATGGGCCGCTGAGGAGCGCCCGGCTTGGGCTTACCACCCGGCACACGATGTGCACGCTCCACTGCGAAAAACTTGCTGAGTCCAGAGGGGGAAAGATGGTTCAGGATGAGATCCTCGACCAGGAGATCCACCGAGTGAGGCTCGGGATTTTCTGCAACACCTGTGACGCGAATGTTGTTGCGTCGCGCCATGTTCTCAAAATCCTCCAGCCGGTGGGACATCAAGTCATTGGCCGATTTCAGATTGCCAAATTCTGTTTGAAGTTCCGACACATCGGCCGTGAGGCTGGAAGTCTTCAGATCCAAGACTTCACTTTCTCATTGGTATTGGACAGGTCGGCCCTGATCAAGGTGGCATCGATGGCCACCGTGCCGATTTTACGAGCCAGAGTCTCATATTGCTGGCCGATGGTCTCCTTCATATTGGAGATGGCGCCCATGATGTCCTGCAGGGACAGATCAACAGGAGCGGATGGGTCCTCTTTGGCATCCTCTGGGGTACGACTGGAGAGTCCGGGGGATCCTTTGGGCTGAGTGTATCGATCTATAACATTTGTCTGGACCAGTCCCCCACGAAGAGGTGTCTTTGTCTTTCGCTTCTCAGCATCACCCCTGCCAGCCATGTTGGAAGATGCGCCCCGGAGGGGCCCGCGAGACCTGGTGAAAATGGCCGCCGACAGGCCGGGCACCAACAGACCACAAAAGCCGGCTCGCACGGCCAAAACCAAATCACGAAAGTGATCCAAAAGGCTGTGAAGGTAAAGCAGTGCTTGCATTAGATGGAGGCTGGACTGGCCCCCAGCCGAGGGATACGGTCTCTCAATCAAACCGTGTCGGGATCCAGAAACAAAACCGAAAGTGGTGATGGGGCTACCACGGAGACCCCACTGCCGTTGTTGTTCGACTCCGTCCCGGATCCACAAGTCGTCCAGTCCCCGGCTCGCCTCCAGGTGGGCCCAAGAAGTTCAGATCGACGCAGTTTCGGTTGCCCTAGTCCGATTTCAGTTCTGAAAAGAGTTATGAACTCAGCCGAGGTTCATCTTAAAGAATCCGTCCGAGAAATCAGGATAACTTCAGGATAGATTGCGAAGGGTGGCGAGGGTCCGGGGAGCCCTGTGCTCACGCGACCATCTTGGATGCACGCTAAGCTCCTCCTCTTATTGAGGTTCTTGATGTCTTCCGTTAGGTTGCTGGTATGCTTGAGGGGTGCCAGGTTGTTGGTGCAGGTGGTGATCCATTCATTGAAGTTCTTGATGTCTTCCGTTAGGCTGGTAGTATGCTTGAGGCGGGCCAGATTGTTGGTGTAGGTGGTGATCCAGTTGTTGAAGTTCTTGATGTCTTCTGTTAGGTTGCTTGTATGCTTGAAAGGGGCCAGGGTGTTGGTGCAGGTGGTGATCCAGTTGTTGAAGTTCTTGATGTCTTCTGTTAGGTTGCTTGTATGCTTGAAGGGGGCCAGGGTGTTGGTGCAGGTGGTGATCCAGTTGTTGAAGATCTTGATGTCTTCCGTTAGGTTGCTGCTATGCTTGAGGAGGTCCAGGGGTCGGTGCAGGTGGTGATCCAGTCGTTGAAGTTCTTGATGTCTTCCGTTAGGTTGCTGGTGTGCTTGAGGTGACTTGTGTTGGGAGCAGAAGCCTAGTCCTTTTCTGAGATGTTCTTCCAGCAGCTGCCACCTGTCCAGAGGTGGTGGTTCGCCTGTGATTCAGGGTGGTGAGCTTGAAACTCAAAAGTGTGTTGTCAGTTCATGTGATAGGCGTTGATTTGTAGATTGATGCTGTTTAGTGTGGAGAAGAGAGGGTCCAGGGGTAAATATGTTTAGGGGTCCCATGGAACACCACCTGCCCTTAAAAAAAAGAAAGAAAAATGTTTCATTTTTCTTTTTCTGAAATGCATCCCCTTTTCCTTTAAGGAAAGCAGGCTGCTTTAAAAAAAACTGCTTTATTTAAAAGCAGTCCCAGACATGGAGGTCTGCTGAACCCAGCAGGCTACCATCCCTGGGAGGGCCAGCCATTCCTAATGGGGTTGCAAATTGTGAGTGCCTCATGAATATTCATGAGGCATGCAATTTGCGACCCCATTGGGAATCGCTAACAGTGTCTCAGACACTGTTGTACATAGCATTTTCCATCTCTCAAATTGCAACTCGCAATCAAGCGCAATTCGTGAGTCACAAATTGTCATGGTCGTACATCTGTCTCCTGGTGTCTCCATCACATGAAGTGCTAGGGGTGATTAGAGGGCCGCTGTGTTATGTTGATCGAATAAAGTGTCACTCTGAAACCATAACAAGTGTTTTATGGTAAATTTAGGCTAGCACAGGCAACAGTTGTTCTGCGGTGTGCTGGACTCCTAAGAGCGGGATCTTTCTATAAATGTATCCAAAGCTAACATTCCCCCATCTAATTCAATGTCTTGAGCATGCACGGTTCCTCTTTCTGGCTAGTGGTACGAGCGTTTCCCCTGGCATTGGCTGTCCTAATCAGGTGTATTCCCCATGTTTTCTGGGTAGCCTTCTTCACACAGGCACATATTAGTTGAAGGTTGCATCACAGCAAGAGCAAGATTACAACCACTGGTAACAAGGCTTTGCATAAGTCTGCAATCCACCTTGGTACCCAGGTAAACAAACCTGTGAACAATTCTATGTTTGGGGCACCCCCTTCTTTAATCATGACCTGCTGTAGGTTGTGCAGTGTTTGGATGGCGATTGACAGTGTGCCATTTTATAGGTCTTTCATGGGGATGAAGGTACAGCACGCTGTACCTATGTTGGCGCATACACACCCCTCCATTGTGCTCATTAAGTCCAACACATACCAGTGCTGCATCACCAGGAGGCCGATGGTGCGCATTTCTTCTTTCCGTTGAGGCCATCTTCGGTGGTGTCCTGCAGGCCCAGATCTCTGTACTGGGGTGAATGTATGACATTGTTCTGACTTCTGTCCATCAACTGTTGTTTTTGCACAAGGCAGCTTTAAGCGCCATGACATCCGCTCTACTCCAAGGAGTATAAACCCAATTGTAAACAAAATATCCCTTTGCATCTGCTGAATCTTTATTATCACTTGTACCTGCACCCCTAGGAGGGACATATAAAGGTGCAACTTCAAACATTGGTTTCCCATGAAATACTGTATCCTTATCTGTCCCTGGAACTTCCTCCTGGGTGTCTGTGCTGTTTTTTCAGCTGCAGCAGCTGCCTTTTTCTCCTCTCGCAAATGGAACGCATCAGTTCATAGTTTAACCAATTAATTAAATCGGCCACATGGGAAGGGAGAAAAAGACCGTCACTCAATTGTTTATGATCACGTTTTATATCAACAGGCTCTAAGTCTGTGGAATGTTTCCTAAAATTTGCAATTACTTCTCCAGTAAACGACTCTGTAAAATATACCTGCTCTGAGTCCGGCCATTGTTGAACATCTGCTACAACGTCTGGAGTAGAGGCATCACCACAAGCTGCTTTACGAGCAGCAGATCTGAGAGTGGCTGCACTGTCAGTGGTCAAAAAAGAGCGAGTTTGTCATTTAGGGTCTAACTCTGTCTCTGTGTGATCTGGGAAAGATTTTTCATCATCAGAGTCCTCTTCGGGGGCAGAAGTAAAAGTATGTGGTGGCAGAGATCGATCTAACAAAATTGAATCATCCTGTGGTTTATTAAGTAGAGGATAGAGAGGACGCCCGACAGGGTATTGGCCATTTACCTGTTAATTGTGCTCCCTATCCTCTTTTTCTTTTATTTCCCTTATTTCTTTATTTTTCATTTCCTGCGCTTTCAAATAACTGTTTTTGCGCTGTTATTTGTCTGCTAAATCTTATTTTTTCTTCACTCTCTCATCCCTTCTTGCATCCACATTCCACATAATGAATTTTTCTAATATTGAATGACCCATGTATTAGCCATCATAAATCAGGATCCATCTTAGTATATTTATTACATAGTGCACTATACATTGTGGAACAAATACCATTTTTAATGTACATATCCCTATTTGGTGTCCCCTCGGGGGGAGCCGGCTGATTTTGTTCTAAATCCCTATTGGTACCTCCAAGAAAGCAACAAATCCTTTGAAGCGTGCTTGAAACAGGCATGCCAAAAAATTATAGTATATATAATATTATGATGAAGTGGTACTTAACACAAATATTGTACCGTTCAAGAATTCAAAACATTTGTGAAAAATCTCTACATTACTTGCCTATATAAATTGCAATTTATATATACACAAATCAAACCAGAATCTTGGCCAAGCAAATCCAAACAAAAAGCGTCACATTTAGTGATCTTACCAAGCAAAGGTCTCCAGCCTCCAATTGCCAAACTCTGAATTGACCAAATGGTCACTGTAAGACGAACGCCAAAAGGGGTCTCAGTCGAAGACTGGCACCACCTGGAGGGTCGAATCGGGAAAATCGGAAAAGCACTTCAGCCTGCAAAGACAAGTGCCTCCTCATGCAGTGCACATCCTTAGTGAGATTCCAAACCTCCGTCAAGACCATTCCATCAGGCATCCGAGTCACCGATGAGCCCCATGTAACGGGCGTCAATTTGTGGGGGTGAGCCTTTTCAGGAGCCCACCTGGTGCAGGCGTTCGCCCTTTTGCGGACTGGTCTTTACACTGTCAAAGTAGAGATTGGCATGGAAACTGTAATATCACAAAAGTATTTTATTAGGACTCATGAGTGAAACTACATCGATACAGAACCCTCAGGCAATGTATGAGGCAGCACATGGCGTACAGAAACCATGGGCCTTATATACACCTTTCACTGCAGAGTAAGCATTGAGGCTCAAAAAGAGGCGGTACAAGTGTACACACAAATAGTAAGTTACATACAAGGATACATCAGAATTGCTTAGTCAACAGAATGGGAGCAGCTACAATGCTGCTGACATCGGTTAAAATAACCTGACAGTTAAAAACATGACAGGTGCATCCTAACAGCTATGGCCTCTCTGAGCATGTGCAGTACTCAGTGTCGGAGCTAATTATAGATGATGACTCGGCGGAATAGAGAAGCAGGCAAAAGCAAGGACGGGGAAGCACATGGCAAACACATGGCTTAACTAAAACGGATGCTAAAAATAAAATGGCTTCTGCTCATCCTAACAGTAGTCTCTGCCAAGTTTCCACACCTGGAGGTCCCATTCCCAGATCCCAGCGTATGGTATCTGGTTCCCGGTTAAGAGGAGGACAGGTTGAGATTCAGGGAAAGTAAGATGCTGTCTCACCAGTCTTCTGGTGGGAGTGTGGATGAATGTTGTGATGCCCTGGACATTTGAGTGATTGGTTAGCACGGTAAATGGTGTTAAAGGGCTGTTCAAAATGTTTTGTCAGACCGACTAGGTCCCGTAATTGTTTTCCGGAGCCGCGCCAACACCTGTTGCAGTGTGTAAGTTCTGTGGTTGTAGGGAGCTTACATTGGGGAGGGATACTAGAACAATGGTGCAAGTGTCTTCCAACCCAGAGTGGTGGAAGTGGTTCAGAGTAGCCTAGCTAGGTGACCTTGTAAGTGAGGAGGTTGCAAGGCCTCACATCCTGTCCCGCAGGGGAAGGTGAGAGACTGGGCTGTTTTCCGAGCCTCAACCTCAGTCTCCTGTACTGGATGGTTCTTAGAGGGAACACCAGGTAGGGACACTAGTCTGTCCTGACGGACTGTTCTTTGAGGGGGATCTCCCTGTGTTAGGTAAGCTGGAAGTGTCTGTAATCAGGCCTCCATCAGGTCTGGTGTCTGGCAGTGCCACTCCTAAGTGGAGGGTGCGGAAGTCCAGATTGAGGGGTTTCAGGGGAAAGAGTCCCCAGTGGAAGAACCATTGGGTCAGGGGCCAGCCAGTAGGACTGAGTCACCAAGGATTGGCCATGGTGATGCCACTTCTGTCCTGGGGCATCTTCGCGAACTGTCGGAGAGACAGGAGGCACCGAGCTCTGCACCAGGCAGACTGTCACACAACACATTATTTATGTGCCCCACTTGGGGGGAGGGGTAGGTGTGTAGGAGAGATGGGGCTGCTTCCTATGGTCACCCCCACTTTTTGCTGTGATTTATTGGATTTTCGACTTTAGTGTGGCTGTGGGCCTGCTAATCAGGCCATCAGCCCAACTGTTCTCTCTCTAAATTGATACCATGTACTTTAATTACATACCTGATTGGGTATTGGGTCACTTCTGTGAGCCCCTGTATAGTGTACCATAGGTACACCGGGCATAGGTGCATCCCGGGCCTACCAGGGGCTGCAGCATGTATTATGCCACCCCTGGCTGGCCATCCAAACTGACACCACAGGCTGATCACTCAGCTTGGGTAAGGTGGTGTAATCACCCCTTACTTAGATATAGTATTCCTATATCTAATCTTATATATAGACACATATGCACCTATAAGTCACTCCTATGGCAGGCCTGACAATCCTGGAGGCTGAGTGCTTGGTTTTATGTGAGAGGGTGCTCTGGCATGAGCTGAGCCCCTCTGCAGCTTTTGGAACCATGTCCTTATAGCTGTTCTATGATATAGCCATACCATATACTCTTAAGTGCATTATAATCCTCGCGGTTAAATGCTAACTTTGGTTTGGCTTTATCAAAACATGTTGTGTAAGGTGTGAAACGCTTTAGAATACTACCCCCGCCAGTTCTGGCGGCGGGTGTAGCATTCCACCCTTCTAGAGGGAAAAGACATGTATATTACTGCTTTACTCGGTTAAAGTTAAACAGAGCCTCAGCATCACAAAATGGATGCTGCTGCCACAGACACGAGTCTGACCTCCTGCAGCTGGGGGAAACTCCAGCAAGGGAGGCCTGGACAATAGGTTTCCTGTCGAGTGAGGTGCTGGCACCTCCCCAGACAGCCTGTAGTGTATCGAGGCAGGGTGGGTTTAATGGAAAGAAGCTTTTCCAGACACTGCCTGGGGCACACAAGGTGCTCCATGCATAGCCCGGTTCAAACCAGTTGCTGGGGTACTCCAGCCCGAGCTCTGGCGCGAAACTGGACAAAGGGAAAGGGGTGTAACCACCCCCTTCCCCAGGTCCACCCATAGGAGGGACCTAGCAGGTAATCCAGACCCTTAGTTTAGTAAAAGTTAGGAGCTGTGTCTAGAAACATTAGATTATCCTGGAAAGAAACTACGAAACAGAACTCTTGGACTTCGACATTCTATGCTGACTAGAAGACTGAAGAATATCTCCCTTGTGGTCAAGGAGTGACCACCCTGTTCAAACAAGCACCACCAGTAACTTGGCGGTTTGCTTTGTCGATGCTCCAGCGGGACCCCGACGACTCAGCGACTCAGAAACTGGACTTCCAGACTTCTCCAACTTCGATCCACATCCACATCAGAGCTGAGACCCATGGCGGACACAAGAGACGTGGGACCGGTTATCCTGGACTACCTGCACTTTGCTAATTGTGCAACGACTGAGGCACCCTCGCAGTTGTGCATTGGGGTAAGAGAAGCCCCAGACCTGAGCATTATTTGCACCAGAGCTCAGCCCTCCTCACTCCACGAGAGCCGCGTGAGGCCCGCTCCTGCATTTCAGCTCGACGCGTCTTCCTGGTTGCTAGCCCGTTGGCTTGTGAGCCCTCTGAAGACGATCCTTTGATTTTCCAGTGCTTGCCTGGTTGCTCTGGGCTTGCTCTAGCTTCCCTCAAAAAGAGAAGCGCCTCAGACCTTGCTGGTCTGACCTGAAGCCAATCTTCACTTCCTGCGTGGGTTGCGGTTACCAAGGCTTGTTGGGTTTAATCCGGATACCGACACCGCAGTCAACTAGATCCTTCGTGGGACAGCTCGAATCCAGCTCCTGGTTGTCGTCGACGCCTCCTGGTCCTCGTGCCTGCAGAGACAAACTTCACCTCTTCACCGGTTTGCATCGCAACATCACCTGGTTCCATCCTGGTTCCTTCCTGGTCACTGGCTAGTGACCCAGACTCTGTCCTCTCTGCTTTCAGGCTATTCAGTTCTTCAATCCACCCTTAGATCCACCCGGACACTCTTCCTTCGGCTGCCTGCAGCACTTCTTTTGCAGGTCTCCATTGAAAGCATCTACGAAACCCGACACAAAAAGACTCCTATGCACCCGGCTTCCCTGGGTGAGGCAACTAGAGTACCCCGGTGCTCCCGTGGGTATTGACTATCCAAGTGTCCTAGTTTAAAGGGGTTTTTTCGTAGTCCACTCGGAAGTGCCCTTATTCAGTAACTTTGTGATTCCTTCGTGCTTCATTGAAGTCAATGAGAGCCCGCGCCTGTGTTTAGACACTGCAGGCGCCGTCCGTGGGTCTCCTACTTCCTAAACTTTGGTTCTGTAGTGTAGCCTCAGCGATTCCCTAGGCCTATTCACTATTCTTGAAGTGGTGCTTATACCACTTACTTAGTATACGGTTCGTGAGACCCCAGGGCAGAATTGTATTTGTGCAACTTATAGTATGCTAAATGAGTAACTTGTAATGTATTTCGATCACTGACCTCATAAAGAGTGCAGATGGGTTGTGTTAGTAATAAATACATATATATTTGATATATACCTTGTGTGGTGTCCTTTCATTTGGTATTCAAGGGATTATATATGGTAAAACAACTGACTTCACATGCTCTCTGAAGTTTTAGCCTAAGACTGCTGGTCCATGCTACCACTAGGATAGCTTGTCTATAAGGTTGACTTTACAACCACCACCATAAGAGTTGTTTAGACTGGTGCAAGGTGCCCACTAGAATAGTGGACATCATATACCAGGCTAAACTCTCACATTGGTGTGCAGCGGATGGGATAAGAGCTTGCTGTTGTTTTACCATATAATCTTGAGATGTCATTTGAAAGATCACATTAAGGTACCTAGAAGTACATATAAATCAAGTCTTATAATACTTAAGTTCTACTGAACTTAGTTGTTGTAGAGGAAAGGGCCTAGCACACCCTGACTACAACTCCTAGAGAGGTACTAGTAGGTAAACACTTAGTGTAGGTAGGTGCACACACCACGCCTCACTACAAAATATCCTTGAGAGGAGAGCCTAGGGTGTCTCTCCCAGCAGAAGTTGACCCTACCAGGGCCCCTTCTCACTATGACACATTTACTTTTAATGAGCTTAGAAGTTTGTGTTTACTCAGGAGACTGAGGCAAAGACATAGTCCAACCCTAAGACACCTTATAGATCTATTAGTGGAGTATGATGCTGAGAAGGCAGCAACCCCAGATCAGACTGGTAGTGGAAGGGGGGGCCATCCCTCAACAGAAGATTCCCAGGATGAACATCCAGGGGGGGTCTGATGATGAAGAGGATGATGATCAGGTCCAAGTTAGAGAACTGAACCAGGTCAACCTAGGACTATGGGGCTGGAGAGGAGAGCATCCAATTCAGGCCCCCAAGTAGGCCTAACACTGGGCACAGAAGGAGGAGGTCACTTTCCAGTGACTCCCACCACTCTGGTGACTCAATAGGGTCAGATACCTCAGCAATGAGGAGGATGACTTCACCTCAGAGGAGAGCATAAGGCTAGGATGAGGGAAGTCAAGCTTAGGATCAGGAGGCAAGAAATTGCCCTTGCCAAAGAGACCCTGGCTCTTGCTAGAGAGCAAAAGTTGAGTGGATTAGATTCCACTGATGGCAGCAACATCCCTAGAGGTAGGGAAAGGTCAAATGAGCATAGAAACCTAAGTAGAATTGTCCCTCCCTACCAGAGTGGGGATGACATCCACAAGTGGATCACTGCTTTGGAGAGGGCTTGCAAAGTACAGCAGGTACCCCAAAGTCAATAGGCAGCAATTTTATGGCTCTCCTTTTCAGAAAAAGGCAGAGACAAGCTCCTCACAGTTAGTGATGAGGATGCTAACAACTACACTGTCCTGAAGAGTGCTCTGATCGATGAGTTTGGCTTAACCACTGAGCAGTACAGGTTGCTGTTCAGAGACACACAGAAGACACAGACTCAGGACTGGACTGACTTTGTAGATTGTGCCACTAAGGCTCTGGAAGGCTGGTTACTGGGCAGTAAGGTCAGAGATTATACAGGATTGTATAATTTGATTATGAGAGAACAAATTATTAGTCAGTCATAAGCTTTTATTCGATATGCAAGATATCTTGTAAGCACATTTAAAATACAAACATTACAGTTTCCAAAATAGAAAAACATTGCGTACAAGAAGCTAGTATAAAACTCATTTAGAAAAAATAAAAGGACATGAAGTGCCCATTAATAAATTAACTAAAAATGAATTAAACAGCTACTGACAATCTCTTACAACGAATAAGCCAAAACTGCTTTAAAAATTTTGCTATTCCACACACTATAGGGGGAGAAGTGTCCGTGGTTAGGATACGCAAGGCTACTAGGTGGTTACGTGTGCCCATATTTCGACAAAGAGGTTTCAGCCAAGAGCTCCTAGGCCTTGCATAATCCGGGCATTCGAATAGAACATGCGCAATGGACTCGACCCTGCTCGGGCAGCATGCACAATTAGGGGAAGTACGGGCCGCTAATGTCCATTTCGATACCACAGCACCTAGTGGGAGGGAACCAACTCTGAATTTAAAATAAAGTGCTCGGTCAAAGGGGAGGGTAATCATGTCCAGGTAGGGTTCAAAGGCAACAATGTCTTTAATTTGTAAAAAAGCAACCGTGGATTTGCAGTGGTTGGAGTTTGTATTTAGACGCTCCGAAATCCATTTCCAGTAATGCGCCTTAACCACTTCTTTTGGAGGGGCTGAACGTGATGGCCAGCAATCTCCTAGACCGATCTTCTCCAGGAGATTTTTAGTTTCATTTAACCATCTTATCTTAGCCCAACCCCCCAGGCTCATTATTTCCCCCAGGGCATCAGCATAGGACTTTAGTTCTTCGCCCCTCCAAATTCGTGTCCATAGTAGGAGCGGCCGGAGCTGGGCCTGATCTTTGATATTTTTACAGCCCGTGTCCAACCACACTGGTACAGATGGAGTGCTCAGTGGAACGGAGATAATGGATTTCAGTAGCTTACTCTCCGCTGTCACTAGGGCGTCCATTCGACAGTGGCCCCACAGTTCTGCCCCATACAAGGCTGATGACACTACTTTAGCCTTGTAGATGTCGATTACTGGGGTAAGGGATCTCCTAGGTGAGGCCCTGAACTCCCTCATAAGAGCTCCTCCAACTCTCCTGTGGTTGAGGACCATTTTATCAATATGATTTGCCCAGGACATCCTATCCGTAATTCGAATGCCGAGGTAGTCGAATTCGGCTACTTTTTCTAAGGGGATCGAGTTGAGTGTAGGTGGGCGGCCCAGTTTCTTAGGAGGGTTTAGGACTAAGTATTTTGTTTTGTCCACATTTATTGTTAACCCTTTTGCTGTACAGAACTCCTGAAATCGCGTTAGCAATTTCTGTAGGCCTTGTGGGGTCTTCGAAATCAGGAGCGTGTCGTCCGCAAAGAGTAGGGTGGGGATACGGACTCCTCCGAGGCAGGGGGCGTCGGCTGGTTCTTGCTGAAGATGTTTAACCACCCCATTCACATATAATGAGAAGAGGGTGGGAGCCAAGACACAGCCCTGTCTTACGCCCCTGGACACTGGTATCTTCTCAGTGAGCTCTCCGTTCTTACCCCAACGGACCTGTGCATAGGTATGGGTATGAAGGCTAATGAGAAGGGACAAGATGTAGGGAGGTAGTCCCATCTCATGGAGTACCCTCCAAAGCTCTTCCCGGGGAACCAGGTCAAAGGCAGTCTTCAGGTCTATAAAGGCCAAATAAAGACTACCCTTGCCTAGTTCCACCACCTTCCACCCCAATAGTGCCAGCCTAAACACCTGCTCTATTGTCCCCATACCTGCCCGAAAACCTGCCTGAAAGTCTGATAGGATTTTATTCTCCTCCACCCAATGAAGAATCCTTCCAAGGATAGCTTTACCAGCTATCTTTTGGGTGGAGTCTATCAGACTTATAGGGCGGTAGTTCCCCGGTGTTTCCCTACACCCTTTTTTGTAAATCGGGACCACCACCGCCCCTTTCCAGGATTCTGGCACTGCCCCTCCCACCATGATATCGTTCAGGAGAGCTGCTATAACCCTTGCCCACTCCGTTGGGAATGCCCTCATAAGGTCCCCCGGTAGGCCATCAGGGCCCGCTGCCTTACGCGGTGCTACCCAACCTATAACCCCCTCAATCTCTAGGGGAGTGAAGAGATCATAGGCAGGAGGTTCAATTTCTCGTGTAAGGTCCATTCCCAAGATCAGTTCGCCATCTGGAGGGAGATATAGGTTCCCAAAGTGTTTTACCCAGTTTTGGGGCGGGATGTTACAAGGTCTCATCGATGCATCGGGTTTATTACGTGTGCTAATGAGATTCCAAAAGGCCCTTGAGTCCCTGATCTTACTAGCCTGGAGGAGGTCATCCCAGAATTTTTCTTCCCACTCCCTCCTGGCAAGTTTAAGGGATTTATTATAGGCCTTCCTTGCTTCCTGAATCACGCCTTGGGATTTAAGTTTAACCGCCTCTACTAGCCTTGCCTTGTGAACCCTACAGGTTTGGGTATACCAACCATCGACTGGTTTTTTAAATTGTTTGTTGCCCGACTGGTTTGGATACATGGTAAACACGTTGGTTAAGGCTTCTACCAGGGGGACAAAAAGCCCGCTAACTCTGCCCGCCCCTTCTAGGGAGGTTCCGAGGGTTGTTACTGCTTGGTTTAAAAGGGATTGGATTTCCCCTACCTTTGCCTCGGATAAGACCAGTTTCGCCCATTTTATTCGTCTGCCACAAGGGGAGACTTCGGACTCATCCGGGGATGCGGCTACCAGGTTGATATTATCCCTCTTTGAAGTGCGCCACCACTGCACCATACTTAAGGAGAGTGAATTGTGGTCACTTTCAGTCGAGGGGACCACCTGCATGTCCCTTACATAAGGCCATAAGAGTACATCTATTAGGAAGTAATCTAGCCTAGAGGTGTGTCCTGGTCTATTGTAAGTGTGGGCCCCCCCCTATCCGAGGATGTCCTCCCGTTTGCTGCCCTTAAGTTAAATTCGAGGCACAGTGAGTACAACTGGAGCGCGACTTCTGTCCACCTTCTAATCGGTGGGATTTCTAGTGCCGGGATCCCCATCCTGGAATCCTCCTCCTCTTGGTCGAGGGAGACGTCCGAGCCCAAAGGCTCGAACGTACAGTTCATATCTCCTGCAACCAGTGTACGTGTTTTGTGAGGGGTATTATTTAGCAAAGTCTCGAGGAGAGATATTACAGGAGACTTCCTACCACCCTTGGTACCCCGGGCATAAACATTATAAACATTTAAGACAATTCTTCCCCTTTGATCTATTAGGGTGATGTTTTGTATGTCCGGGGAGCCTGTGGGGAACTCCACTACTCTGCAGTCTAGAGAAGCCGCGACCCAGATGAGGAGGCCACCCGAAGGTCGCCCTCTCCCTGTTTCCGAGACTTGTGCTGGGGTGAAATAGGAAGAAAATCCCACCCTGTGAGCCGGGACCAAGCTCCATGTCTCTTGGAAGAGGCACAAGGAGTGCTCATCAACCCAAGCATTAAAATCCGGTAGAGCCAATTTTCTTGCAATCCCAGCGACATTCCAGCTGAAAACCTTAAAGACTAGGTCCGTCACAGTTGGAGTGTCGTTGGGCGCTACAAAGCCCCTATCTGAGGACCTCTTCTCAGGCATCTGGGGGGATGAGGAACCTTGTGGGGAAGCTACAGGGGGGGATGAGGAACCTTGTGGGGAAGCTACAGAGGCTCCTATTTCGTTTGTGAAGTTTACTTGGGTAAGTGATACTCCAGCGGGCTCTACTCTGCTCCCAGTTTTCAGTCAGTGAGGGCCTAATGCCCACAAATGGTTCTCAATAGTGCCCCCCGAGCCCGCAGCCCAGTTTTGACCAGTAAAAGGGGAACCAAAACTTCCTTCAGTTGGGCTAGCATTTTGCCTGGGGTAAAAATAAGAAAGATCTACCACCTTTACCCCCGGGGCCCCCATACTTTTAATAGGAGTACAAATCGATGGAACTACTCTTGGGTCTTGGAAGTTTATGATTATACAATCCCCCTCCTGCGTTTTTCTCCCGTGCCCTACCCAACCCACTCTGCGGACACTTAGAATAATACCGTCCACACCCAGCGGAATTGGCTTATTTGCCTTCAGCCAGTGTATACACTTATTTTTAAGTGATTGGTGATTTTCCACCTGGCCATCCTTTAAAAGAGGCACGTTGACCATGACAGCAACGAAAGGTTGGCAGTCTGGTGGGAGATTTACAGGGGGGATCCGTCGCACTGGATTGTTGGGGACCATTGAGGGGGTGGAGGGGGCAGTAGAATGGGATGCAGACTTAGGGACTTTCCCTGTCGCTAGGCCGTGTGATATGCTACGTGCCCCTGGTTTTTGGGAAACTTCCGTTTTACCACTAGCTGACTGTGGCTGCTTTTGTGAGGGGGGCTTAGGCTTATTTATGGCAGGTTCTAAGTGTGTTGAAGGTCCCTTGTGTTTTGGCCCTGAGTTGGGACGGGGAGGAGATTTAAGAGCTGAAGTTAGCGGGCTATTAGGGACAGCTTTTTTTGGACCAGTGGATGGTTTAGGGTCTCTCTGAGGTGGTGGTTCATTCCCCTTTGCGCCCAAATCCTTGTTTTCAATCACTCTGGTAATTTGTTTAAAAGTTGTTTTGAGTGAGTGAAACCCATCAAGGGTTGATTGCTCTAATTTATCTATCCTCTCTCCTAAACCCTTGACTTGCGATAGTAACGGTTTCAAGAGGCTGTATACCTTCTCAAGGATGTTTTCAACTGTTACTAAGTCAGAGAGCTTAGAGGCCTTGGGAATGTTGACGTCTGTGTGTAGCCCCGTGGGAGAATCTGAACATCCCTGTCTGCATCAATTTCATTCACTATGGGCGTACCCCTTATGGTTGTCGTACTCATTCCAGAACGACTTCTTGCTCTTTGATAAAGAGCGGCCTGACTCACTAGCCTACCCTTTTTGCGTTTTCTTGGCTTTTTGCTGGAGGGCCTAGTCTCCTGCCTAGTGTCAGGGGTTTGAGTGTTGGGGGACGCCCTAACTGGCTCCCTTTCTGATATAACTATGGTGGGCGCGAGAGGGTTTGGGGACTCTGGATCACTGATTGCTTCGCTTGGGAGATTAGGTGATAATGGTATGGATAGCTTGCTGGGGCCATCATCTTCCACTGTGACTATAGGGAGAAGCGCGACCAGATTTTCCAGCCTATCTATGTTTTGCTCTATGCCAGCCAACTGAGGGGGGTCTGTGAGAACACCTGGCACACTGGGTGGGGAAACAGATTGGGCCCGAGTACAGGCCGGTGTAAGCGACTGAGCGGCAACCCCCAGAGATGAACGTCTTGAGGGGAGGTATACCTCAGATAAACGTCGCTCAGACATGGCAATTTCCTTTTCAATCACCGCCGCCACCCTGGTGATGAACCGGTCCATAGTTCCTATAACAGGGCTCGCGGCATTTGACCCCTTATCAGCTTCGCTCCTAAGAAGCTTTCCAGAGCGTGTAGACATGGTTTCGGGAAACAGAACGGACGACACACCTGGTGAATGTACTCACTGTTAGCAGGAGGAAAGGGACGTGGCCCAGCCCAGCCTTGACAGCCCCTGACTGCCACAGACTGCCCGCCCTTTGCTCGGGCTTCGCTCGGCGTCCCGCTCGCGTCCCGCGGAGCGCTTGACAGAGCGTTAAATCAGAGAGCGTTGCAGGCGGGGGGCGTGGCTGGTGGTGGGCGCGTCCGCTCGCGCAGCTGTGAGAGCAGGGACTCCTGGATCTTCGAGTCCCTGCTACAGCGCCAACGCCGGTTTGATGTTGCTCCCAGCGCCTCCAGGAGCCCAGCGCCTACAGGTTGTTCTCACCCTCCTTGGTCCGCGAAGCGGCACCCGCGGAGCGGGTGCGACGAGGGGCAGCGGCAGACAGGAACACAGAAGACAGTCCCTGGGTCAGCGGGACGTGTGGATGGCTCCCCAACACAGCGCTAGTCACTTTCTGCTCTCAGGTAGGGTCCCGGGGAGCACTAGAGACACGCGCCTTTTCAGGCTGGCCAGGCGGGGGCGTGGCTGGTGGTGGGCGCGTCCGCTCGCGCAGCTGTGAGAGCAGGGACTCCTGGATCTTCGAGTCCCTGCTACAGCGCCAACGCCGGTTTGATGTTGCTCCCAGCGCCTCCAGGAGCCCAGCGCCTACAGGTTGTTCTCACCCTCCTTGGTCCGCGAAGCGGCACCCGCGGAGCGGGTGCGGCGAGGGGCAGCGGCCGCAGGAACACAGAAGACAGTCCCTGGGTCAGCGGGACGTGTGGATGGCTCCCCAACACAGCGCTAGTCACTTTCTGCTCTCAGGTAGGGTCCCTAATAATTGTCAGATCCAGTTATTGCACCAACACCTGATTGACTCTGATCTGACCTCTCCATAAGAATTGGGAAAGAAGGCAGACAAATGGGTCAGAACCAGGGTGAAGCAGAAGGTCCAGAACCAAGGTGGTGATCAGAAGAAGCAAGCCCAAACGGGTTGGGAGAGAGGAAAACACCAGAAGTCTTCTCAAGGTTCCCAAAAACGTTCTAATGATGGGGGTTCCCAACAATCTTAGAAAAAGGAGGGCCCAAAGAAACCTTGGTACAAAACTTGTAAGGTTAATTCTCACTGGACTAGTGATTGCACCAAGAAGGAGACCGCTCCAACCACTGTTGCCCCTAAGGCACCTGCACCCCCTAGTACAGTTAACAGTGGTGGTTCTCAACCCAAGGCTATAATGGGGTTTACCCTGGGTACTGAGATGGACTCTGGTTTAGTCAGAGTACCAACTCGTGCTGTTTTTGTCTGTGATGTGGACATGGCTTAGTCCTCTACTGTGAGTCCCAATAACTTGGGCAAGTACAGGCATACACCTTTAATCAATAACAAAGTGGCTCAGGCCTACAGAGACACATGTGCCAGTGTCACCATGATGCCTAACTTTGTGGACCCTGGACAGATCATACTAGGTGACAATTACCTGGTGACCAATGCAAGCAATGTCACTACCACCCGTAGTATGGAAATTGTTAATTTCTCCTGGGGAGGGGTAACTGGCCTCAAAAGAGTTGTTGTTAGTTCAGATCTCCCTGTAGAATGTCTGCTTGGCAATGATCTGGAATCTTCAGTCTGGTCTGAAGTGGAGTATAGGACTCGTGCAGAAATGCTAGGTATATCAGCAGATGTCCTTGCTGTGACCAGGTCACAGGCCAAAAAGTGCAAAGCTTAACAGGCCCTGGATCCTGAAACTATGGACCAGTTGCCTACCAAGAGAAAGAGCAGTAGGGTTAAGGCAGTGCCTCCCCCCCTGCCTCAGAATGAGGATCAGCCTTCTGAGGAAGCTGATAGTGAGACCCAAGAGGAACTGTCCTAGAAGAACTTGAGCCTGATCAGGTTGAGTTTCCTGGGACAGGGGACCTTCAAGGGCAGATCTGAGGCAGGCGCAGTTGGACTGCCCTTCTCTTGAACCCCTCAGACAGCAAGCTGCTGCTTAGGCTGCTGGTAATGCTACAGGTACCCATAGAGTGTATTGGGATGAAGGACTCCTTTATTCACAGGCTAGAGACCCCAAGCCTGGTGCTTCCAGGAGGTTGGTCATACCTTTGGCATTCGGGGGCTTCCTTCTTACCTTAGCCCATGATATTCCCTTAGCAGGACATCTTGGCAAGAACAAGACTTGGGACAGGCTTGTCCCTCACTTTCACTGGCCACACATGTCAGAGGATACCAATGAGTTTTGTCGCTCCTGTGACACCTGCCAAGCCAGTGGCAAATCAGGTGGCACCACAAAGGCCCCCCTAATACCACTACCTGTGGTGGGGGTTCCCTTTGAAAGAGTTAGGATTGACATTGTTGGACCAATGGATCCCCAAACAGCATCTGGGCACAGATTTATTCTGGTGGTAGTGGATCATGCCACCAGATACCCAGAAGCTATTCCCTTAAGGACCACAACAACCCCTGTTGCGGGAAGAGCCCTCCTGGGAGTTTTCTCAAGAGTGGGCTTTCTGAAAGAGGTTGTCTCAGACAGAGGTGCAAACTTTGTCTGGATATTTGACTGCTATGTGGAAAGAGTGTCGAGTGAACTACAAGTTCACCACACCCTACCATCCACAGGGCAATGGTCTGGTGGGGAGATTCAACAAGACCTTAAAGGGCATGATCAAGAGACTCCCTGAAAAGCTTAGGCGAAGATGGGATATCTTGGTCCCACAGAAGGGGGTTGGCTACAGCCCTTTTGAACTTCTATTTGGGCTCCCTGTAAGAGGACCCCTTTGTCTGGTGAAGGAAGGATGGGAGTTACCTTTCAAAAAGCCTAAGCAAGACATTGTGGATTATGTACTTAGTCTCTGCTCCCGGATGGCCGAGTATATGAAAAAGGCATCTAAAAACTTTGAGGCTAGCCAGGAACTCCAAAAAGCCTGGCATGACCAAAAGGCTGTGCTGACTGTTTACCAGCAAGGACAGACAGTGTGGGTGTTGGAGCCAGTGGCCCCAGCAGCACTCTAAGACAAATGGTCTGGACCCCACACTATTGTTGAGCAAAAGGGAGAGGTAACCTACCTGGTTGACCTTGGAACTCCCAGGAGCCCCCACAGGGTGCTTCATGTCAACAGATTGAAACCATATGTTGACAGTGCAGACATGGGCTTGCTCATGGCTACAGATGAGGAAAAGGAGGAGGAGAGTGCCCTCTCGCAGACCTGCTTTCTCAGAACCCTAATGATGGTTCAGTTGATGGAGTGGCCTTGGCAGGCAGCGTCACTGACCAACAGCAGCAGGACTGCAGACAAGTTCTACAGTCCTACAGACATATGTTTTCTCTGACTCCATGTCAGACAAGCCGGTGCACCCATGAGGTGGAGACTGGTGACAGTCTGCCTGTCAAGAGTAAAATCTACAGGCAACCTGACCACGTCACGGACTCTATCAGGACAGAGGTCCAAAAGATGTTGGACTTGGGAGTTATTGAGCCCTCAGAGAGCCCTTGGGCCCGTCCTGTAGTCCTTGTGCCTAACCCTCACACCCAAGACGGTAAGATAGAGATGAGGTGTTGCGTGGATTACAGAGGTCTCAATGCTGTCATTAGGACAGATGCCCACCCAATACCAAGGGCAGATGAGCTCATTGACAGATTGGCTTCTGCCAGGTTTTGAGCACATTTGACTTGACAGCTGGCTACTGGCAAATCAGACTAGCTGATGATGCAAAAGCCAAGACAGCATTCCCAACCCCAGGAGGTCATTATCAATTTGTGGTAATGCCCTTTGGTCTGAAGAATGCTCCTGCCACATTCCAAAGGTTGGTGAACCAAGTCCTCTCAGGTCTGGATGACTACTGGGCAGCTTATCTTGATGATATTGCTGTCTTTAGCTCCACTTGGGAAGGTCACCTGATCCACCTGAAGAATGTTTTGGAGGCCCTGCAGAAGGCTACCAAGTGCCAGATGGGGCAGAGCAAGGTTGTATACCCGGGTCACCTAGTAGGTGGATATCAGGTTCAACCACTGGAGAGCAACATCCATACCATAAAGGACTGGACTCATCCAACCACCCAGACACAGGTCAGAGCTTTCTTGGGCCAGTCTGGTTATTACAGGACGTTTGTTAAAAACTATGGGTCCATTGTGACTCCTCTTAATGACCTCACCTCAAAGAAAATGCCAAAGAAAGTTCAGTGGCAAGTAAGCTGTCAAAAGGCATTTGATGACCTGAAGCAGGCCATGTGCACTGCACCTATTCTGCAAAGTCCAGATTACTCCAAAGAATTCATTGTCCAAACAGATGCTTCTGAGTTGGGTGTGGGAGCTGTTCTTTCACAATTGAATATAGATGGTCAAGACCAGCCCATTGCTTTTATTAGCAGAAGTCTGACCCCTAGAGAGAAACGTTGGTCAGCTATTGAGAGGGAGGCCTTTGCTGTGGTTTGGGCCCTGAAGAAGCTGAGGCCATACTTGCTTGGTACTCACTTCAAGATTCAGACAGACCATAAGCCCCTCTTGTGAATAAATCAGATGATGGGTGAAAATCCCAAACTGCTTTTGTGATCCATTTCCCTACAGGGGATGGACTTTACAGTGGAACATAGACCTGGGACTGACCATGCCAATGCAGATGGACTCTCCCGATATTTCCACTTAGAATATGAAGACTCAACTGGTCAAGGTTAGTTTGATGTCCCTGCGTTGGGGGGGGGGGGGGGGATTGTGTAGGAGAGTAGGGTCTGCTTCCTATGGTCACCCCCACCTTTTACTGTGATTTACTGCTTTTTCGACTTTAATGTGGCTGTGGGCATGCTAATCAGACCCACAGCCCAGCTTTTCTCTCTCTAAATTGATACCATGTACTTTAGGTAGATAACTGATTGGGTATTGGGTCACCTCTGTGAGCCCCTGTATAGTGTACCATAGGTACCCAGGGCATAGGTGCATCCAAGGCCTACCAGGGGCTGCAGCATGTATTATGCCACCCCTGGCTGGCCATCCAAACTGACACCACAGGCTGATCACTCAGCTTGGGTAAGGTGGTGTAATCACCCCTTACTTAGATATAGTATTTCTATATCTAACCTTATATATAGACACATATGCAGCTATAAGTCACTCATATGGCAGGCCTCGACAATCCTGGAGGCAGAGTGTTTGGTTTTATGTGAGAGGGTGCTCTGGCATGAGCTGAGCCCCTCAGCAGCTTTCGGAACCATGTCCTTATAGCTGTTCTATGATCTAGCCATAACATATACTCTTAAGTGCATTATAATCCTCGCGGTTAAATGCTAACTTTGACACCTTACACAACATGTTTTGATAAAGCCAAACCAAACGGGGTCCAAAGCTGTGGAACAAATTACCACTGGCTCTAAGACAATGCAAAGAACACCTAACATTCCGCAAACAATTAAAAACTATCTTATTCAAAAATGAAATCTAATTCCATCCCCTCAGTATGTCTGCTGATTTACCGGTCAAAAAGCGCAGAGATACTCCTGGCGGAGTGATTCTAGCGCTATACAAACCCACAAATAAATAAATAAATAAAACGCTTTGGAATACTACCCCCCACCAATTCTGGCGGCGGGGGTAGCATTCCCCAGGTCCACCCATAGGAGGGACCTAGCAGGTAATCCAGCCCCTTAGTTTAGTATAATGTTAGGAGCTCTGTCTAGAGACATTAGATTATCCTGGAAAGAAACTAAGAAACAGAACTCTTGGACTTCGACATTCTATGCTGACTAGAAGACTGAAGAATATCTCCCTTGTGGTCAAGGAGTGACCACCCTGTTCAAACAGGCACCACCAGTAACTTGCTGGTTTGGTTTGTCGACTCTCCAGCGGGAACCGGACGACTCAGTGACTCAGAAACTGGACTTCCAGACTTCTCTGACTTCGATCCACAGCAAAGCTGAGACCCGTGGCGGACACGAGAGACGTGGGACCGCTTATCCCGGACTACCTGCACTTTGCTAATTGTGCAAAGACCGAGGCACCCTCGCAGTTGTGCATTGGGGTAAGAGAAGCCCCAGACCAGAGCATCATTTGCACCAGAGCTCAGCCCTCCTCACTCCACGAGTGCCGCATGGGGCCTGCTCCTGCATTTCAGCTCGACGCATCTTCCCGTTTGCTAGGCCGTTGGCTTGATTTTCCAACGCTTGCCTGGTTTCTCTGGGCTTGCCCCATCTTCCCTCCAAAAGAGAAGCTCCTCTCTGGTCTGACCTGAAGCCAATCTTCACTTCCTGCCTGGGTTGCGGTTACCAAGGCTTGCTGGGTCCAATCCGGATACCGACACCGCAGTCACCTACATCCTTCTTGGGACAGCTCGAATCCAGCTCCTGGTCGTCGTCGACGTCTCCTGGTCCTCGTGGCTGCAGAGACGAGCTTCACCTCTTCACCTGTTTGCATTTCAACATCACCTGGTTCTATCCTGGTCACTGGCTAGGGACCCAGACTCTGCCCCCTCTGCTTTCAGGTTCTTCACTGCTTCGATCCACCCTTGGATCCACCCGGACACTCTTTCTTCGGCCTCCTGTAGCACTTCTTTTGCAGGTCTCCATTGAAAGCATCTATCAAACCCGACACGAAAAGACTCCTATGCACCCGGCCTCCCTGGGTGAGGTAACTAGAGTACCCCGGTGCTCCCGTGGGTATTGACTATCCAAGTGTCCTAGTTTAAAGGGGTTTTGTCTTAGTCCACTCGGAAGTGCCCTTAATCAGTAATTTTGTGACTTCTTTGTTCTCCATTGAAAGCCAAAGAGAACCTGCGCCTGTGTTTAGACACTGCAGGCGCCTTCCATGGGTCTCCTACTTCCTAACCTTTAGTTCTGTAGTGTAGCCCCAGCGATTCCCTAGGCCCTAGGCCTATTCACTATTCTTGAAGGGGTTCTTATACCACTTACTTAGTATATGGTTCGTGAGGCCCCTAGGGCAGAATTGTATTTGTGCAACTTATAGTATGCTAAATGAGTAACTTGTAATGTATTTCGATCTCTGACCTCATAAAGAGTGCAGAGGGGTTGGGTTAGTAATAAATACATACATATTTGATATATACCTTGTGTGGTGTCCTTTCATTTGGTATTCAAGGGATTATATATGGTAAAACAACTGGCTTCCCATGCTCTCTGAAGTTTTAGCCTAAGACTGCTGGTCCATGCTACCACTAGGATAGCTTGTCTATAAGGTTGACTTTACAACCACCACCATAAGGGTCGTTTAGACTGTTGCAAGGTGCCCACTAGAATAGTGGACATCATATACCAGGCTCACTTCTCACAAGGTGTACTCCCCATGAACTCCGGGTTCGCCGGGCATCTGTCCAAAGGGTACCGTCTCTGGGTTGAGGAGCCAGGATCAAGTGTTTTTTTACCTGGACATCAGGGCAACTGTAATCAGTGTCCTGACCGGTTTGCCTTCTAGGGGTACCACTCCAGAGGGGTGGTGCAGGCCTAGTCGGGATCTTTAGGGTCCATGGCTGAGTGTGGTAGTACTACCCTGAGAATAGGTGGGCCCATCTTAAGTGAAGGGACCCTGATCTTCAGAATGGAGGGTATAATTGATGGAGAGAGGTCCTGAATTGGTGGGAGAGTAGTGTTCTTGTGGGTGCTTCTCCTGGGAGAGTGCGGAACCCCAGAAGGAGAGGTAGGGTGAGGTAACGCTTTGCCCGTGACCTTTGGTCAGCCTGAGGGAGCCGACCCTAGGTTGAAAGATCGGTGGTAGTTTAGAACTACACTGAGAGGGAGAGTGGAGAATGGCTATTATGTGCCAGGGGTTACTGCCCCCCACTCTGTGCTTTGGCAATGACCAATGACATCAGGATGGCCTAGGGTCTGGTCCTGGCCGTGGACAACTAGGGAGTACCAGTGGGGTAGCCTAGTTGGGCCTGAGAGTTTTTTTTCAGAGGCAACCACGTGGGTTCAGAGTGTGGTAGAACTGGAGGGTGTCCCTGCAGTGCAGGCCCGCGTCCATGTTCTATCGACCGAAGCAGGGAAGCCCATCAAGGTAGTGATTGGTCTACCCTGTGTTTTGACTTGAAGGGGGTTGCGTTGAACTTGGCCCTTTTTGCAGGTTCACCTCTAAACGTTTTGCTTTTCTTCCAGCCTTTTTCTCTGTGTAGTGTTAGTGGTTTTAGGCCGCTGGGCACTTTAGCCCTGTGGTCCAGTGTAAAGTGCGTGCGCTCTCTGTTACATTTAGTGGGTGTGAGAGTGGCCTGCCCTCCTATAGGAATGCATGGGGAATTCCCTGCTCAGTGTGTGTCAGTGGTAAATCCTGTTATGAGAGTAGCAGTATGGTCAAGCATGGTATGTATGAAATTGTGAGAATAAATGCTGCGCAATGGTGTGCGCAGATTTATTATGACTATGTGAAAAATTCCACTTTTAGAAGTTGGCATTTCTTTGTGCTATGTGTCTCCTACCTGATGTGAATTGCATGTCTGGTTTTGGTGGGACAGGGCAGGCTGAGCCTGAAGTGGGTTGAATAGAGAGATCTGCAGTTGGAGTATGGGGAGGGGTGACCCTTTGATCTGAGCAGGGCTGTGCCTGGCAAGGTGAATGATGGCTCCACCTCACACTGTGCGGCTGATGGCAGACCCCCTCTTCCTCAAAGGCAGGATGCAGCCTTGTAAACAAAGTGCTCCAGGACCACACCGAACTGGTGCTGGCTGGGTTCAGTGACTTGTGACTTTTGAGAACAAACAGCCTGATTCATCAAAGACCCGTTTTGCGAGTCTTTAATAGCGATTCATAAGGAATCGCTATTACAGACTCACAAAACGGGATTCATGTAGGAATCGCAAAATAAAATGCGATTCCTACACATTCCTTATTTGCGATTAGCAAATTGCTAATCGCAAATAAGGAATTACTCCCCATTCATTCCTTTGGGCCAAAATGCCCATAGGAATGAATGGGGAGTATTCCTTATTTGCGATTAGCAATTAACTAATCGCAAATAAGATAGCGATTTAAAGGGTGCCAGGGGTGTCCAGAGGACACCCTGTAGCACCCCTTAAATGCAAATTTAAACAGGAGTTGCGCACACACATGTCCAAAGGACATGTGTGTGTGCAACATGCAACTTAGAAAAATGCTTTTAAAAGCATTTTCCTACGTTTTCGCTATTTACCACGAGGTTTGACCTCGCGGTAAATAGCAGCCCGAAATTGCGATTTCGCAATTTGAAATTGGATGATGAATTGCATTTAAGGAATCTCAAATAGAGATTCCTTAAATGTAATTCCTCGCAAATTTGCGAATTCGCTATTACCGATTTTTGCATTTGGGATGATAAATCCCAAATGCAAAAATTGCGCTCGCAAAGGGCCGGATTCTGAGAATCTGGCCCTTTGCGAGCGCAATTCACCTTCATGAATCTGGCTGAAAGTCTTTTGGTGGTATAAGTAAAGGGGCTGTGACCCAATGAAATTGTTCAGTTCTATGGTGCTCTTCTAGGATGATGTGCTGCTCCTGATCCTGCTGGGGCATGCTGCTGCCCAGGGAGGAACTGCCATGAGGGCTTGCCTCCCTGGGCCCTGCATTGCCCCCTTGATTGCTGAGGACTTTTGCTTTTGGAGCTATGGCTCCCTGCGCTCGGTGATCGCTATATTTTAATTCTTTCCTGGAGGAAGAACGTGTTACTTCTGGATGCGAAGACGAACCTCTGTCCATGTAACTAGAGGGAAAGGACTTTGAAACTTTCATCCATCTTGCTGAAGCAACTACCCAAGGGCCTGAATTGAGCTTGCCTCCTGCTGAAGGGACATTAGACTTCACCCATCAGCCTCTCAGGTGAGGCCTCTGTTGAGAATTCCAGATCCTCTGGTTCTACTGCAGGTAACGCGGACTGAAAGTCACCGTTATCGCTATTGTGGGCCGCCGCAGCTGAGGAGCTGTTGCTGCAGAGAGCCTGCATTTGCCTGTGTTACCAAAGTCCTCATTTTCGCTATTGTGGGCTGCCACAGCTGAGGAGCTGTTGCCGCTGAGAGCCCGCATTTGCCTGTGTTACCAAAGACATCGTTATTGCAATTTTGGGCCACCGCAGCTGAGGAGCCGTTGCCGCTGAGAGCCCGCATCTGCCTGTGTCGTCAAAGTCCTCATTATCGCTCTTTTGGGCCGCTGCAACTGAGGAGCTGTTGCTGCTGAGAGCCCGCATTTGCCTGTGTTACCAAAGTCATCAATATCGCTATTTTGGGCCGCTGCAGCTGAGGAGCTGTTGCCGCTGAGAGCCTGCATTTGCCTGTGTTACCAAAGTCATCGCTATCGCTATTGTGGGCCGCCGTAGATGGGGAGCTGTGGCGTGAGTGCCCGCCTTTGCTGTCCTACGAGAATCATTGCTATCGCTATTGTGGGCCGCTGTTGCTGAGGTGCTGTGCCGCTGAGTGCTCGCATTTGCCATCCTACGTGAATCATCGCTACCACTATTGTGGGCAGCTGCAGCTGAGGAGCTGTGCCGCTGATTTCCCGCATTTGCAATACTACAAAAATCATTGCTATCGCTGTGGGTCGCTACACCTGAGGAGCTGTGCCGCTGAGTGCCCGCCTTTAAGCCCCGTACTTTCACAGCTGTGCAGCAGGTCTGCGCAATTGCACACATGGATTCTGCTGCATTGGCAGCTGCCCTGACACTTTGGACATAGGGCATTTTGAGCCCCTTTGAGAAGGCCGGTTGGCAGGGGGTCTGTTAGGTTTGTGGGGCCCTAATGTGATGCATGTGGTGCTAGGAAATGTGATTTATGTAGTATGATTTATGCACCCTGTTTTATGCCTCTAAATGTGGTTTATGATTATGAGGTTTTGCATACTGTATTTATGTTTAAGTTATCCTCTATTGTGGTTTATGCTTGTGAGATTTTTTCCTAAGGTGAGTTATGCTTAGGAGGTTATGGTCTAATATGTTTAGGCTAATGAGGTTGGCGCAGGATATATTTCACGCCTAATGTGATACTGTGCATAATATGATTTTTGTTGCAGGATGATGCTGAGTTCAGTGTTTGCCAGTAATTGCTGGTTGTGTTCTATGCTTATTATATGTTCCCCATTTACTATCTATACTAAGTGATGGTTCTGACAGTGGTCCAGTTGGCCCTGTCATGTGTATATAATCTCCTGTAAATATTGCCCAGTGCTAGTTGGCACAGTGTATATTGTATGATTACTATTCTAATGTGTGTTTTGATAATACAAAGGCTATTTTTGATAAACCCTTGTGTGGAGATCCTTTTGTGATGTGCGTAGTATGTTGTTGCTGTGTGGGTTGCGCAAATGCTTCACACATGGCCTCCGGGATAAGCCTGACTGCTCTTACCAAGCTACCAAGTGGGTGAGCAGAGGTTATCTTTGGCGTGTAACTCCCTTGCCCTGACTAGAGTGGTACTTTCTTCCTAGATAAGGCTCAAGCCCTAGCCAACCAGAAATCCCATTTGTAACAAGTGTCATCTATCGGCTCGATTGACATCCACCAGCTGGTTGGAGTCACATGTTGGGAGCCTTCACTAAATATTCAGTGATGACAAAATAGTCGTATGTCTTCCGGGAGCAGCGCGCGACCGTCTGACAGCTTCTTAGATGAGTTAAAGCAAACGTAAGACATTAAGTCAGATACCATGGTAAGGTAGAAAAAGATAAAAAGCGCACACTTCTTGGCGGCAGGGATACCAAGGTATATCACTGGCTGTGATGAAATCTCTATTATAAATGCTGCAATCTTCCAACAAATGCTTGAACCATCCCTAGGAATGCGGCAAAGATAACTTAACAAACAGCAAAGTAAAGACAGGAGTTAGAACTTCAGCTGATCCAGTGTGAACAGGAAAGTATTGCAAAGAAGAGTATGAATGGAGTTGCATTTGTTATATACTGCCTGAAGTGTTACCTTTATTACATACATCTTGAAGAGTTTCCTTTGTTATTCACTTCCTGAAGAATTACCGTTGTTAAAACTGAAGTGACTGTAGCATATAGCTGATCCATCTCTTTTTCCACAATGTCTTCTTGTTTAAATGAAATCTTGACTATGTGCGTCTTCCTAAAGCTATACCTCTAGCGAATGGGTGCTACGTGAGTGCGCTTTCTTAACTAAGTTATCAGCTCCTTTTCTGAATTAAGATGCGCATGTTCAATAGAACGTTTAGTTACATATCTTTGTATGGTGAAATATCTCTTGGTTACTTTAAAAAATGGTAAAGAAGAGATGTCATTTACAAATAGTTAAATATTGTGTATTTACATTCTCTTACATTTCTATTTAGTGATACATCTCTTTACATCCAACAGGATCCAGCCTTGAATGCACAAATGATTATGAATAATGACAATAATCGTGTAAATCTGCAAAAAAAACGTCAGGAAAAAATGAGCTCCAATATTCAGGAAAAGAGCTGCACAGTCAGAGACTGAGAAACCTGAACATAAACTGATAGATCCTGGAAGAAGCAGTCGAGAGCAATTCAGTGGATGTAAGAGTCTGAGCTGTGCACCTCCTCACCACAAGACGAAGAAATGACCTCTAGAAAATTAACGCAACAATAACAATAACTAACCACTGCCTGTATAAACAAGTCTCCAAGCTTTGATCATTGGATCGGTGTGAGGTGGATACAGCATTGCTCAGTTTCCTGTAATGATGGCCGACCACCATTCAGTGCGCTAGGTATATTGTAAACTATTTCTGGCTAAACTACAGGAGCAAGAGAAAAGCACAATGGAGTGGAGCCAGACAACTGAAGAGTAAAGGAAAAAGAGGGTCTCTGATCTACAAGACTGTCCCAATTTGCATCGACCTGAAGGAAGACTAAAATTCACTTGTAAATATGCAAAACCATTCCACAATCTAAAGACATAACCACCTACAAAGAAGCTTTACTTGCCACAATTATAATGTATGTAGTTAGTGAGTCTTGTATTTCGTTGTGAAATCTGAAATCAACCATCCAAAATACCACACACATACAGGGAATGTGAGAGTAACACAAGAGCTTTATCAACCATGTTAGCTCTTCAGGAAGCACAGTCATGGGATGCAGACAAATATGAACCCGACCCAGAGACACTAACCAAGAAAGAAAAATCATACACAAGCGGCAAGAGATTTAGTTTGTTATCATCACTAAAGAGCAATCAGCCAACACACACAGGAGAAGCAACGTGCAATTGCAATGAATGTGTAAAGAACTTTAGCCAATTAGCACTCCTAAAAGATCATCAGCGGACACACATGGGGGAAAAACCATACCATTGCACTGAATGTGTGAAGAAATTCAGTCTCTTATCAAATCTACAAACACATTTGCGAACACACACTGGGGAAAAACCATACAATTGCAGTGAATGTTTGAAGAAATTCAGTCTCTTATCAAATCTACAAACACATTTGCGAACACACACTGGGGAAAAACCATACCATTGCAATGAATGTGGAAGTAGTTTTAGGGATTCCTCATCTCTCAGGAATCATCACCGAACACACACAGGAGAAAAGCCATTCCAATGCAGTGAATGTGTGATGAGATTCAGTCAGTTATCGTGTCTCCAAAAACATCAGCGAACACACACAGGGGAAAAACCATACCATTGCACTGAATGTGTGAAGAGCTTCTGTCGGTTATCACACCTACAACTACATCAGCGAACACATACTGGGGAAAAACCATACCATTCCAATGAATGTGACAAGAAATTCAGTCAATCATCAATCCTACGAAGACATCAGCGAACACACACAGTGGAGAAACCAGTGAATGTGTGAAGAACTTCAGTCTTTTATCACATCTCAAAATACATCAGCGATCGCACACAGGGGAGAAACCATTCCATTGTAGCGAATATGGAAGTAGTTTTAAGGAATCTTCAAAATTAAGGAATCATCAGCGAATACACACTGGAGAAAAGCCATTCAAGTGCAGTGAGTGTGTGAAGTGCTTTAGTCAATGATCAGACCTACAAAGACATCAACGAACACACACAGGTGAAAGACCCTACCACTGCAGTGAATGTGGAAGTAGGTTTAGTCGTTACTCAGCATTAAGGAATCATCAACATACACACACAGGGGAAAAACCATACCACTGCAGTAAATGTGGAAGTCGTTTTAGTGACCCTTCAACATTAGGAAATCATCAGCAAACACATTTAGGGGAAAAGCCATTCAAGTGCACTGAATGTGCAAAGAGCTTTAGTCGATTATCAATTCTACGACGACATCAGCAAACACATACAGGGGGGAAACCATACCATTGCAGTGGATTTGGAAATAGTTGTGGAAAGGATTTTCAGCTTACTACAGGGATTAGTGATTAAACCTATAAACACAACACACTTGAATAAGTTTAACAAGCACAGACTGGAGAATATTTGTAGCGGGTTTTGGTGTCCGGCCGTTTTGTACAACAACTGGTTCAATGACAGCTGCTAGAGAACAATGTCCAAAGGCACAAGAAGTCAAAGTAGGAAAATGTGACCTGTAACTCTGAGAGTAAATGCTTGCAGTGCACAACATTTATCTCCAATGCCCTGACGCAGGAAAAAATGATGCTCATTTCGATCATCACATACATATGTAAAAGCACCCACCATAGTGGCACTTCCCCAGAGGTGTCCAATATCAAGCTGGACCCTTGGGAAATTTGCTGACTATGTAAATGATTCACGGTGAGATTAATTGCATATGAATATATTTTAGATGTTTCTTTTTTACAGAGAATCACCCAACCAACTCCTAATTGGTGAAAGGACAGAATCCGTGCATGATGGCAAAATTATTGATCAGAGAGAGCTGTTGAAAAGTTTAGTTCTGAATAGGTTTCTGAAAGCTTGAGGGTTAGGTAAAGATTGAATCTTGAGCAGTAAAAAATTCCAGCTCTTAGAGTCCAGAACTATCGACTCCCTGCTTTACATTTCTTGTACCATGGCACTGGAAAATAAATCTGGATTCAGAAGTAAAGGAACACAAAAGATAATATTGCCTTCCACCGAGGTCATTTTAACAAAGTGCTGAGTCCGGGAAGTTCTTCCTGCTGCCGACCATCATCACCACCACCACACAGCCAGTGAGGAACAGCAACGAGACTGCTCTTCAGCACACCCATCCTTATACATAACACACTACAGGGGTTTGCTGCAGGGTAAAACTCACTTTACTTTCACGTTAACAGCAACACGTTCTAACCTGAACAAATTATATTTAGGAAGAAGTGGTTTGTATGGCCATTAGTGGCATAATACATTTGAAACCCAATACTTTATAAATCTATATTAATGATACATAACCAAACATCCAAACACCACCCATGTATGGACATCCAAGAGCCTTTAAAAACCACACTACAGAGGTGTTTACCAGGATCAAACTCAATTTACTTTAACGTTAACATGAACTAAATTATGATACAGCAAGAACATGATGCTATGAATTGTACACAATGATGACTAGATTTTACATATTACTAACAAATGTATGTTTTTTGATGTGTAATAAAAAAATGTATTTGCATTCATGGTATTTGACTGCTGATTGTATGGAAAGAGATGTTTTGTTTTTTTAAGTCCTCATCGAGCAAAATCCCTGAAGGTAAGGAGGAGTCAAAGGCCCCAGTGTCTATTCAGAGCTTTGGAAGCAGGGGGCCCGAGTTTGTCCCGATAAACACAGTTTCTGGTCTTGTCCTTTTGGGGCCTTCTTTTGTCCAAACCGAAAGGTCACGATTTTCAACAGTGGAGGAAGCTAGTCATTATGACTACTCTGGTCAAGTAGTTAGCTTGACATCGTTGTTTTCTTTGCCTTAATCATTGGACCCTCTGTTATTTTGTAAATTATACCTTTCCCACAAATTCCAGAATCAGTTTTTCATTGTGTGTTTCTTTTGAATTTCAAGCTTATATACCCTTAATACTGAATTAAGCCAGTCTGTGTGTTTTGGGGGAGATGGCTTAACCCAGTTAATACAAATCACTCTTCTTGCCTGGAGAATCAAGATAAAAAGAATATTTTCTTCGTCTTTAGTTAGAGACAGGGGGGTTTCATTACTTAATATCCCAAAAATAATCATTTCAGTGCTTACCTTTATTTGTCGATCTACTACGGCAGAGAGGATCTTACCGATCTGGTCCCAGTAGCTGTTTAGTGCCGTGCGTAAATCGTTAGCTCCTTCTACTCCACATTTAGGACATTTCTTTTGTTCATTTCTGGTTATTTTGGAAAGCTTCTTTGGTGACCAGTATGCTCTATGGATCGTGAATAGATGATTTTTCTTTAGGGGGGCAGATCTTACTACCCGTCCCATGATATCATTTGAGGTAAGCCAGAGATTTAAATGGTCTATATTTGGCATGACTTTTTCCCAGATATCTTGTGGCGTTTTGTACTCTTCCTCCCCTGCTCTTATTAGTGCCCAGTACCAGTAAGAGACCTCTTTTTGGAAGATGGCTGGGTTCAGTAGTTTTTGTTCAATTATATCATCTCCTTGCAGTTTTTCTTTTAAGGTATTTACCCAACTATTTAGTTGATAGAATTTAAATCTTGATATCGTCCCCTGGGTTTCCTCATAAAGATTTTCCCATTTCAGAATCCGGTTGTTTTCCAAGAGCTGTCCCCAATAGGCTATGTTATGTGTTCTTAATGGGATTGATAGTGCATCTTGTAGACACTCAGGGGTGCCTGGTGATTCCCAGATTGGAGCATATTTGCTAAAATACGATATTTTTAGTGTTCTTCTTATCTCCAGCCAGGATCTAGCTGTGGCCTTTATCGTTTTAAGTTTTATTTTCTTGAAAAATTTTGGATGGCCAAATTTGAGGAATAGAAGGGCCATTAAGCGTACCGAGGGGCACTCGGAAGGGTTTGACAAACTCAGATAAACCTTCCTTAAGAGTGCGCAAATGCTAAAACACGCACCGTGACGGGAGAAGGAGGAGCCCAGAGAAAATTGTGATGCAGTCGCCCCTAATTTGGACCCTGATGGCGGTCTTGCCTTTGAGGGAGTGGCTGTATCAGAGGGAGATCTCTCCTCAGCTGAGAAAAAGGCCTCAGCGTGCCCCTGGCGTCCAGGTTCCCACTCTTCTGAGTCCCCGGAGGGGGACGGGGGCTACTCAGACATGTTCGAACCTACCCAGATTTACCACCCTAGGTCGGCAGAGTGAATCCCTGATGCTTAAGTGGCAGAGTATATTGCGGGGAAAGATTTTTCCCGGACGGGCTTTTGTCGGGGCCGGAAGAGGCAGGGCTCACTCCTCCGGCCGCACCCTTCAGCAAGGCTCCTCCAACAGAGATCAACAACAAAGAAATAATGGCTGGAACGGAGGGGCGTGGCCAGGTGCCGTCGAAAATGGCAGCCTAGATCCCTAGCTCCGCCGGGACCGTTGTTGTCCCCTGCAAATCCGGCCAAATATCCTAGCTGAGAGGCTTTACCCTAGAGGCCCCAGCTCCCTCAGGTACAGTGCTCACTCGGAGCGTTGGATCGGAGTCCGGAGACCCACGGAAAGTGCCACACCGAGATCGCAGTTTTTTGACGGCTGACCGGCAGCTCATGCCTGGAGCCCCGGACCCGTCAGCCGCTTCACTCGAGGCCCCGGTCTGAGGCCTACTACGCAACGCGGCCCGTGTGGCGAGAAGTCGGCGGAGGGCGTGGCCACACCCACAACGCTGTAAAAACTGCGGCCTGGATGCTGATGTAGCGGTGCTGGCCACAGGCGCACACAGCTGCGGAGGGCCTGCAGACCCACCTTAACGGCCGTGCTCCGACGACGACCCAGAGAGCCCACAGGAGTGAGTGACCATCTCCCTATGCAACCGTCGCGTGAGCGCGAAGAGGGGACGGACTGGTCTGCGGCGGCCCCCTGAGATGGGTGAGCTGTTGCGGCCTTAAAAGCGAGACCCGGGACGCCTGGCTTGGTGGACGGCACCCGAGCACAGCAACAACGGTGGTTTGGGAATCAGAGGACCTGCTGGTGTAGCAGGGCCAACAACGGCAGTGAGTGGCGATCGCAGGCTCAATTACATAGCCAAATAAGGCTGGTGCATTACAGCACACACCGCAGGAACTCCTCCGGCGGGCCTCAGCTCCAAGTGCGATCCTGGGAAAGACTGTTGGCGCTGGCTGCGGCGGACCGGACGGCGGAGGAAGGCCAGAGTCGACGCTGGCCCGCGAACTTTCACGAATAAGTGCGGGCGGAGATATATCCGGACTCAGGAGCACCCGATCCACCATGCGGCCCAAAGGGGGACTTGTGACTCAAACCAATAAACTGGACAACTACGCAGTGCCCAGAACGCAGCCGCAGCTCGGTGGAGCGGCGAAGGATGGCAAAGATCAGGCGGAACCCTCCCTGACCTCCATAATGGCTGCAATCCAGACCCTTGGCACCAGCCTTGAGACGAAAATGGACAAAATCACGATCGAGGTGAATCTGCTCCGAGCTGACATTGGGAAAACCACTGACAGATCCAAATCCAACGAGGTGGACATTAAGGCACTGCAGGAATCTGAAAAGCAGCTTGAGGGCAGGGTTAACGAGCTCGTACACCAACACAGGCAGATGGCCTTGCGGCTTGAGGACCAGGAAGGCAGGGCCCGGAGGAGCAACATATGTGTGGTAGGTGTATCGGAAGGACTTGAGGGGGACAGTATGGAGCTCTTCCTTGAAGATTTGATCCTCCGCCACCTAAAGCCCAAGAGACTATCAAAGATCTTCACCATTGAACGGGCTCACAGGGCTCCGATCCCGAAACCCAAACCGGGGGCCCCACCAAGAACAATTATTGCAAAAATACTTAACTACCGAGATCGTGATGCAATCCTCCAGGCCGCTAGACAACAAGGCGATCTACAATACGAGGGGGTCACAGTTCGCTTCTTCCCGGACTTCACGCTTCAGGTCCAACAGGAGAGGCGCTCATTTCAAGGGGTCAAGGCGACGCTTCGAGAACGCGGAATTCGGTACATGATGTTTTTCCCAGCGAAACTGAAAATTATCTCTGAGGGTAAATCCTACTCCTTCACTTCGCCAGCAGCCGTACAGGAATGGATGGACACAACGGAGCTGGAGGCCCAAGCGATGCAAGACGGCGGACAATGGTGGGAAACCGAGGCCCCCTCTCCAGGGTCTGCAATGGGAAGAGCGGAAGGAGATGAGCAAAGCCTACGATCCTGGCGTTCAAGGTCGAATAGTCCCCGTTGGGACTCAGCCAGAGACAACACAGCGAGATAAGGACTCGAACATTCGAATTAGAAGCCATCGAACAGTAATGTATACAAAGCGCCTAATGTAAGACTGGGCTGCTCCACAGGGGCAGCATACATGTCGGCACAAGATCTCTAGGACCATGCTAACTGTTTAACCAATGCACTGTTGACCTGAGGGGTCTAACTTATTGGGGCACTACGGGCGGGGCGGCCAGGGACGGGGCTGGCCCACGTTGTTCCCAAGTTGAGTTTCCTCGGTGGGGGTTTCTCTCCCCGGGGTAGGGTTGGGCGACAGGCGCTCTGCTAATTGGGTTGGTGGGTAGTTTGGAACCCACAGAGCAGGGAGAGGGGGCTTGTTTTTGCAGAGGAGGGAAGGGATGTGGCGAACAGTTGGGGGGGCAGGGGGGAGCCAATTGTTAGGAATAACTAGGAACGCTTGCATTGAATACATCGGCTGGGTGGGAACCAGGGAGGGATGGGGAGTTGGGGAGTTTTTACGGTCATACAGAGCACGTGTTCATAGAGTCTATGATGATTCCGGGGTGCTGAGACAGGACACCTTGCAAAGCAACGGATATGGCTAAGAGATGGGAGAAGAGTATGAAAATTCTGAGCTGGATTGCTAACTAGTTAGGGGACAGACTTAAACGCACCATAGTCCTACAGTTCATGAAACGGCACCAGCCAGACGCAGTGCGACTGCACGAAACGCATCTTCTGGGGAATGCATGTCAGGCCCTCAATAGATGGGGCTACACTCTTGCAGCTCACTCCGGCTTCACCTCCGGCTCGAGGGGGGTGGGGATCCTGCTACGTCGCTCACTGCCCCTTCACATAGATCGAACTGAATCTGACCCGCAGGGCCGCTTTGCTGCAATATCTGGAAGATGGGAGGGCTACACACTGAACCTACTCTCTGTCTATGTTCCACCTGGCCTCCAAACTCTGGCCTACGCAGACCTGGGCAAATTATTACTCCCTCCGCGACAGTCAGTTGGTTCTGGGAGGGGACTTTAACGCAGTAGTGTCAGGGACCCTGGACAGACGGCCCCCCCAGAGACCTGCCCCAGGGGCAGAAATGGCTGGCAGACTTTCTTGAGGACTTCGGGCTCACGGACGTTTGGCGCCTGCTCCATCCCACAGATAGCCACTTCACCTTCTTCTCTGGGCCACATCATTCATTCTCACGCCTTGACTACATCCTTACCTTGCTACAACACGACACTACAGTACAAGAAGCAACACTCCTAACTCGTGGCATTTCGGACCACTCGCCGGTCTTTACGCACATAACGTTCGGAACCAGACGTGAGGGCTGCGTAGCGCCAATAAACGCCTGGCATTTAAAAAACAAAGACACTAGGAGGAAGATATCCAAATCAATTACTCAGTACTTCGACAATAACGTTGGTTCAGTGGACTCCCCTGTCACCTTGTGGGAGGCCTTTAAAACCGTGGTTAAAGGGGAGGCACTATCAGCCATCTCAGGCAAACGAAAAGAAAAACGAAGCCAGGTCACATCAGTTGAGGCAGATCTTGAAGGACTTGTGAGGGAGGCGCTAGACAAGGGGGCCAAGGAGGTTCGACACAAACTGCAGATTAAGGTAGCAGAGTACAAAGCACTGGTTACTCAGGAGGCCCAGACGGTGGCTAGGCACAAGATGGGTAGGCTATATGATCAGGGCGACAAAGCCGGAAAACTCATAGCCTGGCTCAATAAAAAGCAGCAGGCCAGGAAGGTAGTGCCGGAAATACAAACGGCATCTGGGACTGTAGTTACTGAACCCCGAGTGATAGTGGAGGAATTTGCGAGACACTACAAACAGGTCTATAGTCGAGAGTCTGACCGTCCAGAGGAGGACTCGATAGCCCTCCTTACGGATATCCGAATGCCTTGCATATCGGATGACGATCGGGAAGCCATTGATAGCCAGCTTACTGATGCCGAAATACAGCGTGCTATAGTAGAAATACGCCCGTGTAAAGCCCTAGGGCCCAATGGCCTCCCAATAGAGCTCTACAAGCTAAAACCAGACGTCATCAGTAAACACCTTAAATTTATGTTCGAAAGGAGCAGGGAGAAGGGGGTGCTGCCGCGAGACCAACGCATAGCGACTATAGTGGCGATACCTAAAGATGGGAAACCCAAAGAATCCTGCGCCTCATATAAATCAATGTCGCTACTCAATGCGGAGCCAAAAATATTAGCAAAAACACTCCCCAATAGGCTCCAATCAGTACTGACTACACTGGGCCACCCTGACCAATCAGGGTTCATGCCCCACCGCAACACAGCACTTAACATTCGACGACTAAATGGGCTACTGGGGCAACGTCATAGGCTGCAGGAAGACCCGGTGGTGGTCTCCCTAGACGCCACCATGGCATTCGACACCTTAGAGTGGCCCTATATGTTCGCAGTCCTACGTAAATTGGGCTTTGGACCTCATTTTATAACTTGGGTTCGTCTTCTTTATACGGAACCGCTGGCACAGGTACTGGTGAACAACAAGGTGTCTGAGGTTTTCACCTTAGAGAGAGGGACTAGACAGGGCTGCCCCCTCTCTCCCCTTCTATTCGCCCTTTCCCTCGAACCGCTCGCCGCCTGGATCAGGCAGGATGTTTACTTGAAAGGTATAGCATGGGCGGAGGATGGGAAGAACAAATATCCCTCTACGCCGACGACATCCTTCTGTACCTCTCCAGGCCGCGAAGGTCGATACTGGCGGCACTTAACATTTTCGCAAGTTTCGGACGTAACTCCGGCTTTCGTGTCAACTGGAGCAAATCATATCTCTACGTCCTCCATGGCAACCCCCCTAGGCTCCCCGACACGTGCCCCATCACAGTGGCAGAGGACGGGTTCAAATACCTGGGAGTATTCATTACCACAAATAAGGCTCTGATGTATGAACGAAACCTTAAACCACCATTAAGCCGGCTTCAAAGCGAGGCCAAATCCTGACAGCAGTCACAGCACCTTCCATTATCACTGCTGGGCCGAGCAGCCTTATTTAAAATGATGGCGCTACCACGGTTTCTCTATGCCCTACAAAATTATCCAGACCTGGTACCCAACACTTACTTTACAGCAATTGAGGCGTCGCAGCGTGACCTCCTGTGGGCCGGAACGCCTCGAATCGCATTGAACAAACTCACGCTGGGGTGGTATGATGGTGGAACAGCCCTCCCAGACATCCGTAAATACTACTGGGCAGCCCACCTCTCAGCGATTAATCAGGGGACGTACTGTGACGGCAATGATCCCGCCTACGGAATGGACAGATGGCTACTCCCTGGGGGAACTATGGGATTGCACTCTACTCTAAGCCGGGCACACACCGACTCACTGGACCTACACAACACTCTGTACAGATATGGCATATTGCTCAGAGGAAACTTGGATGGTCGGAAGTCCTCACAATGGCCATGCCACTTTGGGCCTCCGAAAAACTGGGTAACCTGGGACACACCAAGGGGTTCCAGAACTGGGACCTGATCGGAATCTCCCAAATCAAAGATATCTGGGGCCCTAAAGGGATCCACACATTTGCCAACTTACAAGACACGTTTGAACTGGCACAAACCCCATATTTTAGATACATGCAGGTGCGACATTCCCTGCAGGCAAATAATCCACCAGAGACTAAACTACCACAAATCTCCCCGCTTGAAGACAGATTACTTGATGGACACATGACAGAACACGCCATCTCTCTCACATATAAAAAACTAATCAATAACCCCCCAGACATGCTCTTTCCCCTAAAAGAGAAATGGGTCGCCGATGGGTTGGAAATAGATGAAGAAGAATGGATGTATGCTCTGGCCTCACCACAGGAGGTGGCGATATCAGCCCGATTGCGACTAATCCAACTGAAGATATTACATAGAATATATATTTCATGTACAAGATAACAAATGATGGGGAGGGGTGGTGATGGGCGCTGCAGGAGGGGGTGTGGTGGAACAGGTACCTTTTTCCACATACTATGGGGTTGCCCAAAGGTGCAAAAGTACTGGAGAAGGGTGGTGTAGTGTATGCAGGAAGTGTGGGAGGTAGAGATTCGTCCAGAGGCCAAGAGGTGTCTCCTCAATATTTGGAAGCCTACAGACCTGTCACCAAAAGGGAAACTGTGGGTGACGCTTGGACAGATGGTGGCAAAAAGAAACATTGCTAGACTGTGGGGAAACCCTAATCAGCCAAAACTGACAGACTGGCAAAGTGACATGGACTGGTGTATGCTGCAGGAAAAGACCGTGTATGTAGCAAGAGGGTGCCCTCGGAAATGGGTAGAAATATGGACCAACTGGAATGACTTTAGGGGAAACATCTGCGAGCCTCCGCATACCACGCAGACTAGCTCAGAGGATATAGAATGATTTTAACTACTCAATGGCTCTATACACTTGAACACGCTATGCTGTCAATGTATCACCGGGACGGCAGTAGACTCGATTGTGCTGTAACTTGATGACCGTGTTAGGGGGGTTCGTTCTGTTGCTCTGTTGCTATTTTTAACTAAAGAGACTTTGAAACGTACATCATGTTTACAGATAAAAAATATAAAATCAGACCTTCACTATCCGGCCTTCTAAATGTGAATCACATGCACATGCACTTTATGACGCCGCCGTACCCCCGGGTTGATGGCACGGGAGCTGTGTACTCTAGGAAACCAATGTGCATAATTTGAAGTAATGTTGCGGCCGGCCCACAGGGTTGTAGGCCGGAAGCTGTGTAATGTGAAACAATGCAATAAAGGTCATTAAAAAAAAAAAAAAAAAAATAATGGCTGGAACGACGGCCGCCAAGGAACCTTTTATCCCAGCAGAGTTTCCGAAAGAGGAAACGGACGGAACAACAGAGGAGGCCCCAACGCTCCTGGAGGACCATCTGGTAAGAATTACCCTTTCTTCCCCTCAAGATCTATGGGGGAGGCTACTATTCTTCACACACAATTGGGGAAAAATAACTACAGACTCGTGGGTGTTGCAGATTGTAAGGGGCTTCCACATAGAGGTCTACGGTGCCCTCACTCTGACGGACGCCCTGGATCCCCTGTTTTTTCAGCAGAATAGGAAAGTCTGATAGAGTCCGAGATTTCGGAACTTCTAAGGAAAAGAGCTATTTGCAGGTTGGTACTTCACCCAAACTGTTTTCTCAGCAACGTCTTCCTAGTACAGAAAAAAGACGAGGGTTTCAGCTCTGTCATCAATTTAAAGGAGTTCCAGTAGCTGATCTATCGCCACTTCAAGATGAAGGGGATACACTTACTATGAGACATCCTTCTACCAGGGGATTGGATGGTCAGACTAGACCTGAAGGATGCTTACCTGACAGTTCCCATTTTCCCTTCTCACATGAGATTTCTCCAGTTCGCTTGGAAAAAACAGGTTTTCGAGTTTCGAGCTCTGCCCTTCAGCCTCTCTTCAGCTCAGTAGTACTTCACGAAGCTGTTGCGCCCGATGGTGGAGATACTCCGCGAACAGGGGGTGAGAATGATCATCTACCTGGACGATATCCTTATTATGGATCAGTCTTTGGTGCATCACACCCGCAATGTAAACATGACTATTGCATTACTGCAGCACATGGGCTTTGTCATCAACGCACGGAAGTCGGAACTGCGCCCAGCGCAACAGATGATCTTCCTGGGTTTTCTCACAAATTCCCTCTCAGCAGCCCTGAGCTTGCCAGCGTCAAAGGTGAACAAGATATGGAAGGAACTCTCACAGGTTCTCCGGAGGGACAGAATCTTGCTAGGCAAGCTGTCCAGGATCGTGGGCCTACTCTCCTCTTCGATCCAGGCCAAATTTCTGGGCCCATTACATTACAGGGCCCTGCAGAGATTGAAAGCTCAGCATCTACGGAGGGGTCTTACCTACTCGGAGGTCATCTCCCTGATGAAGAAGCCAGGACGGAACTCCAGTGGTGGATAGATCACATGGGAGCCTGGAATGGACGGGCGATCTTCGGATCAACCCCGAATTTGGTGATAGAGTCGGATGCCAGTAGATTGGGCTTTGGAGCCCGATGTGGAGAAGTCTCGATGGGAGGCAGATGGACGGGAGAGGAATTACAGTTGCACATCAACTGTCTAGAGTTGCTGGTGGGATCCTTTGCAGTGAAATCCCCTATCAAGGACAGGGTCTCTTGTTGATCCTGTTGAGGATGGACAACATCTCGGCGATGCAGTACATCAATCGCCTGGGCGGCCCTCGATCGCGGGTCTAATCTAACAAGAGTTTCAGCGCTGTCATTAAATTTAAAGGAGTTTGAGTGGCTGATCTATCGCCACTTCAAGATGAAGGGGATACACTTACTATGAGACATCCTTCTACCGGGGGATTGGATTGTCAGACTAGACCTGGAGGATGCTTACCTAGGCGGCCCTCGATCGCGGGTCTAATCCAACCTGGCGAAGGACTTTTGGCATTATTGCCTCCAAAAACAGATCTCAGTGACGGCGGAATACCTACCTGGCCTGCAAAACACAGTAGCGGATTGGAACTCCAGGAACTTCTCTGACTTTCAGCGATTGGCAAAAGGATCGGGCAGTCTTCCTGGCTTTGATGGACAGATGGGTACCCTGCAGTCTCGATCTTTTTGCCGCACGATTGGACCACCAACTTTTGCAATTCATGAGCTGGAGACCGGACCCGGAAGCCACAGTGGTGGATGCCTTTCTCTAAGACTGATCGAAGGAGTACCCTTATGCGTTTCCCCCTTTCACGAAGATACCCATAGTAGCGGCCCAAGTTTGATGGCAGGCAGCGTCCATAGTGTTGATCACGCCAATCTGGAGGGCGCAAGCCTGGTTACCAACGTTGATGGAGCTTTCGTGGGATTGTCCAATACAGTTGCCCTCATTCCCTTCAATTCTAAAGGACCCCCAGGGGGGCCTTCATCCTTTGGTGCTCCAGGGGCATTTGTAACTCATGGCATGGAGGATTTCAGGGGATACTGGAAAGACGAACAACTTTCATTAGACGCTGCAAACCTCATCCAGCAGGCATGGGCATGAGGTTCAGTCAAGAGGTTTCGCTCGGCTTGGAGATGATGGCACTCTTGGTGTCTGGAGAGACACGTTGATCCTATGCGGGCAAAGGTTACTAACATTCTAGAATTTTTCGCCGAATTGTCTCAAGATGGCCTGGCCTATCAAACGATTAACTCCTTTCGTTCAGCCATCTCTACAGGGCATTGTGAGATTGACGCCAGACCGGCAGGGGAGCATCCCGGGGTTTCTAAGTTGATGCAAGGCTCCGACTGTCTAGGTCTCCAGAACCTAGATATTAAGGCCTGTGGGAGGTTAATCGAGTGCTGAGACTTCTTCTGGGTTGGCAGGATAACCAATATCTGTCCCACAAGTGTAGGAGAGCAGGTTCTGCTTCCTATGGTCACCCCCACTTTTTGCTGTGATACTCTGGTTTTTCGACTTTAATGTGGCTGTGGGCCTGCTAATCAGACCCACAGCCCAGCTGTTCTCTCTCTAAATTGATACCATGCACTTTAGGTGCATACCATATTGGTTACTGGGTCACCCTTGTGAGCCCCTGTATAGTGTACCATAGGTACCCAGGGCATAGGTGCACTCTAGGCCTACCAGGGGATGCAGCATGTATTGTGCCACCCCTGGTTTACCTTCCAAATTGACACCACAGGTCTGTTAACACAACCTGGGTAATGTGGTGTAATCACCCCTTACTTGGATATAGTATACCTATATCTACCTTTACATATAGACACATATACACCTATAAGCCACTCCTATGGGAGGCCTCGACAATCCTGGAGGCAGAGTGCATGGTTTTATGTGAGAGGGAGCTCTGGCATGAGCTGAGCCCCTCTGCAGCTACCGGAACCATCTCCTTATAGCTGTTCTAAGATATAGCCATACCAAATACTCTTAAGTGCATTATAATCCTCGCGGTTAATGCTAACTTTGGTTTGGCTTTATAAAAACATGTCGTGTAAGGTGTCAAACACTTTGGAATACTACCCCCCCCCCACCAATTCTGCCGGCGGGGGTAGCATTCCACCCTTCTGGATGCTGCTGCCACAGACACAAGTCTGACCTCCTGCTGCTGGACGAAACTCCGGCAGGGGAGGCCTGGACAATAGGTTTCCTGCACCTCCCCAGACAGGCTTTTGGGGCAGGGAGGGCTGCAAAACGAGACACTGCCTGTGGCACACAAAGTGCTCCATGCATAGCCCGGTTCAAACCAGTTGCTGGGGCACTCCAGCCCCAGCTCTGGTGTGAAACTGGACAAAGGGAAAGGGGTGTAACCACCCCCTTCTCAGGTCCACCCATAGGAGGGACCTAGTCAGGTAATCCAGCCCCCATCCTTAGTATAAGTATAGGAGCTGTGTCCCTGGGACTTTAGATTATCCTGGAAAGAAACTTTGATACAGAACTCTTGGACCTTCGACATTCTGTTCTGACTAGAAGACGGAAGACATCTCCCTTGTGGTCAAGGAGTGACCACCCTGTTTAAACAGGCACCAACAGCAACTTTGCTGGTCTTCAACCTCGAGGCTCCCGACGGATCCCGATGAAGCTGCGACTAAAGAGCTGGACTTTCAGACTTCTCCGACCCGACACACATCCACAGCAAAGCTGAGACCCCTGGCGGACACGAGAGACGTGGGACCAGACATCTTTGATATCCTGCATTTTGCTAACTGCACTCCTTTCCTGAAGCCTCAGTAAGTTGTGCATTGGGGTACTAGAAGCCCCAGCCCAAGCATCCTTTGACCTGAAGACCAGGCCCCCACACTCAGCGAGTGTCCCGTGGGCCCCGCCTTCACTTTTGTGCTCGACGTATCTACCTGGCTACTGGCCCGCTGGCTAGTGAGTCCTCCAAAGAAGCTATCTTGAAACTACTTTGCTTTTCTTGTTGCTCCAGGCTTGCTCTAGCTTCCCTGCAAAGGAGAAGCGCCACAGACCTTGCTGGTCTGCAACAGAGCCAATCTTGACATCCTGCGTGGGTTGCGGTTACTAAGGCTTGTTCTGTCCAATTTGGATACTGACACCGCAGTCATCTAGATCCATCATGGGAAAGCTCGAATCCAGCTCCTGGTCATCGTCGATGCCTCCTGGACCTCGTGGCTGAAGAGACAAGCTCACTATCCTCACCTGCAAAGCACCCAAGATCGCCTGGTTCCTTGCTAGTTCCTTCCTGGTCACTGGCTAGTGACCCTGACTCTGTCCCCTCTGCTTTCAGGTTCTACACATCTCCGATCCACCCTTGGATCCATCCGGACACTTTTCCTCTGGTAGCCTGCAGCACTTCTTTGCAGCTCTCCATAGAAAACGACGAAACCCGATACGAAAAGACACCTATGCACCCGGCGTCCCTGGGTGAGGTAACTCGAGTACTCCGGTGCTCTTGTGGGTATTGACTTTTCTAGTGTCCTAGTTTAAAAGGGTTCCATCCAAGTCCATCCGGAAGTGCCCTTTATCTTTAACTTTGTAACTCTTCCGAACACCATAGAAAGTCAATGGGAACCCGCTCCTGTGTTTAGACGCTGCACGCGGCTCCCGTGGGTCTCCTACTTCCTAACAACTGGTTGATTAGTGTATCCCCAGCAATTCTACAGGCCCCAGGCCTGCTTTCTAACCCTCACGTGGTTCTTATACCACTTTCTTAGTATATGGTTAGTGAGGCCCCTAGGGCATAACGTATACTATGCAACTTATTGTGTAATAACTGTGTGATTTGTATTGTATTTTTACCTCTGACCTCATAAAGAGGGCAGAGGGGTTGTGTTTAGATTAAATAGATATATATTTGATATATACCTTGTGTGGTGTCCTTTCATTTGGTATTCAAGGGATTATATATGGTATAACAACTTGCTTAACTTGCCTACAGAAGTCTTAGCCTAAGACTGCTGGTCCATGCTACCACTAGGATAGCTTTCTATAAGGTTGACTTTACAACCAACATCAATAAGGGTCGATTAGACTGATGCAAGGTGCCCACTAGAATAGTGGACGTCATATGCCAGGCTAACTTCTCACAACACGGAGCTGTTGGCTAACCTAGCCATCATCCTATGCCTCATATCATGTAAGCGAGTTTCGGATGTCAGAACTCTGGATATCACAGCAAGAGTTTTTAATCTACTAGTGCTACTGCTAGGGGCACTAGGGTGAGTAGTAGTAGTCTTGGTGCTTTTCGTAGAACAAATTGGATCATTTGTCCTACGGCCTTTTGCTCACAAACAAAGCACCAAGGAGGTTTGTTACTAGTGAAAGAGGAGGATTGTGACCCACTCTCAGAAGGAGATTTTTGCAGACATGAAGAAGACTTTTTCATGTTAGGTTTAGATTTCTTCCCATCTTTCTCTTGGCCCTAGATTTATCTTTCATTTTCTGGTCACCCCCACCATGAGACTTATCGCTCACCCTGGCAAGAAGCCAGTTGTCTGCCTTCTTTCCTACAGATCCAACTCCACCACGTATTGGTGCAGTTTCTCGGACACACAGTTTTTAAGGATGTGCTCTCTCTTGATCAAATTATGCAGGTCATTATAGTCATGTACATTACAACCATGTAACCAGCCTTCCAGAGCCTTAACTGCACAGCCTAAAAACAACCCAGTCTTGTGAAGAGGCCTTCTGGGTATCCCTAAATGTAATCCTGTACTCTTCCCAAGTAAGTCCTCATCCTTCAATACGTGCCTCTTTCAAAACCTTATAGTTGTTTGCATCCTTTTCTCTCACTGCCAAGAGTTTGTCTCTGCTATTTATCTGCAAAGGAGAGCCACAGAAGAGCTGCCCACTGCTTCCGGGGGACCTTCTGGATTCAGGAAGCCCTCTCTATAGCATTAATCCAGTTTTAAAAAGGAGCACCATCCTGCTAGGATTCCTAGAATCAAAGTGTTCCTCCCTGACTCTGGACTCTTCATTTCAGCCACCATTGGGGTCTAACCCCAAATTTCTTCCTCTCCTTCTCCACTTCTATGACTTCCATTTTAAGGGCCAACTCCTCCCTCTTCAGTGTGCGTTTACCTTCTCAAGCTGGAGCTGATTGTACCCCCTATCCAGGATGGCCTCATCTAAATTAGACTGAGCGGACCCAGCGACCTATGCGGAGGAAAGGGAGGATGAGGATGAGGAAGAGCTTCTCCTCCTAGAAACCCTGTGAACCAAACCAGGGGGAGTGAGAAGGGGCATACTGACATGACCTCCTTCAGTACCATCAGTACCACCCTCTACAGGTATAGGGTCCACCAGAGAAACCTCCTCAGGTTCCTCCTGGCCATGCCCATTGACAGAGCCAGTGGTACTGCATACCTCCTGCTCGTCCAGGTCATCCCTCTCACCCAGGCCTTCCGCCTCCAGTGACCGTGCAGGATTCTGGACGTTATCTTGGAGGAGTAATCCCGACAGAAAAGACCTAATGCGCTTACCACCTCCTCTAAGTCCTTTGCACAGAGTCCTAAGCTCCTGGCCCGGAAGGGCACAGTACCTAGACTCCTGAGTCTGGCTAGATTCCCCATTAATGGACATGGTGCTAGTGTAGTATAGTGTACCCTACTCTAGCAATCTATACTTACAACAACAACGTTTGGAGAAACCTAAACTAAAAGTTTCAGAAATGTCTTTCCTTACACGTATTTTGTAATTACCAAAGTAGTAGTGGTTTCTTGTGGAAAGCTTACTTGTGACAAAGTGGTAAAGCAAATGCAAGTCTTTATCTCAACCGCTGCACCACCAATGTAGGAGGCTTGGCTCAGTGTATGGTGTCCACCTATGGTGAGGGGACGTGCACTGAATCCCGGCAACCCTTAGTTGTGGTGTTTAGGTCCCTGAAAACCAGAACCCTCGAGGGGCAGCTGTGGAGAGCAGCGAAGGTTTATCCAGGAGGGTGTAAAGCATTTGCATTTACCACTATAGTCAGTCGTAAGCCTTTGACACAAGAAAGACCACACCAGGTGAGTATGAAAATACTTTATATTTATTACTACACACTGGACACTAACTTGGTATATCTCCTACTCGGGGGTATCAATTGCACAAAATAATTACTTTAGGAATGATCAAATAGCATAGGAGAACCATAGAGGGCCCAACGGGGGCCAAACCATGTACTAAAATAGTGGAGTGTGAGGTTAGTACCAAAACAGGACTAGTAACCCTGGATTGAGGACCCCGGGGAAACACAGAACCACTCACGGGAAGTAGCCAGAGACCCCAAGGCACTCGGGTACAGAGTGGTTACACCAAGTCAAATGCCCATAGGATAACACAGGGTAAGTCGCGTTTGGGATTTTACTGTTCTAGGACCCTTCCCAGAGGACCCCGAAGGAACCACTTGGATCAAGGAAGGTTGGAGAGCCACCCCTCCCGTTGATACCCCAGGAACCAGGCTGACTACACCAGGGAGCCCAGGTGCATAAGGATTAAGTGGTGTCAGACCGCACGTAAATGCCAATGGAGGTTCGTGGAAGATCAGCAGCTACAGAGTCTTTTGGACCAGGCTGGTGGAACTAGAAAATGGCATCCAGATGAGAAGAACCTGAAACCAGAGGGGACAAAGTCCAACCCCCCTCCATCCCCCCGTAGGTGACCAGGAGGCACCGGAGCACAATATCAGCCCTGGTCGGGGGTTCTGCTGTAGCACGGTGTGGATGACGCAGCAGTTGTGGACCCCAGGCAATGATGCTGCAGCATAGGAGCCAAAAACGATCTGCCCCATGCTGGTCGACAAGTGAAGGAAGTAGTGTGTCCGGCAGAATTACCAACAAGCCTTGGCAAATGTAAGCACCGGTTAATTGGAGAGGATGTTGTGTTGAGACCCGCAGGGCCAGTGGGACTAAACCAGCAATTGGTAAGTAAGGGCTGTCCCTCAGCATGCAGGGGAGCCAGCAGGAATCCTTGGAGCTCCCTCGAGGACCCTCTGGCAGCAGGTACAGGGAGTCGCAAGGAAGCCTCAGCAGCACACAGGAGATGAAGGCCCACGATGCAGAGGATGCAGGCAGGACATTGCTCTTGGAGCTGTCTCTGGGGCTTCTTTGAGCTCGAAGATCTTCAGTAAAGGGAGCCAACAAACCTTGGTAACAACAGACAGACACGGTGCACAGGGAGGCAGTTCACGTAGGCTGGAGAGGGATTACAGCCACCCCACTTGCAGGGAAAACTGCTCAGGCCTCTGGAGAGCCAACAGGCCACCTGCTGTGTGGCAGAGCTGGGCGAAATCCGTGGGAAATAGGATCAGCAACCAGTCGTTGTCATAGAGGTGCCTGCAGATGCAGGGAAGCGACTCCTTAATTTCCTTCCTTTTAGCTGGGATGCAGGCTGAATCCTTGGTGACTCAGAGGACGCACGGCCACAGAGTTGCAGAACTTGAAAAACACAGGGACAAACACGCAGCAGGAATCTTCCCGCTGGAGCAGTCTTGTCATAAGTCCTGGCTTCAAGAACAGCAGAGTTCCAGAGTCCACTAACAGAAGAGTCTATGGACAGTCTTCAGAAAACAGGCAGTTGGATCTAGAAGATGTTGTCTGGACAAATCTAAGAACCCACCCACAGGGGAGCCGATAAGTAACCATAAAAAGGGGGAGAACCTCTTACCTGTTTATCCACCTATCACAGGGGGTCAAGGTTGCTATTCAGCTGTCCTAGCCAGTCAGGTGCTCCCAGGGGCCAAGATTCAACAAGGCAGAATCAGGTGACCACCTGGAGGAGCTCTGGGCACCTTTCTAGGGAGAACCTGGACAGTGGGGTGGACAATTCCCTGTCTTTTGTGTGGTTTCACGCCCGAGCGGCATTCATGGGCTCCTGAACTTTGCAAAATGGTTTATGTATGGAAGGCACGAAATGTGCCCTTCAGTGCACTCTGGTGGGGCTAGGAAGCTCTCGGTGGTTTGTCTGTCGCGCCGTAAGCCGAGGTAATTAGGCAAGGGAAAAAGCAATCGCTATAATAGAGCACTCAAGGCAATGAAGCAAACCACAATATAAAAACAAAGCGTCAGACAAAGTCCCACTCTCCTGCTAACAGTGTCAAGAAGGAAAAATAAGGCAACTTAACTGACGGTGTAGCAGTGAAGAAAGAGGATGGACTACGTTTCATTGTGGGTTTTATAGACTGTCGGACTATGAATTGATTGGACTATTGGTTACTATGGTTACTCCCTAAGGTTCATGGGAGAGGAAGTTTGTGAAGTTGTTGTTTTATTTTGCCTTCGAACCTGCTATGTTAATAAAGGTGAAGAAAGATATGCAGAATCCTCGTCTCTGGTCCTGACATAGAATTGGGGTCGTTTAGGTCCGGCAAAGACACTGAGCGGGTGTTTTGCAAGGGATGGGAGACTTTGCGTGTTTGTCCTTGCTGCAGGCAATGTTTGTGGTGAGGTGAGCAGTCCCCATTAGGGTAAAAGAGCTACAAACCCCCCCAGGGAGGCTGTTTTAGCTAGGGATGCCGCAGCTTCCAAAGTCAATGGCTCTGGCCCTAATGCCACATCCTCTCCCATCAGTTAAGAGAGTGACACCTCAACTCAATGGACTGACTGGCCTTCTTACTGTGAAGGATGGGCCCACAGCCACACCGCCCATGAGGAAATGCCCTGCTTGAGGCAACGGCAGAACAATCTTATTCCTCCCACAACTCCAATACACCCATAACGCGAAACGCCGGTTCTTGACAAACAGCAAGGGGCAGGGGATGGAAATTAGCTCCTGTGAAAGCTTTGATGGACATGAGCTCCTGTAAAAACTTTGATGGACATGAGATCCTGTAAAAGCTTTGATGGACATGAGCTCCTGTAAAAGCTTTGATGGACATGAGTGTCTGTAAAAGCTTTGATGGACATGAGCTCCTGTAAAAGCTTTGATGGACATGAGTGTCTGTAAAAGCTTTGATGGACATGAGCTCCTGTAAAAGCTTTGATGGACATGAGCTCCTGTAAAAGCTTTGATGGACATGAGCTCCTGAAAAAGCTTTGATGGACATGAGCTCCTGTAAAAGCTTTGATGGACATGACCGACTGTAAAAGCTTGGTTGGACATGAGCTCCTGTAAAAGCTTTGATGGACATGAGCTCCTGCAAAGCTTTGATGGACGTGAGCTTCAGTAAAAGCTTTGATGGACATGAGCGCCTGTAAAAGCTTTGATAGACATGAGCTCCTGTAAAAACTTTGATGGACATGAGCTCCTGAAAAAGCTTTGATGGACATGAGCTCCTGTAAAAACTTTGATGGACATGAGATCCTGTAAAAGCTTTGATGGACATGAGCTCCTGTAAAAGCTTTGATGGACATGAGCTCCTGTAAAAGCTTTGATGGACATGAGCTCCTGTAAAGCTTTGATGGACGTGAGCTTCAGTAAAAGCTTTGATGGACATGAGTGTCTGTAAAAGCTTTGATGGACATGAGCGCCTGTAGAAGCTTTGATGGACATGAGCGCCTGTAGAAGCTTTGATGGACATGAGCTCCTGTAAAAGCTTTGATGGACATGAGCTCCTGTAAAAGCTTTGATGGACATGAGCTCCTGAAAAAGCTTTGATGGACATGAGCTCCTGTAAAAGCTTTGATGGACATGAGCTCCTGTAAAAGCTTTGATGGACATGAGCTCCTGTAAAAGCTTGGTTGGACATGAGCTCCTGTAAAAGCTTGGTTGGACATGAGCTCCTGCAAAGCTTTGATGGACGTGAGCTTCAGTAAAAGCTTTGATGGACATGAGCTCCTGTAAAAGCTTTGATGGACATGAGCTCCTGTAAAAGCTTTGATGGACATGAGCGCCTGTAAAAGCTTTGATGGACATGAGCGCCTGTAAAAGCTTTGATGGACATGAGCTCCTGTAAAAGCTTTGATGGACATGAGCTCCTGAAAAAGCTTTGATGGACATGAGCTCCTGTAAAAGCTTTGATGGACATGAGCTCCTGTAAAAGCTTTGATGGACATGAGCTCCTGTAAAAGCTTTGATGGACATGAGCGCCTGTAAAAGCTTTGATGGACATGAGCGCCTGTAAAAGCTTTAATAGCTTTGAGGCTTGGAGAGCAACCCATGACTGAGGGAGGTCCACTCGATCACATATCTGTCTTCAAATTGGAGGGGTGCGCAATCATTAAGGCATGCTGGGGGTGCAGAAACACCACAATGGATACAGGTAATGCGTTGGGGATCAGACTTTTGGTTGCTCTACAAATTACAGTCCATGTGATAATAAATGGCATGAAAATCTACAGTAAAAACAGCCCCACAGCCAGCCAACACCATGGCCCTCATACTGACCTGACCTGCAACTCCATTTCCTAAACAAATACTTTCATGACCAACGTCAACTAACCTAGTCTTCTTTATCCAAGTTGTCTCCGCTCTCTCTGGACTCTCATAGATAGTGGGTGACCAGACTATGTCTTTCTCGCCCTTTCTTTTGCTCTCTCCCCCTCCGCTGTACTGCATATTCATTCCCATGTTGTATTTGTATCTGTGGTTTGCTTCCTTACTGTCGGCCTACTTTGTAATTGTAATGTCCTCCTGCTGTGTACTGTGTGTATGTAAAGCTCTCTGATACCTACGGGTCAAACTAGCGCTATACAAAACTTTTAAAATAAAATTTTGAAAACAGTCACACTGTCCTATAGGCCGGTCCATCCCTGGACTGGAGGTGTGAACAGAGCAGATGTTCAGGGCCAGAGACACTTTCATTACTGTTTCTGGGCGTGTGCGCCAGAAACAATGCACAATATTGTAATAAGCTGGGCCCAGAAGACGTTTCTATGACAACCCAGTCACCTCTCTTGGCCCAGCCAAGACTGCAATAAGATTAAACAAATACAGGCTGGCTGCACTCAAGCCTCCATGAAAGCAAAACGCCTCAAGAAATACCAAAAAGGTGTGACAAATGTACTTTAGAGCAGGAATGCGGTGAGATGCACTACAATGTGTCACACTAACCCCTGATGCGTGGCACTTGGCACGGCTGATACTTGAAAATGCCTCCTCCCAGGTGGAACATCATGAAAACTCTGGCACCTAAATTAAAAACAAAAGTGAAAAACAAATCAACAAAGAACATCTTTCACCTACTTTAAATACAGAAAGGCAGACTCTCTGATCCCTAGAAGATAAGTGGAAGAAGCCATCAGCACCCACTCCCTATAACGTACAACAGCCTAGGAAAAAGAAACTCCAGTAACGTTAAATACAGAAGCTGTTTCCATCAAGACCAAATAAAAGCACCTAAAAGTGATTGAATTCAGCAAATTCCTCATTTACTCAAGCCTGTCCCTAAATTGCAGATTTGTAAAGTGTGACTCATCACCCCTAAGGGTATCCAGGCGCTGGGGCCGTCGGGGAGATGAAGTGAGCTGTTGCCTAGAGTCACATGATGCTGAGCTGCGGCCAATGCTGGGCTCGAGCAGTGAGCCCTGTGCACCGAAGTCAGCTGCTCCACAACTGTCCCCGGAGCCCTGTGCTCCGGAGTCAGCTGCTCTGGCCGCTGCGCCACACCTGTCCCCGGAGCCCTGTGCGACGGAGTTAGCTGCTCTGGCTGCTGCGCCACACCTGTCCCCGCAGCCCTGTGCGTCGGAGTCAGCTGCTCTGGCCGCTGCGCCACACCTGTCCCTAAAGAAGAAACCTACCAGCCTGATACTCAATACCAAGTCAGCTGTCCCCGGAAGCCCTGTGTGCCGGAGTCGGCTGCTCTGGCCGCTGCGCCACACCTATTCCCAGAGCCTTTTGCTCCAGAGTCAGCTGCTCTGGTGGCTGCGCCCCACCTGTCCCCGGAGCCCTGTGCGCTGGAGTCAGCTGCTCTGGCCGCTACGCCACACCTGTCCCTAAAGAAGAAAACTACCAGCCTGATACTCAATACTAAGGCTGACTTGGGAAACTGACAGGTTTGTTAAGTGGGATGTAAAGTTGGATACCTTTCTTACAACTGTGGCTGTCACTCCTCATATTTACATTTATAAATGGAACTGACACTCTTTAGTTTCTCTTGCTCTTTTTCTTGTCTGGGGTGAAATGTTTAAACATTTAATACAAAGATACATTTAAAAGGTCTGCTTTTGAGTCAGTGAAGGCTGGGCTTGGCAGGACTCACTGCTGGTGCTGACTCTGCCACCAATGACCCGAAGACGATTCTATTACAGGACCGGAGGCTTCAGATTATGCTTCTCAATCTTTCCTGCAAAAAACACAGCAGCCAATGAAAATGCATATTTTCATAATAACAGTATAACAAAACTCCATTTCCCATGATGCACATATGTACAGCCTTCTAAATGTATGTGTATTAGAGATATTTGTGCAACTAATGATTTATAAAATAATGAAATATAGAGGATTAAATCCAAAGAATGGTGTGTTCATTTCGTTTTTAATTGGTTATTTGTAATTGTGAAGCAATATTGCAAATATCCTCTGTCTTAAGGACAAGAAAAGTAATTTTTCTTCCCAACAGAACCATTGTTGCATATATACACTCGGAACCCAGATTCTGAGGGTCACAGGGCCACCCCATTAATTAATGGGCACATATGTATAGGCACGCCCCCACAGTCCATAAGAACCCTTAGCGTGCTGCCATCTTCCTCTTTCTTTGCTGCTCACAGCGAGATAAGTGCACTTTGTTCCCTCCGCCTGCTGTTGTTTGCATGTTTTGTAGTGCTTTTTATAGCTTTCTGCTTTAATGAAGATTGCGATTTACTTATGTCATAATGATACTATGTTTAAGTCGATATAGGCTTTTTGTGATTTCTTACTAGATTTTGAGGGAATTGTGCATTAGCGGGCGAGCGCTTTGTTGTTAGCGCGTCGCTTTAGCCCGCTGTCATTTTCGTTCCTCGGTGGCACTAGATTCACGCCGGTATAGGGCGTGCGGAGGTGACGGTCGTTGACCGGGGGCAGACCGATATCCTGTTTGTGCAATGAGCCTTTGTTCCCGGCTAGTAATCTCTCCCCATTAAGCGCGCGCTCCTCGCGCATGCGCAAGGGCTTCCCTCATCGCCCTGTGACGCTGCAGGTACCGGGTGGCTCTCGGCGGCGACGCGCTCCCCAACGCACTGAATTTGGGCTTGTTTTGGGCGGTTTTTCAGTCGCCTGTGGGCGGCGCGTTAGCAGCGCCAATATCCCCATATTTCAAACGTTTGTCTCACGATCATCGCTCTGCCTTAGTGATCGCATGGAGCAGGTTGTAAAAATCCTGGCCAGAAGAGAGTGAGCACACGCTCTGTTTATTATTACATTGGCCTGGGTCTCTGACCCATCAGACTACAGCTTTGCTGAGGGGGTCTTTAGGTATAAAACATTTGTGTGCAGGTGGGCTGACCCCTCCCATTACCCCTCCTTGTCGCTGTGAAAGGGACTCACAGAGAACTTCATTTTCAATTGTATTGCATATAGTTATTGTTATAGCTTCACGCCACCCCTGAAAATGGCTGAGTGGGAGCAATACCCTGAAGAGTATGCTGAGGAGGAGGCATATGACGGACAGCAGGAGGCTGTTTTGGAGGACAACCTGGTAAATGCTTTGGACGCCTCGGTCCATACCTCTGTGATCAGGGCTATGGAGACCACGGTCCCGCAGACTGTTCAACAGGCCTTAGCGGCGGCTCTGCGCCCTATCAGGAAGCAGCTAGAGGGCTTCGCCAAGAGACACGGCTACGACAAGCCGCAAAAGAAGAAGTCAGAGGCTTCCACATCTGACCAGGGCTCTTCTAACCCAGTGCAGTGGCCACATACGCAGGCACTTTCCACGTTGCCCGCTAGTGGGAAGGCTCAACACTCCTATTCCGGTACTAAGGCCAAAGCTAAGTCTAAGACCTAAATAGATACAGATACTGACACTGCCACTACAAATACAAATACCGACACCTCGGAGGAGCCTCCCCCACCAAAGAAGGCGAAGACAACTCCGCCGTCAGCGGCGGATCCTCCCTCTACCCTTTTCACCTTTGATCCTTCCGATATTATGCACCCTCGATACTCAGACTGGGTGCCTCCCCCGCAGTTTCGGCCTATCTTCATGAAAACCTGAGGAAAAGCTTCCCCAGGGAAGTACGAAATTGCCTAAAATCCGAATTTCCGCGCCCGAGCTGCCGGACAAAGTGGCGGAGACGCCCGAAATTGACGCAAGCCTGCTAACATTCCTGTGAAAATTCTCAAAGGACCCCAAACGTGGCATCGACCGTGCTTGGCAGGGATGCCAGGATAAATTGCTGGACGTTGTGGGCCCTTTGACCAAAATCCTGGAAATGGCATTGGCGGCCAAGGAGTCCTCTCTCCCGATAGACCCTGATATCTTGGCATGATGGACCCAACGCGCCATATGCCTCATAGGCAACGCAAATTGCGCAATCTCATCGGAAAGGCGGAAGTCACTCCTGATACGGATGGACAGCAACCTTACGGAGCTGGCGGATGCAGAACCCGGACCCCTTGCGGCGGGACAACTCTTTGGAGAGCGCTTAGTCAAGGACGTTGCAAAGTACGTCGGTACGTTTACTACCCTGGATAAAGCGCAATCTGGGATAAAACGAGTGTTCAACCAGGGTGTTTTTAATCGGGCCGGGCGAGGCGGGGGGCGCTCGTCAGTCCGTGGAGGTCACCAAGGTTCCCAGAGAAGCGACTTCGGTCGTGGAAGAAATGACTATGATTCCACTTGTGGAGGTACCGTCTATCCATCCCGCAGGAGGTTCAACAGAGGGCGTTTCCAGTCCGGCAACAACAGGGCGAACTTCAAGGCCCAGCAGCCCACGGGTGAGCGTTGTAGACCTTTCTCTTCTTCCTTTGGGGGGTCGCACTCAACACTGTCTACGTCAGTGGCAGGAGCTAACTCAGGACTCCTGGGTGTTGCTAACCGTGCAAGGTTTTCAGAGTTTTACTCTCGTCCGTTTCAGTCAAGTCCCCCAGCAAATCTCCATTTTTCACAACAAGATCGCAGTTTTATAGACAAGGAGATTGCAGAGTTGCTGCGGAAGCACGCAATAGCACCATCCAGGGGGCCTCATGGCATCTTTATTGTACAGAAGAAAGGAGGTGAGAACAGACTGGTTCTGAATCTCAAAGAATTCAATCAATTCCTAACGTACAACCATTTAAGATGGTATCCATCTTCTAGCGGATTTGCTGCAGGAAGGAGATTGGATGGTCAGGTTAGATCTCAAGGACGCATAACTATCCATTCCAATCTTCCCGCCGCATCGCAGGTTCCTCCAGTTCAGCTGGAATGGCCGATGCTACGAATATTTGCCTCTTCCTTTCGGGCTCTCCTCAGCTCCATGGTGCTTCACCAAGGTGATGAAACCAGTGGTGGCCCACCTCAGAGAAAGGGGTATTCGTCTCATAATATACCTCGACGACATCCTGATCATGGCACAGAATTAAGCAACACTCAAGCAGCACCTCATCCTTACGACAACGCTGCTTCAGAGCCTAGGTTTTGTTATGATTCCGAAGAAGTCGGTGATTGTTCCAACTCAGAGGATAGACTTCCTCGGATTCACGATAAACTCACAGTCGGCCCAACTGTGCCTTCCAAAGACGAAACTAAAGGACCTCAAGAAGGAGATCCTAAAGTTATTGAACAGTCAAACTGTCACACTCATTCAAGCGATATTCCCGGGCCCTCTTCATTACAGGGCCCTTCAACGCCTAAAAATCAGACATCTCCAGAAGGGTCTGTCCTATTCGGACGTCATCCCACTGTCACAGGAAGTCAGGTCGGAGCTACAGTGGTGGTTAGGCCATGTGGACGCCTGGAACGGCAGAGCAATCTTCGGATCTCAGCCAGAGGTGATAATCGAGTCAGACGCCAGCCGATGGGGCTGGGGCGCACACTGCGGGGACATCTCCACGGGCGGCAGGTGGTCTCCGCAAGAACTTTCCTTGAACATAAATTGCTTAGAACTGCTCGCAGGGTCGTTCGCAATTCGGACGCTATCCCCGAGGCAGACCTCATGTTGTATCCTCCTCCGCATGGACAATGTGTCGGCGGTGAGGTACATCAACAAGTTGGGCAGCACGAGCTCGTCTCTTCTTGTGCAGAGAGCCAAGGATTTTTGGCATTACTGCCTCACGAATCAGATCTTGGTGATGGCAGAATACATCCAGGGCCAGGCCAATCAGGTGACGGATTGGAACTCCAGGCACCTCAGAGATTTCAGCGACTGGAAGTTGTATCCCGAAGTTTTTCAGTGGCTTCAGAAGATTTGGGGTCCATTCCAGACAGACCTCATTGCTTCCAGACTCACTTATCAGATTCCCCAGTTTTTCAGCTGGAGGCCGGACCCGTTGGCGAAGGCGACCGATGCCTTTCTACAGGACTGGTCGGATGCGACACAGTATGCGTTTCCCCCGTTCTTGCTGATCCTCAGAGTGATGACGCAGGTCATCAGGCAACGGGCGGAGTTAGTTATGGTGACGCCGTGGTGGACGTCCCAGTCATGGTTTCCCAAATTATTACAATGGAGCTGCGATCTTCCCAGGTTACTACCGGAGTCGGAATCGCTGTTGCTGGGTCCGCTTCAGGAGCAACACCCATTGATTCTAGAGGGTAGGCTCACGCTGATGGCATGGAGGCTTTCAGGGAACAATGGCAAATGCCAGGAGTTTTTGACAGGACTTCGGACTTTATCAGACAGGCCTGGGCACCTTCTACCAGAAAACAGTATTCCTCTGCCTAGAAGAACTGGGTGGATTGGTGCGTGGAACGACGTTTGAATCCCGTGGGGGCGTAATTACCCCATGTGTTGAATTTTTTGTCGGATAAGGCGGCGGAAGGTCTGGCTTATCGATCAGTTAACAACTTCCGATCGGCCATCTCTGCGGGGCATGCCCGGATAGACGGGAAACCGGTAGGTATGCACCCGGTAGTATGCAAATTGCTTAAACCTATTAGGGTTGCCAACCCTCCTCAGCCCAAATATAAGGGTCTGTGGGACGTTTCCTTAGTGATATCTTTATTCGACAAATGGCCTGTTAATGCACTCCTATCTAGGAAGCAGCTATCGGCCAAGCTGGCCATGCTGCTTTGCCTTTCGTCGTGCAGACGTTCCTCGGATGTGAGAGCACTCGACGTTACAGGTAGAGTAGTTACCCCTGAAGGGCTTTCATTTCATATTACAGGTCGTACTAAAACATTGTCAAGACATATTAATTATAATGCTTTTCCAGAAAATTAAACATTATGTGTTGTACAATGTTTAAAGACATATGAGGAATGCACGAGGGCCTTAGGGCCTCAAGGTTGTTGTCAATTGTTGATTGCACTGCAGAAATCTTTTAAACCCGTGGCGGCCGCCACCATTGCCCAGATGGCTTCGTTTCATAATGCAAGAAGCTGGTATTGACACGCACATTTTTGGTACTCATTCTGTGAGAGGCGCAATGGCGTCAAAAACGTTCATGTTGGGTTCTAACATTCAGGACATTATGCGTTGTGCAGATTGGTCCTCTGAGTCGACATTTAAGACATTTTATTATAAGCCGGTGGGTGATATTACTTCTGTGGTTTTTAAAGAGCGTTAAACTAGCATAATCTGAAGCCTCCGGTCCTGTAATAGAATCTAAAATTTGCTAGCATTCGCGCCAAGAATTTTCAATTCTATTAAGGACACGGAAGCGAGGATTATCCCACCCGGCTTGGTAAAGTGTAACAAGCTTGCCCACCCATATATTCAGTGGTTACGGTTGTTTCGTTTCCTTTGTTTCAGGTTCAGACAAGAAGTCTGACTAGACGAAGACGGCTGACAAGATCATATGCTTGAGGACCATATTTTCTTCCGCGTTGGAGGAGTTGTACAATTATTCAAGTTATCGTTTGGACTTGTGTTCGCCTCAAAGAAAGAAGAAGATGGCAGCACGATAAGGGTTCTTATGGACTGTGGGGGCATGCCTGTACATATGTGCATCATGGGAAATGTAGTTTTGTTATACTGTTATTATGAAAATATGCATTTTCATTGGCTGCTGTGTTTTTTGCAGTAAAGATTGAGAAGCATAATCCTCGCCTCCGTGTCCTTAATAGAATTGAAAATTCTTGGCGCGAATGCTAGCAAATTTTAGATTCACACTCACAGGATGAGAAGAGCTCCGCAGACTCCGCTGCCTGTGCTGTCGCTGCCGCCACTGACCCGGACGTTATTACCCACAAAGGCCAGGGAGAGGCTCAGTCTGCTGCTGGCGGTGGCTCTGCCCCCGGTGACCCGGAGATGAATCAACCTACAGCCCGAGGAGAGCTCGGCAACCTCGGCTCTGACCCGGAAATAAAACTGTTCCTCTTGTCTACAGGAGCTTTGAAAGAGGAGAGTGGGTGAGTCTGAGGAGGGAGCGGGGAGGAGGAAGGAGGGCAGGGGAGGGGGGAGGAAGGGGGGCAGGGGAGAAAGGGGGGCAGGGGAGGGAGGGGAGGGGGGCAGAGGAGGAGGGAGGGGGCTGGGGCAGAGGAGGAGGAGGGGGACAGAGGAGGAGGGGCAGAGGAGGAGGGGGGAAGAGGAGGGGGGACAGAGGAGGAGCGGGGGGGCGGAGGAGGTGGAAGGGGGAGAGGTAGAGGCAGAGAGGATGGGAAGGAGGGAGAGACTGGGGCAAAAGGGGCGAGGGGGGGTGCGGGGTGAAGGGTTTTTTGTTGTTGTTTTTTTGTTGAATATTTATGTTGTGTCTTAACCCTTTCTCTCTTTCCCCTACCCTCCCTGCGCGTGCATTTCCCCTGCGCGCTATTGGTCCTTAGTCAGCTGGAATGTTGACAGCTGAGAATTCGGTATGACAGTTGACAGTTGCGGTAGTTGGCTCTGGGTACATGCTGTACACACAAGCATCGGTGTGTTGTACTTATGAATAAACTTATGCCTGGAACGTACCCTGGTTCCCAAGTGTCTACTTTACAATTTATATAGTGCGAACTCGACCTGAAGGTATTGGAGCGCTTTACATGAGCACCGTATTTACATTACACATTTAGGCACGGGGAGATGAAGCGATTTGCCCAGAATCACAGGATGTGGACACGACCCCGAGGCTCGAACCCTGGTCTCCAGCACCAAAGTCGGCAGTTCAGGCCAACTGACCACATCCTCTCCCCTTTTAGCCTGGGAGACACCTTAGAGCGGAGCCGATGCATGGAGAGTCCCCGGCCTGGGGGGCAGATTCGAAGTGAGAACGAGAGTGGAGAGGCAGCCGCCAAGCATAGCAAGAGTGGGTGCGGCTCCGTCTCCTGCTTGGGGAGGAGGGGGTCGCGGCAGCAGGGAGGGAGGGCCTTGAGCGCGGGAGACAAGGACACAGCGGCCCCTGCGATCTCACCTGTGGCAAGGCCTGCTGGGGGGTGACCCCGATCTCCTCTGCCTCAGGGAGGGGCAAGGCTAAAGAATAAGAACAGGCTTTGGAGCCAGCAAAAATGAGATTGTTACCGGAGCCTAAACCCACAGCTAACAGCCTCTGAGCGATAATCGACAGCAATCTTTAAATCTTTATTTTCAGTTTCATAGTCAAGAAAGGCAATTTACACATAAGGCAGTCAGGCATAATCACCCGATATTCAACGAATACAGTAAAGGTCAACTGACCCACGAGCGCCGATCCGGCCTATCATCACTGATCTAGACTAGGCAAACCTTGACCCCGAACCTTTAAATCACTCACCCTCCACCCCCTGAGCTTCCATAGAAGGTGCAATATCTTTCATAATTGATTGATCTTGTTAACAGAGTCAGTCTGAACATGGCAGTCCTGTGTAGGGCATCATCTTCCCAGCTGTGAGAGTGTCTCTCCCCTCCCCTTGGCGTCATTCTCTCACCCCCATTCTCTCCGGCATGTCCCCCTCTACAGAACATGTGTAAGTGAGTAGGCCCGAGTTATCTCAGCCCAAGCGGCGGCTAGGGCCTCCTGTGCTTTGGGGTCTTTTCTCATACTTCTCAAGCGGAAATGTAAACCTATGCAAACGCCAGACCCACTCCACTAGATCAACCTCTCAAGCCCCCCTTATCGGAGCCCGGGGACTCATCCAGTGGATTGCAGCTCGCCTCTTAGCTATATGGAGCCTAGCATAGTATACTGGCTACTGAGCTTCCGTTTTGGGTTCTCTGGAAGAAGGTCAAGCAGACACGCACATATAGTCTGAGGAATCTCCCAGCCAATGGCCTCCTGTAATTGAACCAAAACCTCAGCCCAAAAGCCCTCTATCGTTGGGTAGTGCCACAAGCCCTGTATCCTTTGTCAGTGCCAAAATCCCTGTATCCTTCGGCTGTGCCAGATCACGTGCAGAAAGTCTGCCATCTCTGGCAGTTCTGGTCTCTGGTGGGCTATATACTGTGTAGGCGTTTGGGGGCGAGGTAGGTCATGTGTACAATATTTTATTGGAGTAGCTTAAAACAAGCAGACACCGAAACCCTTTTTACTCGCGAATGTATCCTGAGCCACTCCCGCTGAGCCACTGGGTCTTCAATATGCCGCTGCCAAGCCATTTAGATTGGAAGGGGCTTTACTCATTTATTGGAGCATAATGCCCAATATAAGTGTGTAATTAGTTTACGACCCCGCAATTGAGAAAAATGTAAAGACTGTTAGTGTGTTCCGGATACGAGGGCCATAGCTGTCTTGCCATCCCCGCAAGCTATGCGTATTGCAGGAATTGTCCCTGGAGCAAATGTTTCCTGGGCTTCTTCAATAGAAATTAACCTGTCTCCAGGGTAGAGATCGGATAGCAATATACCGCCACCTCCCTGACACCGGCTAACCGCCGTAGTGTGTGCAGTTTGTTCAAAGGGCACCAGAAGCCATATATCCATGTCCAGGGCATAAGACTCTGCTAAAGACACCGCTGGTACCCTATCCCCTTTCATCAAAAGTTTTCCCAGCTGATACCCAGTATGGGAAACCTCCAGCAGTCGATATTAATCTCAACAACAAACAGCAGTAGGATCTAAATATATACTTATACTGAAACTACTTAAGAAAATCATGCCACTGCTCCCACTTTCAGCAAGAAAAACAATAGCGGTGTCTGTAGTTATATCTAGACCTTCATTATGCCAACAGAGTATACGTAAGATTACCCAATAACACCATTCATAGACTACAAGTAATTCACAGCGACTCAGCTTGTTTACTATAGCGTCTTCTGAGGTGGACACACGTCACACCAATATCAAAATAACAAATCTCCTCTAAGACCATCTGCCTTACCTCTAAAGGGATGAGAGGTCAAGCCCCTTACTTCATTGCAAGCCAGGTGGAGATGCATACACCCGTACAAAACTTGCCATCTCATTTGAATTTCCTTGCTATTCCAAAATTATAGAAGATCAGATCTGGTGGATGCAACTTTGTGGTACAAGCTCCTTCCATAGGGAACTCTCTCCCTGTTAAATACATTTGAATCTAACTTAAGTGTTTTCCCAGAAATCTGATAACCCACAAGCCTACTCATACTACATTCTTCCCTGGTCTGATTTGTTGTCTCCTCTTTTATGAATTTCTGATTCAGTGCCAAGAAACTCCAGGTTGAACATGCTCTCTATATATGCAATGACATAAGAAGCATTTTCCGGCCCTGTGGCGGTTTGATATGTTGGCCGTGCTTCAGTCACTGAACCGAATATTATAAAAGAGAGCTGTACAGTGCAAGTGAGAATGATAGCGCAGTCTTGTCTGCCAGGGTTTTATAAACCTTCGCTTGCTGCAGTTCTCTTTTTTAGGTAGCACAGTGTGTAATGTGGACAGAGCAAGGAACAGACATGGGCCCTGATTTAGATCTTGGCAGTATTCCCTCCGTCACTCCATGGCAGCAGTTTCAAGTACTCCGTTGCGTTGCCGGTATCCCGCATGCTGTATTTAGGTGTGTGCTGGCTGAGCCATTTTCCACACCGGCAGACTGTTTTTCGTCGCATAAGTGGCACACCACCCCGACTCGGCGGTATCCTCTGCTGGCTAACATAACTCCGTCTCCATCAGGCCAGCCGTATTGTTCAAGCCTATTTAGATATCCCTGTTGTGCAGGAGTTGTCCCAGCTGCAGTTTGCTGACGGAGTGAGTCCCTGGTGGAGTGGAGACTGGTAAGTACTACTTATTAATGTGTCCATACACATATGTTGTATGTGCTTCTAAATACATATGTATGTAGTGTCCTGCCCCTTTTTGTTACATATTTTATGCCACACAAACAACATTCCCACACTATTGAATACACACCCACAGGCACCACAGCCACAATATATTTTTTCAAGAGGAATTGGTCCTTACAGGTGGTTGCTCCAGTCCCTGGAACCCCTCATTTTGGCCTTCCTCCTTGGGTTCTCCCCCTATCCCCTCTTCCTCAGTAAAGACTTTAGGGATAAAACTGAATGATCATCTTACATTGCACTCTCAGATTAGTTCTGTTGTTTCTTCTTGTTTTTTGGTCCTCCGCACCATTCGAAAGATTTCCCGCTTTTTTTCCCTTTCTGCTCTTAAACTCATTCTTTTAGCCCTGGTCATTTCTCGTATTGACTATGGCAACACTTTATACTTTGGAACCCCAGCTTATGATTTACGGCGTCTTCAGCTGGTTCAAAACCAGGCCGCCCAACTTGTATACAATCTTCCTAAATCCCACCACGTTACCCCGTTACTTAAAGCCTTACATTGGCTCCCTCTTCAAGATGGGTTGTATCACCTTTCAGGCCCGGGCAGGCACGGCCCCCGCATTTATCAATTCTGAAATTAAGGCCTATCTCCCCTGTAGAGAGTTGCGTTCTTCCTCCCAATTCCTCCTCTCTGTCCCTCGATTTAGGAGGAAGAAACTGGGAGGTATGAAATTTTCCACCCTCGCCCCTGTATTCTGGAATACTCTTCCCTTTTCCCTTAGGTCCTCCTCCCACTATTTAGTGTTCCGAAAAGCCCTCAAAACTTTCCTTTTTTCCCAAGCCTTCCCACATTAGCGGCTTATCCTCTGCACTGATCACGGGTCTGCATCCCCAGCGCCAAGAAACCGCTTGGTAAACGTGCGCTTTATAAATACTTTAAAATTCAAATTCAATACAGATGTATTCATTTGACCTTGTTAAATTGTGAAATGAACACTACTGCATTACACAGGAGAAAATGTAAAAGTAGCTTACCTCAGATCCCGTCGACAACGGAGTCATTTGGCATCGTGGTGCTGATGAAGCAGCAAAGGTGGAACCTGGATGAAGGGATTAAAGACAGAAACAGTAGTGGAAAACACAAAAAAGTTAAGTTTTAAGTCCTCATTTCCTTTGATTTTAACTCAAATTAGGAGGGATTCCAGCCATAGTTGGCTCGACGGAAAGCTACAGCGTGATTAGCTCTCTGATCATCTTGGCTGGAGTGCCTCCAACAGCCGCTTCTGCCTCTTACGCCGTCAATTCAGTTGAAAATTCCTGGTGGAGTCGGGGGAACTCTGGCGTTCTTTTCTCTATGGACCCGCCAACATCTAAATAGAGTGATTGGACCGCCAAGAAGGCATGCAAATAACAGTTGTACATCTGGCCCTATGAGACTGCCTTTTATACAGGGATTACAGAATCCCATGTAATATAAATATAGGAACATATAATAACTTTGGGACAGTGCAGTGAATCTGCACAAAACTATTTGGGTTTGTCTTGGCTAGTTTTATGCATGTCTGTCAAGTGGGTGGCCAAGTGCCATTTTCCATTTAATTCCCATTGAAAAAGCTATTAATAGAGCTACAGAAAAAAGGCTGAACGAAATTACAACAAACGTTACTCATGAAATCCATCAGTTATGTCTGTGAAGTTGAGCATTTGAAAAGTGTGTTTTTTGTGGGCTTCAAATCAAGCCACTAGTCCAGTGGTTCCCAAACTTTTTTGACCTGTGGCTCCCGTGTAAAAATAGCCAGTTGGCCGTGGCTCCCAATCATGACACTTTTTCTTTAACAGTGGGGGAGAGGTGTGGGGGGGCAGTGGGGGTATGCTTGACCTCTGGAGTACTTCCAGTTTTCTGCCAGAAGGGCAGCAGTATCCAGAGGGGCTGGGGCACTAGAGGGGTGCTTGATGTCGAAGCTCAGAATACTGCCAAGCCAGAGAGGTGCCACCCTTGATGGTGGCCATGGCTGCTGAAATACTAGAGAAGAGAGATTCTGCTGTGCTGGATTAGGTGAAACCTCAGAGTGCTGAGGCTGTGTACAGCAGTGCAGGCTTTTTTTTTTTTTTTTTTTTTTTTCCGTACGTGCGGGCCGTCGCGTATTTCCCTAGATGCCTGACCTCTCTGTCTGCCTCCTCGTGGAACTCTGTCAGGAGCTCCTGCAGCGTCCCATCCCCAGCCGGGGACGGGTCTGCCAGCCGTTGGCGTTCACATTCCGCAATCCGCCCCTCAAGATGTGACAGTCTGTTCCTAATGGCTTTTAGAACACTGGAATGCTTGGCCATGACGACCCCTCTAACGTAGACCTTAAATGTTTCCCACACCGTCCCGAAGCTGTCCACTGTGCCTACATTATTAGAAAAAAACGTATCTATGTCCTCCCCTAGTTCTGCCCGAAATGACTCATCCAACAAGGAGTACGGTGGAAAGCGCCACGTGAATGGGGGTATTCTTGGTTGTGGAGTGTTCAGAGCCAGCAGTATGGGGGAGTGGTCCGATAGCGTCTGTGGGAGTACCCTGCAGTCCCTCACCATCGTTAGCAGGGCAAATGCGGACAGCCAGTAGTCAATCCTGGTGTAGATGTTGTGATACGCCGAGTAGTGTGTGTAACCCCCCCGCGCGCTGTGTCTCTCTCTCCAGACGTCCACCAGCCCCAGTCTCACCATTTCCGCTTGCATTTGCTGCGCAGCCGCTGCCGGGCGCCTGGGGGGCCCCCCCGATCTATCCAGTTCCGGGCTAAAAGTGAAATTAAAGTCCCCCCCCCAAAGCATTCTATCTGTGGGCCAGTCGACACAGTGTCCCGCTACTGCTGCATAAAAGTCAGGGGAGTCGTAATTCGGGCCATATACATTCATGATCAGGAGGTTATGTCCCTTACCCGTGCATTTGCTTAGCACGAAACGGCCCTCCGGGTCTGCTCTCAGTAGTGTGAGGGATAGCTTGGATTTAGGATTTACCCACGTGAGAACTCCCCTAGCGTGTGAGGTGAAGCCTGCATAAGTGGAGTTACCCTGAAGGCCTCTATGTGTGTGCATTCTACTGTTGTTGGGTAGGTGTGTCTCCTGCAGCAGGGCCAGGTCTATGTGATGTCTTTGGAGGTAGTGCAGTACCTTGCGGAGTTTCCGGTAATCATTCAAACCCCTCACGTTCCATGTCAGTGCGGTAAGGGTCTCAGTGTTATTCAGTGAATCTCCGAGTGGTATGTCAGCCATTGGGGAAGTAGCAACATCTTATGATCACCAACAGTGCTTGTCTCGCCCTTCGGCCTGTGCCGCCACCACCAGTCCCCTCCAAGGTATGTAACATTGCAGAACACATTTTGGACCCCCCCCCCGAACTCCCCGAAACCCAGAACAGGTATCCCACCCCACCTCCCACAGCCAACCAACCCCAACCTGGTGTGACCGAATCCCCTGCGTCCCCCCCCCCCCACCCTCTAGCAATCCCATTCAACAACACCCCAAACAAGCTCAATCTGAGCTGTAACTGCTAGAAGCGCTAGGGCAGAGGTAGCCTACTCAATCCTTCCGTCATCCACTGTCCCTCCTGGACCTCCGTACAATGTTTATAAGCTGCTCCCACGCCAGCGCCCTAAAGGAGAAGCCCAGCAAGCAAAGGTAAACAATAAGTTCCGGCCCATTGTCCGGGCCCCCACCCTCCCGCCCCCCCAACCGCATCTGACCTGTCTCGTGTCCGGCCCCAGGGCGGATGTGCCCGCCCAGGGCAGCACTGTGCCGCAAGTGTGTGAACCCAGGGGCACCAGTCCAAAACATTCGGATCTCACCCACTCGACGGTGTCCAGTAGATCAAAAATTCCAGCAGTATGGTCCAAGCGGGAGTCTGCCTCGTGTCCAAGCGGAGAGGTGCCATGGGTGCCCCCATGGCAGCGGCTCCCTGATGTGCCCCAGAAATCGCCCTTCTCCTCAGTCCTGTTCCTCCAGGTCCTCAGCGCCAGTTTGTTCCGCTGCACGCGTCTCCGAGTTTCCTCTGTTCTCCCTTATCCACACCTTCAATGATTTTTGCAGTTCTTTGGGATCTGTGAAAAAGTGCGAGTGACCCTGTCTGTTTATGCGCAGCCGCGCCGGATATTACATAGCGTAGTCCAAACCAAGGTCCCTCAACTGTTGTTTGTACGGGACAAAGCGTCGTCGTTCCTCCTGCACTTTTGTGGTGAAATCAGGGTATAAAGATATGTTCATTCCCTCGTATTGCAGTGACCCCTTCTCACGGGCCACGCGGAGCGCAGCGTCCCTGTCCCTATAGTTCAGTAATTTCGCTATTATCGGTCTAGGGTTTGCGCCCGGTGGAGGTCTTGGTCCAAGGGTGCGATGGGCGCGCTCCACAATGAACATTGGGGAAAAGGTGTCGTCTCCCAACAGCGTCTTCAGCAGTTTTTCAACAAAGAGTTCCATCTTACCCGTTTGGGTCGACTCAGCCACTCCCGTTATGCGGATGTTGGAGCGCCTGGAACGCGCCTCCAAGTCCTCCGACTTCTCCTGGATTACCTGGAGCAGGCGGCCAAATTGTTTTCGGTCAGTATCCCACTCCGTCTGCGCCTCTTCAGCCTCCGTCAGTCTGCGCTCGGCCATATCGAGCCGCTCCGCATGCTTATCCACTCTCTCCGTCATGCGGTCCATCCGATACGCCAGCGCATCGATCTTGTTGCCAATGGCCGACATGCCTTCCTGCAGGCCCTTCTCCATAGTTGTAAGCATTCCTTTTATTTCCGCGCAGAGCGAGGAACCCGGGTCGTTGGTTGCTCCCGGAGACTGGGAGGTCGGAGGGCCCGGTTCCTTCTGCCGGCGTTGGTCGAACGACAGTTTCGACTGGGTCCTGTCCCCCTTGACCATCGCTGCGTTACTCAGACTGCCTGGGGTCTTCGTGGATAAGGAGAGTGCAAGCTGCTAGTGCTCTGTACGCTGCTCCCGCTGGGTGCTGACCGTTACAGCGGGTCCGAGGGTCTGCCACTGTGGTCTGTGTATCGTGGCGGGCTCCGCCCGGGCTGTCGACTGAGCTAGTATCCAGCCGGGTGTCCGCTCCCCGGCCCCAGCGGTACTGTCCAAGTCCCCTGCGAAGTGTGGCACATGCGGAGAGGGGGCCCTCGACACGCAGGTAGCCTCTCGCGCTCCAAACTGTTCTGCGCGCCCTCGTAGTGCTGGGGGGGCTCGCTCGTTGAAGGGCCCTGGGTGATCGTGCCTCGCCGGGATCCGACTGGTGCCACGTGGTGCGTCACCGTCTCCGCAGCTGGGCCGGTGTTCCTCCGAGTCTCGTGCCTCCGGGAGCCTCCACTAGCTGTCTATCGGAGCTCCCCTGCGTGGCGATGTGGCGCTGTGGAATCAGGGGGTCAGCCTTCGCTGGGACCCGGAAGGGCCCGGGTCGTCCGGTCCGCGTGGCCGCACGTCGGGTCACGTAGCTCGGCCCCGGCGCTCAGGGGAGGTCGGGGATCCTGGCCTGGTCTCGCGCCACCTCGTAGATGAGGAAAAGTAGTGTTTCCGAGCGCGAATCGCTCCCAAACTTCGGTCGGAGGTGCGGTAGGGGCAGGGTCGGCAACTCCTGCCGTTTTCGCCGGGATTTCTCTGCTGGGCAAGGATCTTTGTCGGATATTCGGTGGCGCCGACGCGGAGCTCTGCTCTTACGCGTCCGCCATTTACGCCGGCTAGCTCCGCCCCACAGCAGTGCAGGCTTAGGTGACGGTTTTGGGTGCTGCAGTGCCTGAGAACTGCTGACCTGGGTGAGGGTTTGGGGTTCTGCAGTGCTAGAGAGGAGCCGCATAAGGTGATGATTAGGGTTGCTAAAGTGATATAGGGATGTGCTGGCTTGGGTGAAAGTTCAGGGTGCTTCAGTGCTGGGAGGTGCCGCACAAGGTGATTTCAAGGGGACTTCAGCGCTGAAGAAGTCCTGGCCCGGTTGAGAGCTCAGGTGAGGATGTAGCAGTGCAAGAGGTGCCAGCCTGTGTGGGTGTTTTATCAAGGGTTCTGCAGCGAGAGATGATGGCTGGGGTGAGAACTAGGGGTGCCATAGCGTCAGTCAGACCAGGGCCACCCCGGGTCGAGGGCTAGGAGGGCTAGGAGCGCTGCAGCACCAGAGGCCCATACAGAACCTGGGCAGGTAAGGGCATGAAATCCTGCAATGCCAGAGAGGTGCTGGGTGGGTGAGGGCTCAGAGTGCTACAGAGCTGGGGCTGCTGTGCCTGTCTTCATGTCAGTGCATGGAGGGGTAAAAGACGCTCCTGTTTTTCTCTGCTGTGGTAATCAGGATTAGGCCATCACAAGTTACCGGCTGAATGGAGATTACAACTTACACAGAATAATCTCCTGTTTGTGTTTACCCGTCCCCCAGCATTTTTACGCACGAAAAATGGTGAAGTCTCTGGGTTAGAAATCGGATGAAAATGGAGAATTGCCACACAAATGTGTGCGCCGCCATAATAGCAATTCCTGAAGTAAATCCCCATTTTTCAAGGTCAATGTCAAAATATCAGTATTTCCAAAAATTACACAATTATTAACAACAATAAGAATTTTATTTTTGAGCGGAAATACCGAATCATCATCCTTGCCCTCCTCGTTTTATATATCACTTGCATGTTAAACATTCAAACAAAATAGACATATGTCCGCTTTGAGCCCAGCTTTTAGCATAAGTTAACATACCAGGACCTGGTAAGACTGGTCGTGTTATGTTTACTTTTACCAGATAAACTGGACAAGACTCTGCGCTGCCTTTTGGCCCAAATAACAAGCCAGCGCTCCAGATACCAAAACAAAGCCTGCTCTGGGCGGAGGTGCTTCACACCTCCTCCAGGACAGGAGGGTCTTCCTGGGTGGGAAGCTTCAAAGGAAATGCTGCCTTTTAAATACAACCCAGGAACCTTCAGATAGTGACTGAGGTAAACCCCTCTTTCCTCCACTTTTGGCGGGAAAATTAGTTAGGTGAGGAGGAGGGTCCCCACGTAGCCTACACCACCTTTAGGGCAGGGCAGGCGAGGTGAACCTTTCTCCTGAAATTCCACCTATCAGGGCCAGGGTGGTTGTCACTAGAGAGTGTAGAAACTCTAAACGTAAATAGCCTATTGGCTACCAACTGCCTCCCCTTGTAAATCCCCCCAATTCAGTATTTAGGTGGAACCCCGAGACCTGAACAGCCGATTCAACGGGCAAGAGAAGACTGCGGCAAAGAAGACCCGCCAATCGAGTACTGAAGCTCTGCTGCAGAAGAAAAAGGCGCCAAACCCTGCCTGCTGCCATAAGGACTCTATAATCGCTGATGAGGTATCGTCCTGAAACCTGAACGAACTCCTAGAACCCTGGAGCACCTCCAGCCTGCGAGAAATCGCCCTGAAGCTACCTTTGAGTGAAAGTATCGCTCTCCTGCGCACCGCAGGCACTGATCCCATGTGCCCGGTTGGTTGACCTGCTGCTCCCTGACGACCTCAATGCAGGTCTGCCTCCCTACCAAGTTTGGAAGCTTCAGGACATATCGCAGCCATGGCGCACCAATCCTTGGGGTACCGGAGAGAAGAGGAGTCCACTCTGGACTCGTAGAGTACCAGAAGCAAGCACCCGTCAAGGGACGCCAAGACACCCAGGCCGACATCCTGAATGGCCCAACTGTCCTGAAATTGCATATCCAAGTTGTCTGATCCTGACTGCGAGGACCTCAAGATGCACTATGCCTGGCTGACATGAGTGCTCTGCACCCGGACCCAGCAGCTACCAACTAGCCCTGCTCCTGTAGTTCACAGACCCTTGCGACCTCCTCCGTCTAAGGAGAACCACCGGACTTACCTGGAAGTCCCTCTGTGCAGTGGTTTTTCAAGTGGCCCCCTTCGTTTTCAGCACCACTGCTCCTGGATGATCCAGGACGCTACCGTACTTCTGTTGCTGGTCCCAACCTTGATCTACAACGTGAAGGTGAGCTTCATGAAAGCATTGATTCAATTTCTGTCCAATATTCTGCCTTTTCCCCATTGTTTCTTGTGGTGTGTAATTGCGCATAGATTTTTATAATACCAACCCATAGTTTGCCCGCATAATGAAAAAATATTGGCATCTATTGTCAGGGGATCCTGACATTGGAACAACTCTCGGTGAAGCACCATTAACAACATACAAAAAGAACACATCTCTCAAAGATTTGTTGGTCAAAAGCTATTTTCAAGAAAAACCGAAACAAAATTGGCTGCAACTGCCACGGAAAGGGTTTCAACCTTGTAACTCGTGCAAAGCTTGTAAGATTGGCAAAAGCATGAAAGTGATTGAGGAACCGGATGGGAAATCAATGAGAATCGAGCAACAAATCTCATGTACCTCAAAAAACGTTGTATACGTCATAGAATGCAAATGTGGAATGAGGTATGTGGGGTGCACAACTTGCATGTTGAAAAAACGAATTTTGGAACACATCCGGGCGGTGAAAAACTCCAATATGCAATATGCCACCGCAAAACACGTGAGCACATGCCAAAATGGAGATTGGAGACAAATGCATTTCTATGGGGCAAAAGTATTGGACAAAATGGAGAGAGGTGGAGATGTGGTTCGAAGACTGCGACAAATGGAGTCAATCATGATAATTAGACTCAGAACAAAACACCCGAAAGGGATGAACTTTGGAGAGGATCTGCATATCCATCTGGAATAAAATGTTCTCGAAATGACATTGGGTACTATACCCTTAATTTGGAAACATTTTTTAAGCAATAAGAGACAATAACGAAAGGATCGGGTACTAAACCCAGAATTGGTTTATAACATATTAAGTAGCCACAGTGAACTACTAGTCACCAAAGTGCAGTAACTTAAAAGCATGCAAAGTCTTTCTTTTATTTAATTATTTTGTTTTTCACTGAAAATGATGTAACTACATATCCCATAATGCCTCCTAAATGGCAAACTATGGGTTGGTATAAATAACAACACAATAGAGGGACTAACCAACCGTGAGCAAGGCCAGTTGTGGCTGAAACGCGTTGGTGGGGTGAAGTCTTGATTAAAAAGGCTTAAGAAAATATCCTGATTGTGCCGCCTCTTTTGTTTGAAAAAATTTCTCTGGGTCTAGATCCGACCCCTGGGTGGAGCACACACTGCTGAGCGCTCTCACATGGCCTGAGGATCACTTTGCGTAAGGAGATTTTAATAATACTAGTCTTTAAAGAACTGTCTTTACGGTCTTAAAAATTATATGAAAATCAATGTTATTTTTACAAATTGGTCTTGACTTTATTCTCGTGTGTGTTTCATGTATTGCCTCTGTGAGTACAACAAATGCCTTTTGGGGATCTCTCGCACTCTACATAGTGTGCTTCATTTTAGTACATTTTACAGAGAGGCGGTTTCCTACAGCAAGGTCTGTGAAGCCCAAGAGAGTGTGCGCAAATTCCTAAACATTTTTTAAAAAGTTAAAAGAAGCCTGGCCCTGCAGTGAATCCCCCTGTTATGTTATGTTAGCAAGTTTTGTAGAACGCACAGCTGCCTCAGCAAAGAGGCGTCCCAGCGCTGAAGCAGAAACATGGAGGCTGATGGCAAAAGAGAGACACTAAAGCGAAGGGAAAAGGTGAGTTTTGATGGCCTTACGGAAGGCCAGATAATTATTCATGGCACGGATGGATAGTGGCAAAGTGCTCCAAAGTTTGGCAGCCATTAAACGAAAGGAGCGCCCGCCCGATCGTGCCCTCCTCATTCGGGGGCACAGACACCAGGTGTTTGCCAAGATATTGACAGTATCCACTAGCGCCGCCCTAAACACTTTAGAAGGTCCAGGCGGACGGTATATCAGTAGCCCTGACATGGTGTATCAGGCGTCAAGTGAGAGCCCAAGGCGTGCGCACTCACATCAACCAGAGTCTCTTTACCGAAGGTACAGGTATTGCACGATTTAAAGACAACTGTGATACCACCCCTCTAGACTCTCTATTGAGGGTCGCAATGTTAAAGCCCTGAGGGAGGGCCAAACCTAGCACGGACTTCGATTCAGCAGATAACCAAGTCTCAGTTAAGAAAAGAGCATCAGGAGATTCCTCAAATAGCAGATCATAGACACCGGAGTGATGTTTGACTAAGGAACGACAGTTGAGGCTTGAAAGTTTGATGTTATTATTAAAACATGAAGGAGGAGGGGGGTAGGGGCAGTGTCCAGGAATTAAACCCACAGTGTAAGCAACAAAAAGGGCCCTCTGGAAGTAAGCGTAAAGTGTGAGTCAAGGGGCGTAAAGCATTCCTAATAGCCAGGAGATTACCCGAGGAATAGGTAAGCTTACCTTTGGTAAAACCGGCAGCATGTCTGGTGTCTGGCACCATCCAGGCATGGACGGGCGCAGATGGGATTGCCTTAGGCGCATCTTTGGCATGCCAGCGGAAGGCCCGCTGCGCGGTCGCGGTCTCCTCGTCTGAAGTACGGGAGATCGCAGGGCTAGTCCCGCCGCCCAGAGCCCATCCTGAAATGCGTAGGCCCGCTGGACAGAGACGTAGAAGGAGCCTGCCTTAGACACAATCGGCGAAGCTGCGGTGGACCAGGACGGGGCCCGACAGTAATGAGCAAGATAAAGAAAATTAAAAGGTAATCCTCACACACACCAATAAAACATCAATCAGTTTTAAGAAAAACCATACACTAAAAAACACTTTAAAAACGTCCATAGTACAAAAAGAGATACACAGCCTCCCCAGGCACAGCTCAACGCCTTTACCTGGTTGTAGTTGGCCGCTGGGAACTGTTACATATGTATATTATGGAAACGGGAAACAAAACACTGAAAACAAGCATTGGCAAAGCCAATAGGTCTCACTTATACAAGAGCTATTGACTTTGGCAATTCATTTTAGCCATTATATACATCAGTGTGGCTACTGTTCAGCATGGCTAAAAGTTTGTGGCTTGGCGTAGGGTAGAATAGGATATATTGGAGTCAAGTGAGGTAGAGTTGAATGTAGTAGATTGGTGTGGAGGTAGATTGGGTGGATTGAGGTAGATTAGAGTGGGAGAATTGGGTAAATGAGTGTTATGGATTGGAGTGGGGTAAATTGAAATGGGGGAGTGGGGTAGATTGGTGTGGAGTGGAGTGGGGTAGATTGGAGTAGTTTAGATTGGGGAAGAGTGGATAGGAGTGGAGTAGACTCAGGTGGATGGAGGTAGATTAGAATAGAGTGTGGTAGACTGGAATGGAGTAGATTGGAGTGCCGTATATTGGGGTTGATTGGAGTGGGGTAAATTGGAGTGGAGTTGTATAGAGTGGTGTGGGGTAGACTGGGAGGGGGTGGGGTAGATTGGGTTAGGGTTGGATAGATTGGGTCAGGGTGGGGTAGAATGGAGTTGAGTAGATTGGGGCAGATTTGAGTGGGGCAGATTGAACTCTGTCAGTTTGGAGTGGAGTGAGGTAGGGTAGATTGAAGTGGGGTGGAGTGGGTTAGATTGGACTGGAGTGGTGTAGATTTGAGCGGTATGTGGTAGATTGGAGTGGAGTGTGATAAATTGGGAAGAGGGAAATAGAGTGTGGTAGAGTGGGGCTGTTTGGAGTGGGGTAGATTGGAGTGTAGTTGGATGGAGTGGTCTCATGTGGAGTAGAATGGAAGGAGGTGGGGTAGATTGGAGTGGGTTAGATTGGTTTTGGGTGCAATAAATTGGGGTGGATTAGATTTGAGAGGGGTATGTTGGCGTGGGGCATATTGGATGGAGTACATTTGAATAGGGTAGTTTGGGGTGGAGTGGAGTTTGGTAGATTATAGTGGCGTGGAATGGGTTAGATTGGACTGGAGTGGAGTAGACTTGGGTAGAGTGAAGTGGGGTAGATTGGAGTGGAGTGCAGTAGATTTGAGAGGGGAGATGGGAGTGGGCCATATTGGATGGAGTAGATTGGAATCGGATAGTTTGGGGTAGAGTGGGGTAGGGTAGATTGGAGTGGAGTGGAGTGGTATGGAGTGGGTTAGATCGGACTGGAGTGGGTAGATTTGGGTAGAGCGAAGTAGGGTAGATTGGAGTGAGGTGGAGTGGATTTGGATAGAGTGGAGTGGAGTGGTGTGGGGAAGATTAGTGTAGGGAGCGACCTGCCTCTTGGGAGGCCTCACTGCTGTGCTTCATGCTGCCCCCCCCCCCCTTGTCACCTGGAAGAGGCACTAACTTGCAGCCCTTGCCCTTGTGCACCTTTGGGGTGGACCCTTCCTGACCCGGGGTCGCATGGCCCCGTCTATGAGCATGACATTGCTGGCCTGAGCTGCTGGGGTCTGGAGGCCCCCCCACCACTGATCATGTACGTGTGCTGCTCCTTTGGACTACTGTATACCTGGGAGCCCTCCTTGTATTTGGACGACAAAAGGACCCCACTTATTGATGGAGGTGAGCCCCTGCAAGGTGCATAACCAGGGCCTATCACCTGCCACTGCCTCCAGCGAGGCCCCGTTGATCGAACAACACTTGCTTACCTGACTGCCGGGGGTGTTGACTTTTCGACGGAACCGCAGCACACCCTTTGCACTGCCTTACTTTACACTCCTCTCACATGGTGGCTAGCAAGGGAAAGAAGGACTGCTCAGCCAAGGGCTTGCTCCTCAAGGCCTCCAGCTCTCATGCCGAGGGCTCTATGCCAGCCCCTGCTCCGTCTGTCTCCACGGACGCCAGTGACGCTGAGGCCCGCTTACTCATTCCTTTATAGAATTGCTTTTCGCTCCCTTCCGTGAGGACCTAAAAGCCATGAGGAAGGAGCTCTCAGGATCCCAGAGAGGTGAGGTGAGATCTAGATGCGCTGGAGATCGAAGACTTCCACCTGGACCTTCAGGTGCATGCCAAAGATTTGGACAATCGCTCCTGACGTAATAACATTCGCATCAGGGGTATCCCAAATGGAGGAGAGGGCCTCTTTTGTGAGTGACCTCTTCCGGGAGATTTATAGAGGCCCCCTGCAACTTTGAGATTGAGCTTCACTGCAATCACTGCGTTAGTCGAAAAAGGCCCACCCAGCACCCCCTGCTGACATCCAATGTCCATGATTTCCAGCTGAAAGAGCGCGTTCTTAAAAAGGTCCCGGACAGTAGCCTGGTAAAGTTCCAGGGACACAAACTTACTTTGTACCAAGACCTCACATAGTCCACTCTTCAAACAAGCATTGACATAGCCAATAGGTCTCACCTTTGGGACCTTATAAGTGTTTAGCCATGCAATACTTGATGTTGTTGCAGCAAGTATATTGTGCTGGATAACTAAACACTTATAAGGTCCCAAAGGTGAGACCTATTGGCTTTGCCAATGCTTGTTTAATAGTATATCTCACCATGTAGTTTCCAGGACTCTGATTCATGCACCTAAACTCACTGAGCAAGGTAACCACCGTTCCTGTCCTTAGCCCATAGGTTTGCTGCGCCACAAAGAACTCATGAGGATGGAAAGATTTTATAGACATCATGCATGATGGCCATAATTTGGGGTTGTTGATTCCACCACAACAAAAAGACGTGGAAGGCTCCAGCGAGCCCTCCTCTCCATAACCTCACTAGGTCTCTGTGATTAGACATAAACATAGAGTAAGGAATGACATTGTGAGTCTATAAGGGAAGATGCTCATAGTCTGGATGTGAGTTGTCACTGAACTTCTGCCATTAATGAAGAAAGTGATTCACAAGAACAAACACGTTTTCTTTAAGGGAACCTTTAGCTTACATTTAGAAGCTTGCCATGAGCAACAAGGGAACCTTTCTGGGAAATATGTGTGACATAAACCAACCCAACAACAATGCAGGTCCAGAAATAAAGAACACAACGTCCAAATGAATAGAAATAAAAGACGAGGCTTGAATAAGCAAAATAGCCTAATAATGAACACATTTGTCAAGGTTTTCATAAAATATGAATTCTTGAAAAATGTTAATGTGACTCATGAAAGTTTCAATGGTAACTAGAGATCGAGATCAGGGTATGCCAACCTTTGAGGGCACACTTTGAGCTTCTATTCAAGGCTTATGGTCGTCAAGTGTTTCCCCTTTGGGCTTGAAAGGTTCATCTGGAAAAAATTCTCTTCAGTAGTTGCAATCAAGAGAATGCATCAGCTGAGGCTGCTTTGAAGACTGGTAGACATGATTCATAGACTCGAGATAAACGATTTTCACATGGACTGTGGTATCTTTCAATTGGCATGACTCAGTGCGACATCACTGGGTGTGAATCAGGCCTCTTAATGTTCTATTCTCCTTTCAAGAGTTATGTTCACCAACTAGCGAAGTAGTGAATCTTTTGACTTTTACCGCGTTAAGGCGTCACTTGAGTGCCATTGTTTCCAACAAAGATTTTTAAAGCAGATGGGTGATGACGTTAATTGCTTACCTGACTGCCGGCTGCCATCAGCTCCATATACAGGGCGAAGAGGAGGAGAAACAGCAGACAGCCCTGTCTCATATCTCTATGGATTGGGAGGGGGGCAGAGGTATAGCCATTCACTCGCACTGTTGCAGAGGGCTGTGTGCAACTGCTCAAGACCCACGGAGTAAACCGATTAGGAAATCCAAAGTGGCGAAGGGTTTCTCTCAGGTAGGGCCAATGAACCCCATTGAAAGCCTTTTATGCGTCAATAGATAAAAGCATGCGTTCTATATCAAAGCGTTGTGCCTTATCGATAATATGGAGTAGCCTCTTCATATTGTCGCCACATTTGTGATCAAGGACATACCCCGCTTGGTCTGGATCTATCAAGCCAGGCAGAAGAGGGGTCCATCTTGAGACCAAGATCCCCGTGAACAGTTTAAGGTCAACGTTCAATAAGGAAATCGGCCTATAAGAGGCAAAGTGGCGTTTGTCCTTGCCAGTCTTAGGTATGATGACGATAGAAGCCCCCCGTATGGAGCAAACCCCAGCAGCATTGTAGACTCTGGTGAGTATGGGAGTCAGGATGGCACAAAGGGTCTTTTAAGAAACGTGGAGAACCCGTCTGGCCCTGAGGATTTAAGCAGCTTTTGCTGGAAGATAGCAGACACCACTTCCTCAACTCGTATATGGGAGTCCAGAGTCACAGCCTGATTGAGTGCTAGTCTGGTGGTTGCGGCTTCCCGGAGGTAACAGGTAAGGGCTCCCGGGGTGAGTGCCTGCGCCTCATAGAGGTCTGCGTAGTATTGGTGGAATGTTTCGGCTATATACAGGTCCTCAGTCTGCTCCGTCTCAGTTGAACTGACCACCGAGACTCTGGATGACTGCCCTTGGGCAATATATAGCCTTTTGGCTTGCAGCCTCCCATATCTATTACCCAGCACATGAAAGGTGTGTCGCATTCAGAGCACCGCGTGTTCTGCTCTGTCTAAGTCAATGCCCGATAGCTGAGTGTGCGCAGCCTCGAGCTTTTGCCAGATCCGGGGGGCATCAGTCCATTGAGGGATATGCTTCAGTTCTTGGACCTGTTGTGAGAGTTGACCCGCTTGTCCCTGCTTATCTTATTATCAGCTGAGGTAAGCGCGATAAACCCCCCCCCCCCACCTCCTACCCCCCCACAATCACTGCCTTCAGGGTTTCCCAGAGAGTGGTGATTGAGGTCCGGGATTGTCATTCGTTTCAAGGAAGTCCCTGAGCGCTGTGGTAATCTGCTGGACTACAGCAGGGTGAGGCAAGAGCGTGTCCCAGAGATGCCAAGTCTTGGGTGGAAGGCGGATGGGTGGAAGAGAAAGCATGAGAACAACCGCTGCATGGTCAGACAGTGAACAGGGCAAATTTTTGTCAATTTAGGTATGGGATACGAAACCAGAATGGTCCAGGAAGTAATCTATCCTCGCATACGTATTATGGGAGTGGGAGTAAATATGTAATTCCGAGTGGTGGAGTGTATGGCCTTCCAGATGTCTATCAGGCCCATCTCTTCCAGCTTTTGTGTCCGTTCTTGTGAGAAAGCCCCAGACTGTCCCTGACGTTGACCCGAGCAGTCCATTGCGTTGTCAATGGCTATGTTACGGTCGCCCTCCATCAGCAACAGTCGATGTGTCAACCTAGTCAACTCGGCCACCGTCCAGCGCTAAAAGCTCTCCTGACGACCATTTGGGGCAAACAGTGAGCCCACTGTAGGGGTGTGTTATCCCAGCGAAAATGAGTAGGCTAATAGCCTGCCCCAGATTTCTGCCTGTTTTGGACCAATCTTCCAGGGAAGGCGGAGGACATAAGGATGGCCACCCGCTGACTTGATGGAATAGGAAGAGCAGAGCTGGTGGGCGAACGCCCTGGAGTGGAGCCTATAGATGTCGCTAGCTTGGAAGAAGCAAATGTGGGCCTCGGAATGCTCCAGGTAAAAGAGGATGGCGCGCCTATTGAGATGGTTGTTGAGACCCTCACATTTAGTGTGATGATCTGAAGATCCGGGGCCATCGAAGGGACTATAATGTGAATCTAGAGGCAATTGTAATCTGGGGTGAGGGGGAGTGTGGTAGCCCGTGAAGCAAGTGGCACCGAGGTGTAGCTGTTGGGGACCTGCCCCGGGGGAACCCAGGAGTGGAGGGAGACCAAACATCCCAATGCAAACCTAACAAATGTTCAACACAACAAAGTAAACCTTATCAATGTCCTGGGCAAAAAGCACCATGAGAGAGAGGTGAAAGAGGCACTGACACCGCACCTCGCACCCCCAACCTGCCAGGGCCACCACCCATTCAGAAAGATAAAGAGAGAAGGCCGGAAGGAGAGCAGGCTCATGTCAAAAACAGTGATCAGGAAATGTGACAAGAATCAGGGCTATGCTCGGTTAGAGGAATCCTTACCGAGGGATGCCAACACCGCCCGGCGCTCTCTGCCATTGACGGACCCGAGCAGGGGAGCGACCCAAGGTCTTCTAGTCTCCCCACCCCTTACCAGAGGGGACCGCTCTGGGTATTCAGCCGGAATGTCCAACAGCTGGCAGGCCTCCTTGGGTGAGCAAAGGTGGTGGATCATTCCATGTAAGCAGATGATCAAGTGGAAGGGATGACCCCAGGAGTAGGGAACTCCGATGGAGCGGAGATGGAACGTAATCGTCCGAAATGCCCTCCTTTTCAGGTGTCGCCTGAGCCAGCGCATGCGCGGCACTGACAAGACATTTAGTGTGTGGGCTTTAAAAAGCAGACCACAGCTTTTTGTCTGGCATAGAGCGTGCAGTTACGCACACAGTTACGAGCAGAGGCGCAATCTGGCTTTCCTCTCTCGTCATGGTGCGCGCACATCGTACACCACTTGCCAGCCTGTTTTCACTTTTGACGTTGCGCGCGCGCACCACTCGCATGTTTTTTTATTTTATTTTAGCGTACGCACGCGCACACAACTCCCGGCCATGTTTTCGAGCACGCATGCACCATTCGTGTGCTTGTTTCCCCGATGCTCTGCTCCGCTGTGCCCTTTTCAAGAGCGTCTCTCCTTGTTTGGCAGTGTAATCACCTGGTGTCAGGACTCGAGTAGTGTCTCCTCTAATGACTGATGCCCCGGCTGACTCTCTCCTTGTGATGTCATAAGTTTCTGTCTCCTCCCTGGCCGTCTCTCTGACGTGGTCATTTGCCTCTCTGGTGCTGTTGTATTTTTTTATTGTTTCTGCATCCCTAGCTGTCTCGCTCCTTTCGGGTATATATATGCTCTCCGTCTTTCCTCCTTCTGTCTCTTCTTCTGCTGCCCTGTCTCTCTCTCTCTCTTCTTTGTTAACCCGTATCATAGAGGGTGTTGGTGGGTCATTCAGCAGTCTGAAAAATGTAGGTCCATAGGTATAGTGGTGACTTGTTTGCCGGCTTATCCGCAGAAGCTGTGACCGTAAGAGACAAATTATTCTCTTCTTAGATGAATAAAGAGAACTGCGTTCTTTCAACATTTTTTTAAAAAGTATTGGGTTAGGAGGTGATATCCAGCCTTTTACGCCACTCCTGGGACATTATGCTAGGTGAATCCCTACAATACGGGCAGTTAAATTATTTGAAATTAGGTGCACATGAAAATTCATATACCTGAAGTTGTTCCCTCATGTATTTTGCCTTTGATTGGATGGAACGTCTGCTGGCATAAAACATTCCACATGCTGCTAAATTCTGGACTGGTAGTGACTGCAGAGGTCCGTTATTTTAGAATCTTTTCAAATTTGGGGTCCAAACTCTGAATTCAGATGTTAATGATTTTATTCTGATAAAAGGGTTATGAGATGTATATTGTTTAATATTGTATTTAAAGATTGAGAGCCTTATGACACCTCTACGCTCACAGAGATCAATTTAGGAAACATAATTGGTCAGCTAGTGACCCGTATTCTTCCCCAGCATCAAAAGGTTCCTGTACAGTAGAGGAATTAAATGGGAGGAAATTTCATCAGCAGGAACTAACTTTTCCCTCATTGCTCACATAGCACTAGTTGGGTATTGTATTTCATGAACCCCAGGAGACATCTTGATTGTTCAGCAGAGATGTGTGTAATTCATATGAGGTGCAGAAAGGTGGGATCATTGTCTAATAGGGGCCTTGATCTGAGAAGCAGGTCACTGCCACCTTGTTTAGACTGCACATGATGATTAAAACTGTCACAGCCGGAAGACGTGGATGGCATCACAATTTTGGAAAGGGGGAGTGTGTCACTCACAAGGACCATCTAGGGATTATTTTAGGAGTTTCTACAAAGTGTGTCGGTCATGAGCACGAAAAGTAAGCCAAGGTACAAGGCCGAGGGACACAATGTCCTGTCTCCACATAAAAAGAAAACGTGTTACAGACATGGACTGTCATTTCCACACGAAGGTAAATGTCCCGCCATTGGACAGATATGCATAGACTGAGGTAAAGCGAATCATTTTGTGACGACTTCCAACGCGAAGGTAAAAGTAAGTGCGTTGCAGCGTGAAGACAAAATGGCTGACCAAACGCTACATCAGTGACATTCGACGTACTCCCGGTCACACCAATTGAGGCAAATCGGCGCAAAAAGAAGTTGATCATCGTCTAAATCATCAAGAAAGAATTCCTCCGTGTCTGTTTACAATGAAAGGGACAATGACAATTGTACAACATTGATGTTTACTTCAAAAAGGCATGCACATATGGGGCTAGTCGAATGTGAGAATAAATCCAAAGTGTGGGCAATTCAACATGAAGACAGCTGTGCGTCGATAAATATTATGCCGCTGGAGATGTATCGCAAATTATCTCCGGTACCACAACTTACGAATTCAAAGACTAAAGTATACTCATGGGCTGCCTCAACGCCCTTCAAAAGTCAAATAAAAAATGTGTAACCACAATGAAACTTAAGAAAACTGTGGTGAATGCGCCTATTCATGTACTTCAAGGAACAGCTTCAAGTGTTTGTTTGCTGAGTTTCCATAGTGCTGCTGATATGGGACTGATATCAGTGAACTACACTATGAATGCTCATCGTGAAATTGTAAGTCAATTTCCTTCATTATTTCATGGGTCGGGAAAACTCAAACAATGAAAGTAAGGTTACACATCAAAAAACAAAATCAAAAACATAGACTAGTTGTGTTTCACTTACAAGAAGCTGTTGAAAAGGAACTTCATTTTTTACTTATACATGACATCATTGAACGCTCCATTGGTACGACACCATGGCTTTCTCCCATTGTAAGAGTGCCTAAAAGAGACAGTGAAGGAGCTGTATGCATTAGTGTTGACATGCGCCAGGCCAACGAGGCAACTGAGCAAGAGAAAAACCTCACAGTCCACACATTGCTGATATAATAACTCAATTGAATGGCGCAGAGTTCTTCTCTCGACTCAACCTAAATAAAGGATCTTACCAATTGGAACTTGAATAAAAATCCAGATACGGTGCAACTTTTCTACGCATATTGGTTTGTTTTGCTACAAGCGATTGAGTTTTGGTATATCCTCTGCTGCAGAACTTTTCCAAGACTTCATTTGACGTATCATATAGCCTGTAGTAAATGCATTTAACTGTAGTGATATATTGGTATTGTGGGGCTGCACAGAAAGAGCATTACAAAACTCTCATGCAAGTATATCGTTTGCTGAATGATGCAGCCTTAACTCTGAATGCTGACAAATGTGAATTCCACAAGAAAAGCTTGAAATTCTTCAGCCATGTCTTTTGTGATGGAGGTATGAAACCTGATCCAGCTAGAGTACAAGCATTGTCTACTGCAAATCCCCCACAAGGCATTTCTATGATACGGTAATTTCTTGGAACGGTCAATTACTGTTCTAGAGACATACAAGACTTTGCTATGGTCATTGCACCAGAACTAACCAAAAAGTATGTGTCTTTTCATTGGTCACATGAGTGCGATAAGAGCATCCAAAAAATCAAGCAAGCCATTGAGAGCGCCATTGAAATGCCCGACTTTGATCCCAAACTCCATACAGAGGTTGTAGTTGATGCTAGCCCTGTCGGGTTAGGCACAATCCTTGCACAGCACAGCGGACCGCCAAATGCCTGGAGACATATTGTGGTACATGCCTATAAGAGCCTGGAACAAACTGAACGTGCATACTCGCACCCTGAGAAAGAAAGTTCGGCACTGGTTTGGGCTTGTGAATAATTTCCCTGTGTTTGTGTATGGAAAGCCCTTCACATTAGTGGCTGATCACCAAGCACTGTTGATGGTATTCGGCAATCCCACAGCAAAAATGCCTCCTCGAATTGAGCATTGGGGTTTGAGGTCACAAGAATTACAACTAAACGATTCTTCATCGTCCAGAGAAAGATCAGAAACTGGCTGATTATGCCCTGGTACCCCATCTAAGACAGTGGAGGATTACATCAAATTTATTGTGAAATCGAGTACACCAACTGCCATGTCTTTAGAGCAAATTGCCACTGCCACGAGCCAAGGTAGTGGCATGTCAAGATTAAAAGTTGTGGAACCAGTATTCTAGACCGTCACTAATGACAGCGAGTATATGAAGTTCAGAAATGTAAGAGATGAACTTTCAGTAACGCAGGAAGGCCTCATTCTGCAAGGTACACAGATTGTTATTCACCAAAGTCTCTGACAACAAGTAGTTGAATTTGCCCAAGAAGGAGATCGAGGAATAGTTGCCGCTAAAAGAGCTCTCCGTGATCGAGTCCGGCTTCAAAATCTTGTCGAAAGGGTCGAAAAATAATTGAAGACTTGTCACATATGCAACTGTTTTTCATCCCAAGTTAGTCAGCAACCTTTAATTATGTCAGAATTGCCCCCTCATGCTTGGGAGAGAATTGCTATTGATTTTTTTATGGCCCTCTGGATAATGGACATCATCTTCTAGTTATTGTTGATCAATACTCCCATTTCCCATTGGTAGAAGACCTTTCATCCACTACACATGAGCAGGGTTATTCAAAACCTAGATGGCATCTTTGCGTCATGACTTGTACCTGCAATCTTAAAATCTGACACCAACCCACCTTTTATTAGTCAAGAATTCAAAAACGTTCTAAATCATCTCAATATAAAGCATCAAAAAGCACTCCCCTTTGACCCCAGGCCAATGGTCTGGTAGAACACCTCGTGAGTACTCTAAAGAAAGCTGTTCAGCATTCTGCATTGGGGAAGCTCGACCTCGAAGGTGTTTTGAACACTATTCTATGAGATTACTGTTTGACCCCCTCACTCAACCACCGAGGAAACCCCTGCAACTATCATGTTTGAGCGGCATTTCTTGTTCAGCATTGTCTCTGCTCTGGAGATGACCTCAAGAATGGCGCAGGGCCGTCCATGGAGGAGAACTGCTGGAACACTCCAGCTCAATTACTGTTTGGCGTTTAGTAGGTGCTCCTGCACCGTACGTTTGGTTTCTAAATGCAATCACGTCAACAACGTTCACTACAGTTACCGTATGAAGTGTAATAGGAGCGCAGGTGCGCTGTGACCTATGTTTTCATAGTAATTTGTGTTTTTCTCTGTCAAACCTGCATTATTTGCGCTAACAGTGTGATTTATGTCATTTTGGTCTTGTTTGATGTACAATATAGAATCTATTTTTACATAATCCTGCGTGGATTTCCTTTTGTGGTTTACTCACTGTGTTGCTGCTCTAGTGTGTTGCACAAATGCTCTGCACATTGCCTCTTTAAACTAGCCTGACTGCTCTGCGCCAAGCTACCAGAGGGTGAGCGCAGGTTATCTCAGGTGTGTGTCTGGCTTACCTTGACTAGAGTGGTCGATTCTGCCTGGCTTAGGTGCCTACCCTAGCCAACCAGAAACCCCATGTCCAACAGTGGTTCTTGTGAATCACTTGATTTCCCAGCATGCTCCTGCTGCAGGACTAGGTCACCGCAATTTGTGTAGGAGGACTAGCCACCATTTGTGTCTCAAAGGGACGTATGACTCTTTTTCCTAGAACATACATTTTTTTCCCCTGAATTGTAACTGTTCACTTCTCCATATTATATCAATGCAGTTTTTTCAAGAAATATTTTCTTCATGTAATTTTCAATGGTTTTTCTATTTTGCAGAACAACAATCACATCTAGAAAATATGAATGGGAAAGAAAGCCATAAAGGTTCTGGAGGGGAGATGAATTTTACTCAAAATATCTACTTAAAGAAACGGCACAGAATGCACATGAGGGAGAGACGCTTTGCTTGTAATGTGTGTGAGAAAGGATTTATCAATGAGACACTTCTTGTGAGGCACAAAAAAGGACACACCAGCCTCAGGCCATATCCCTGCGAAACATGTAAAAAGTGTTTCACTCAAAAGGGAACTTTTTTACAGCATCAAAGAACACACACCGGAGAGAGGCCGTATCACTGCACCATGTGTGAGAAGAGCTTCAGTCAAAAGGCAAATCTTCTTCAGCACCAAAGAAAACACTCAGGGGAGAAACCTTATCATTGCACTGTGTGTTCCAAAACCTTTTCTCAGAAGGCGACCCTTGTACTGCATCAAAGAACTCACACAGGAGAGAAGCTTTATCACTGCACTCTGTGTTCCAAGCGCTTTTCTCATAAGAGAGGCCTTGTACGACATCAAAGCGTACACACAGGAGAGAGGCCTCATCAAAGCGTACACACAGGAGAGAGACCTCATCAAAGCATACACACAGGAGAGGGGCCTCATCAACGCGTACACACAGGAGAGGGGCCTCATCAAAGCGTACACACAGGAGAGAGGCCTCATCAAAGCGTACACACAGGAGAAAAGCCTTATGACTGCACCATGTGTGAGAAGAGCTTCAGTCAAAAGTCAACTCTACTACAGCACCAAAGAAAACACACAGGGGAGAAACCTTATCATTGTACTGTGTGTTCAAAGTGCTTTTCTCAGAAGGCGACCCTTGTACTGCATCAAAGAACACACACAGGAGAGAGACTTCATCATTGCACTGTGTGTTCAAAGCGCTTTTCTCAAAAGGGAGACCTCGTACGGCATCAAAGTGTACACAGTGGAGAGAGGCCTTATCACTGCTCTGTATGTGCAAAGAGCTTCACTCAAAAGCATCATCTCCATGACCATCAACGCATACACACAGGAGAAAAGCCTTATCACTGCACCTTGTGTGAGAAGAGCTTCAATCAAAAGGCAAATCTACTAAAGCACAAACTAATACACACAGGAGAAAAGCCTTTTCACTGCACTGTGTGCGAGAAGAGCTTCAATCAAAAGGGAAATCTACGAACGCACCAACTAATACACACAGGAGAGAGGCCTCATGAAAGCGTACACACAGGAGAGAGGCCTCAACAAAGCGTACACACAGGAGAGAGGCCTCATCAAAGCGTACACACAGGAGAGAGGCCTCATCAAAGCGTACACACAGGAGAGAGGCCTCATCACTGCACAGTGTGTTCCAAGTGCTTTGCTGATAAGGGATCCCTTGTACGGCATAAAAGCGTACACACATGAGAGAAGCCTTTTCACTGCACTGTGTGCAAGAGGAGCTTAAATCAAAAGTCAAGTCTTGTAACACCAAACACACTGGAGAGAAACCTTATCACTGCAAAGTGTCTTCCAAGCACTTTTCTCAGAAAGAAAGGCCATGTACGGCATCAAAGTGCACCCACAGGAGAGCTGCCTTATCACTGCACTGTGTGTGAGAAGAGCTTTACTGGTAAGGCACATCTTCTACGGCTCTGAAGTTTACACTCCAGTGAGAGGCCTCATCGCTGCACTGTGTGTGGGAAGAGCTTTACTCGAAAGGCACATATGCAACTGCACCAAATAATACACACTAAACTGAACCCTATCACTGCACAGTTTATGCCAGGTACTTCACTCAAAACGAACGTTTCTACAACACCAATTAATACAAACAAGATAGATCCATTTTCACTGTAACAATCTTATGTCCTGCTTACCCCAACGTAAGTTTTACTGGAATGTTGTAACTTAGCGAGGGCTTATAGTCATAAATGCCTAATGGCCAGTGTTCCCTGTAGGGAGCGTGCATTTAGTGTAATAACCCTGAGTGCGCAAACTCCGTTGCGAAGCGCATACACTTCACACATCACTGCGGCACCATTTGCAGCTCTTGCTTTTAAAAAGCGAGCAGCGTGGAAAAAAAGATCTCTGTCGTGAAGGAGCACAGAGAGCATATCTTGGGCCTAGCAACATTCCACTGTGTAAGAGGGGAGAACGTTGCAGCGTGCCACTTAAACGGCAAGTATCGGTTTGCCGAGGCTAACAAGTTGTGCATTCATCTTTCTTCTTCGCATGCCATTTGCTGCACTAGTTTCAGAGAGAGGCTGCAGGGCTTTACAGGCAGCAGTGGCTCTCCGGGCATGATCCGCACCTTGCAGATTAATTTATTTTAAAAGTCCATGCACTAATTAGCATTGTTCGGTATTTAAGGGCATGATGTGCGGCATACTGATGTTTAAGTCCCAGCTAAAAGTGTTCAAAAGGCAAGCACTCCGTTCATAATGATATACCTGTGCTAAATTTATTTAGAGAAGTCATTTCTGACCCTGCCGCAAACATGCTAAGGCATATGTGCCCCTAGTGAGGCAGCATCATTAAGATGAGTCATTTTCCTGGCCTAGACCTGGGCTCTGTAATTGCAGCTCTGATCACCTGTGAAGCATGATTGTGAGCAGCCGTACAAGAATGCAAGGAGATATGACGGGTAACCAATCGCATCCTCGTGTTATTTCTTTATAAATGTGCTGAGTATTTCTCACTGCTAGTTGATTCTATTGTACCAACCGATTATAGGATTCATTTACCACCTCTCTCATGCATTACATGAGGGCACAGCCGCAACTCTCTCACACTGTCTTACAAAACACACACTAAACTACTACTTACACGTCACAACAACTTTTAGCACACGGCTAGGGCTCTCAGCACAGCCCCCTATTCACAGATGCCAAAGTCCCTACTCGCCTCTCAGAACGGACTTGCTTCCATCTTCAGCCCAGGTGCTGGCTGCTCTTTGTGGTGCGTGATTACCGTTGGAGCTGCAGAAAGAAACGTGGGCTCTTTTACCTTCCCATCATACCTTTTACCACATATGTTTAAGAGTTAGTAGTTGAACTTTGTTTTTTGCAGATGTATGTAGACATCTTTTCCTAAATAAATCCTGCTGTATCTTTCATTTCAATGGGTTCGAGTCAGCATTTGGTGCATTTAAGATCCCCTCCTTTAGGGCTCACATTTATTTTTGTGTCGCTCTGTAAGCTCTGCAGCGCTCAGGCTTCGGTAGTGAAGAGTGCTGCCGCAACCAACTGCAAAGCAGCTAACCCACTGAGCAGCCCCGTAGCTATGAGTGCCGCCAGGTATAACTTGATTTACCTCGTGTCAGGAGTAAGTATTGTGTCCAGACTGATTTTTTTATTTCTTTTTTTCATCCCAGCCCTTTTTTGCTTTCCTCATTCGAAGAATGCAAAATACAAAAAGACTTAGGGCAGGATGTTCTAACATCAGGGGCACCGATTTCCTATTTGCGATTCTCTATGAGTCGCAATTTGGAAATCGGAATTCCTAATGTATGAAACTCTTTTGAGTTTCATTAACGATTGCTAGCAAGTGACAAATAGACCTACCACATGCATATTAGTGAGGTAGGTCGCAATTTGAAACCCACTAGGAATCACAGCCATCACAGAGATGGCAGCCTGCTGAGGTCAGCGGACCACAACGTCTATGATTGGTTTTTAATAAAGCAGTTGATTTTTTTTTTTTAATGCAGCCCATTTTCCTTAAAGGATAATGGGAGTAGACAGTGGGGTCCGTGGGAAAACTGCCTGCTCTTCATTCTTCAAAGAACCCCTACCTATTTGCAAATGGGTTACCACCTACTTCAGGGAGTCAGTAAAATTTGGCCTTAATTCGGTCGCAAAACTTTCATGCAGCCCATTCAGATTCAGTAATTTGAAGAAATGCCGTAAACACGCCCCTTTTAAATACCAAATCTTAAACGCAAATTGCGAGTAGGTAGCATGTTACTGAATCACAATTTTGTATTTGGTACATTTGTAAAAGCATTTTTGCGTTTGGACGTTTCCAACTGCAAAGATGCTTCATACAAGTGGCCCCTAATGATTTACTCTCCCAACAGGAGAACTAGCCAATAGGGCACTTCACTAATGGTGCAGCATCAGCTTTGCACGTGTGCAGCAACAGCAGTGGCATGAGCCCCGGCACTATAGTTTTTTTATAAACAAATTATTCACTGCAAGCATTCATTTATTTGTGCTCCTCAGGATTGAAAATGTCTCTTTCAGTCTTAGGCTTGGAGATAATATTTTGTTTGAAGTCCATGTTTGTGTTTTCCCAGCGGACGGCAGATGCTCCTGCTGTTCTTGGTCCATTCATCACACACTCCTGCTGGTGCTTGCTTACTCTTCATTCTTCTGTGCACTTTAATAATAATAATAATAAAGGGGTTTTTTTAGCGCCTGGTGGCGCCCTCCCGGCGCGTCCCCGCGCTGTGGAGAGAGAGTCAAAGAAGGTGAAAGGAAGGCTGGGGACTAAAGGGAGAATAGGTAGGTCTTTAAGAGTTTTCTGAATTTGGTTTCAGTGTCCGCTAGCCTTTACCATTGGTGCAGCAGGTGCAGTGGCACGGGGACCAGGACTGTGAGGGGCCTGTTGAACCTTGTAAATTACAGTATATTAGCAGCCCAACAACAGTCAAATTGGTGATTTCCTTTGCTTGCACCTGAGCTCATGGCATCCTGGTCTTTCCACAAATATGCATAAACCCGAGCTGGGCGTTCCTGCTAGCACTGATGGAGGGCTTTACCTTTTGGAAGGAGAGTGGATCTCTCAGGACCATGCTCAGATAAAATGATCATTATTACAAGTCACTGCAGTGCCGACGCCTGAGCAGCAGGAACCCTTCGTCTACCTCTTCTTGGTTCATGCGGGACTTCATTCTACCTAAAATAAGTTTTCTGTATGTTTTATTTAACAACACAGTTTGCTTCCTAAATGCAACGGCAAAGTTAGATTTTAGTGCACTACCTTACATGCTTACTAAGACACAGGAACAACGGTGTGTGTTTAACTGAGGCTCAACAAACGTTTTGGTTAAAGAGGGGCACCTAAACCTTTTTGTTTAGTAGCTACGAGCACTTTCTTTCTTTAGCACTTTGCATTTCATGTGCTGCGGTTCACCATTGCCTGTCCAAGAAAATACACTGGATGCGTGACACGTTATTTCATTCTGCTTTACTTAGATGATTTGTGTTTCCAAATGTTGTGTAGTAGTTTAGTATGCAACACATGGCACGTGTGCAGTGTATACTGTAAACTGTGCTGCATCCAGGTGTGTTATTGAGTAGAAATTGTGGGCGTGTGATTATGATGGGATGTGATTGACCGCTCTGGATTTTCTCAGGGATATTCCTCCGATTCCCAACCTTTACTTTGTGAAAAAGATCTCCCATCTTTGTTACCCCTTGCGTTTGCAGAGCAGTTCTCATATTTGTTACCAGTACTAACGAGAGCCAGGTGCACCGCTCTAGTTTAACGTGGGAATACAAGAATGTGCCCCTTGTTTATCTCACAAGCTCCACCGTGCATGTGATGTAGTGTTCAGTAGATCCAAGACTCCAATTTGGCTGATTGGAGCCTTGAAAGTTTCTGTGGGAGTGTGTGGGGGTGTGCGCTGTCTCTCTCCAGGCACTGATTAGGCAGATCGTGTGGGCCATGAATCCAGTAGTAGGCGAAGGAGCTTTGCACCACTTTATAGTAGAATTCTAGGTCTGGCGCATTAAGACCCCCCATGTCATAAGGTAGAGTAAGGACCTCCCACCGAACCTTTGGCTGCTTTTACCGCCCATGCCAATTTTGTCAGAAAACTGCAGAATGTCGCAAAAATCGCTTTAGGCAGGAGAATAGGTATGTTCAGAAACAGACTCCTAGGGAGGACTACCATTTTCATACGAGCTGTGCGCCCAATGAGAGAGAGTGGTAGTTTGACCCAGCGGTTCACATCTTTTTCTAATATTTGTATTACTTTACCGTGGTTCTCAAGTATGACTATTGCTGGATCTGTATGAATCTGTATTCCCAAATACTGTACTGCCTCTGTCGTCTATCGTAAGGGGGATTACAATACTCGTGGCGACGTGGATGGGGTAAGTGGAAAAATGATGGACTTATCCCAGTTAACCTTTAGCCCTGAAAGACCCCAAAATCGTACCACTTCTCTTAACATAGGCGTAAGATCATTTCCTGGTTCCCGAACATACAGCACCATGTTGTCAGCATATGCTGATATGACTAGTCTGTAGCTCGGGGATCGCAGCCCTCTGTGATCATGATATTCTTGAGGCACGCACACCAGCAGCTCCACTATGAGAGCGTATAGCAGGGGCGATAGTGGGCAGCCCTAACGGGTGCCTCTTGTAATCGGACTTTGGGACGTGGTTATTGCACCAATACGAATACGTGCCACCGGTATGTTGTACAGTGTCCTAACCAATTGTTGAAATACTTCTCCCACTCCAATCCATCTTAAGTTTGCTCTCCTGAATACCCACTCAACTGAGTCAAACGCCTTTTCGGCGCCCAGAAAGACTGCTGCCACTTCTGTTTCAGGATCCAGGAGCTGTACTGCATCCAGCAACGTCCTAAGATTAGTATTCAGACTCCGACCCGGGACAAATCCCGACTGCTCTGGCCCCACCACCCCTGGTAATATCAACGCCAGCCCGTTGACAAGTACTTTAGCATATATTTTCACGTCAACATTTAATAACGATAAAGGCCCACAGGAGGAGCAGGCATTTGGAGGTTTGCCTGGTTTAGGTATTGCAACTATGAGGGCCTTGCGCATCAAAGGGGGCATTATTCCGGTCTGTACCATTTCTTCATAGAGCGTGACTAAGTGTGGTATCAGGACATCTTGATATGCTTTATAAAAAGCCACAGTTAGACCATCCATTCCCGGTGCTTTCCCAGGTTGCATACCCGCCAGTACTGCACGGATCTCCTCCGGATCCAGCGGAGCCATCAGATGCTCCCACGCCATTTTAATGTGCCCCAAATAGTCATTCATGGCTACCTCAAGCGGGGTTATTCAAGACCTATATAAGCGGTTTGATCCCTGCAGCTGGTTGGGGAGAGCGACGGATATCGAAGACTGGATTTCCCCAGAAAAACATCCAGAACCGGTGTTTTTTGACCACGCTGAACCAGCCTCAACCCTTTTATACAGAATGGCGGTTGGACCGCTGACTGCATGCTTCCTTGAATGATCGCGGAGACAAAGGCTGCTGCTGATGGGGGTGAGTTGCGCAACTGCCCTGGTAAGGCTCCCCCGTCACTGTGAGGCGAATGGTGAGGTTTTTGGGAGAAGGGCAGCCGGTGGCGGTGAGAGAGCGGAGGAACGGTGATTGTGGCGGGCAGCTTGTGAGGAGCCACTCCGGTGTGATTCATGGCTGGAAACCGGAGCCTGCAGTGAGTGCTGGCGGTACCGCGATTTAGCCCTGGGCTTGCCTCACTGCCCCCAGACAGTGGCCTAAGGGTTGAGGAGACCCGTGAGGCGTGCTGGGGCTGACGGCTGGGTGCACCCAGGAGTGAGGTCGTTCGTAGCTGGGATGGCCACCTGGGTTTGGGACCCATTTCCCGCCGATGCGTTGAATGGATGGGGATTTGCGAGTGAGGAGAAAAAGAAGCACTGGGGAGCAGCTGCACATTGGAGCTAGTAGCATAAGAGGACGGGCCTGAGACTAGGATGGACTGTGAAACTACTCACTTTGGTCCTCTTTTATTTGCAGACAGCCGAGTGCTCTGCTTACAAGATGGCAACCAACACATGTTGAGTTGGTTTTTTTTGTTGTTGTTTGTTTTATTTTGCTACGATAGCACTTCCGACCGCATCTGAGGCATTCCACTGGGTACTTGCTTGGTTGAGGTAGTGGCTGATCCGAGGCTAGCATCTGATCTGCTTCTTAGCCCCCTGTTTCTACTCCCCTCCCCTCCCCCTCCCTATTTACACTGCTTCGGACTTGTTCATCTATGTTTACTATCCAACTGTATCTAATGTAACTATGCATAATCTGTCACTCTTGTTATGTCTGACCGTTGAGACCTGAGCAACGTGGCTGATGCCCGGTGGTGCTGCTTGACAGCTAAAGAGGAGATCGACCCTGGTTCACCCCTTCGGCCATCACCTACCCAGCCGGACATTGGGCACAGTTCCTCCTTGTCTTCTCGCTGTGTCTCCTTTTCTTCCTTCCTTCCCCTCCCTCCGACGAATCACCGTGGCTTATGATCTTGTAATGAATGTAATTTGTAACTCCATTATCCTCATGTAAAGCGCTCTGATACCTCCGGGTCTAGTCAGTGCTATATACAACTCTTCAAATTAATAAAAATAAACTCAGCATAGTATTTGCGAAATCTCTTGGCTATATGGTGCGGCTCATGTAGGAGTTTGTCATCTTCATCTAACTCTTCCAACAGAGTCTCTACCTCTCTCCTAGGGCGCACCAATGCCCCTAGCGTTGTCCCTGGGTGTTCACCTTCTCCGTATGCTCTGGCTGCAGCATACTGTCCCGTATGCTGAAACTCCTGGGCTGCTATTTCATTGTCCTCTTCTAGTCTAACCTGGATGTAACTTAATGTTTGTTTATCTCCCAACCGTTGATGTTCCGTTTCTAGCTCTGATATTTCTTTTTCTAGGAGTGTTCACCTACTCCTGGGGGATTTCAGTACCCCTGAGTGCTTTGATATAACCATCCCCCGATATAAACTTTGAATGCTTCCCAGACCGTAGCAAATGTATCCACTGAGCCTACATTGTCTGAGAAAATTTCACTTAATAGCTGGCTCAATTCCACTTTAAAGGTGGAGTCTAGGAGAGAGCGTGGTGGGAATCGCCAAGTGAAGGCAGAGGTCTGGCATTGTCAGAGCTCCATGGTCAATATCACTGGCGAGTGATCCGAATATGTACGGGGGAAAGGTTCACGTTGGGTAACCCTAGGCACTAGGCTCTTAAAGATTAACCAATAATCCACCCTAGTGGGTATGTCATATACGGTGGAATAGTGCATATACCCGCCCCCCGTATTTGAGCAATGGCTTTTGCAGCCGCTGCCGGTCTGCGGGTTGGGTCCCTTGATCTATCCTTAGCAGGTTCCAGGAGGCAATTAAAGTCGCCCCTCCAAATCTGAGGCAGGCCATCATCCTGGTGCAGATAGGTGCCGAGTGTGTGGTAAAACTGCGGCTCATTTTAGTTAGGACTGTAGAGTCCAACCAATAAGACTGCTACATCTTCCTTATAACAACGGGCCACAACAAATCTACCGCTTGGGTCAATGCGTACATTTTTTATCGTCACACCTGCCTTATTGTCAGCCCAGATAAGGACCCCTCTAGCACGTGAGGTAAATCCAGACGCAATAAATTAACATGTTGCATTTTCGCCCCCTTTCTCATTGGCTCAAAGTCCGGTTGAACAAGGGTACCGCCCTAAATAGAGAGAGCCTAAGGGATTGCATGGCTCTGGACCATGCCCACTACATTCCTTGGTTAAAATACATCTGGGATGGATATAGGACTCTCGGTAGGGCGGATCTCTATAGTAATCCGAATTCAAAGAAAAAAGATCTTCTTTGGCCCAAGGAGACTTTTTTTAGACAGCGGCTGGTGAACAGGGAAGAGCGTGAGTTAATGAAGTCCAGTGTACGTAAATATATTATTCTTAAGACGTCCCCACTATAGAACCGTATCTCCTAGGGCTTCCCAAAACGCATGACCGTTTTTTATTAACCGCTTAACCGCGGCGTCAATTCCGCCGAGGTGCGGCAGTTTAGCACAGTCGGCGGGGCTGTGGCGGCCAATGGACGTGTGCAGCACTAAGAAGGTAGTGCGTGCGGCGGCCGTTGGCCGACGCTAGCAGCGAAGGGGTTAACAAGATTACGTTTTGATTGATTTCACCTTCTCCTCGCCCACCCGCCGGAGAGTAGAAAAGGTGAGACTCTGTTGCTATGTGGTTGCAATGGCAAATCCCCTCAGGATATGACTCATTAGGTCTTGCCTAGCATCGCGCATGCGCTGCATAGGAAAAGACCTATAGCCATTGCTTAGGCTTTCCAGCCAAAAACGTGCATGTGTTCCATTGCCTTCAATGAGAACGCATGCATGTGAGGTGATTCCCTTTCGTGAGTGAGCTTTTGACACCATATGTTTGTAATTAAGTTGCAAACTTATGGTGTCTCTGCTCGTTCCCGGAAGGGAAACCGGCGCAGGCCCCCTCCTGTCTTCCCCACCACCTCCGTCTTTAGCGCGAATCGTGCGCGCGTTTGTTTTCTTTCACTGATTCACCTCAAATACACGTCACTCAAGAAGCAGCTGCTGGGTTGGATTTGCACTGTCATGAAATGCCTCGTGTTGTACTAAAACTGAGTCTTCAGGGCATGCACAGTGAATGACATCATCACAATGCGACGCTAGCTAAATTGGACTTTGTACTCTTATATACATATTTGCGCAATACTGGACTGCTGATTTTAACGCAGCATTGACGCAATGTTAGCCAAACAGAGATTCCCGGCCTTTTGTCTTAATATGAGCATACCTTTTCAAGTAGGCATAATGTACAGTGCACATATGCCAGCCGTGTACGGCACACAAATCTCTGCTCTTACTTTGTATGCCAAATGAGTGCAATGTTTGACTCGAACAATAAACTCCTGGGACTGAACGGCATCCGCGGGCAGCCATTGTCTTCAACCTAATTAAAATCACTGCCTATTCTTTGGCAATCGTGCTGATTGCATGCTGTAGGGCTGTGCTCGTTTGTAATGGAAACCCGTAAAGAAATGGTTGCGAACAACCTGGTATGTCCTTTAAATAACAAAAAGAGCTGCAGACTTGGCCTGGCGGATGAACCAGCTCCGAGTTTTGCTCATGGAGTGCTTTTCAGCGCAATGTTCCCATCCGACAGCGCAGCAGTGGATAACGGGTTTCACTTTTATCCAGATCCAAGGTATTTGAGTGATCGACCTCAGGAGGATGACAGACCGAGCCTCTCTCCGGCTGTGGCCCGCACGTGCCATCTTCATTGCAGACCAATCGAAACCGAGAGCCTTGACCCCTCTGAGCTCTGGCAGCAGCTGCCTGATGGATGGACACACTTTATAATCGGGGATTTGGCTCCAGCAAAGAGCTGTCTCGCGGCTGCTCGCTTCTTAAGACATTTAATAAATATTACAAACGGAACCAACCTGCGCTGGGCTCCTGTAAGCAGGCCGAATTCCCTCTTTTAAGAAGCACTTGTAGGGCAGAGGTTGGGCCAATGAGGCCGTCATTCATGGTTATTGAGCTTGAAAGGTCTGGCTGCTGGCATGCCATCACCTTTGCCAGTGCGATAGCTCATGCGAGGCTACAAAACATGTCACTGGACTTCATTGTGTGATTATGTGGCAGTTTTGCCACGTACAGTGGTGTGAGCAGAAGTGTGAGGCGGAACATTAAACAACCATTTTCAGATATCGATCACATAAACCCTGATAAGGTTAGAATTCTTTCTGCAGTACATTCATGCTTTACATTCACTGTGCACCAGGATGCGTAGTTGGTTTGTGGCCCACCTATCATCAGCATGAGACCTGCTTGACTGCCCTATTCGCCCACCCATTCTTAATTGATCACCAGCGGTGAAGTACAGTGGCAGTCTGCCAATAGAAAGTGATAATCAGAGCAACAGGTGTGTCCTTCCAGTTCTTATAATTTTGAGCATGTGGCCACCGTGAGGTGGCGTTTCCTCTTCTACAGCTATCCCTGGTAAAGCACATGCTGGAGGGAGCTCAGCAGGGTTTTCATTGGCTCCCTCTCTTGCTTACATTGAGCGAGCCACTACAAACCATAACTTTCTGCTCTGAAGAATCCCTGGTGCATGCGCAGCGCGCTGAAAGGGATGCTAGAACAGAACGGAGTGAAGGCTGCATTATGCAGTTCACCACCATCAGTGCCTTAAATGGGTTTCAGTTCAAAGTACTGATCTATTTATGGATTCCCAATAGCATTAAGAAGCCTAACGCAGCCTTGACATCTCTGTGCGACGGAGGCTGGGAGGGACATATCCAAGGACACTGCTGTAGATGACATTCCAATACAAAAGGCCAGTTACTCGTTGTCACCTTTGCTGCAGGGTGGCTGGCATTAAATGCCACATGCATGCACCGTGCCATTATCAATTAGACCAGCGTGAAAGTGCCTTAACGACACAGCCTCTCCTATGCATGTGTGGCTTTGTAGGATGCCACTCAGAGGAACACACTGAAGGCTTTTCTCCCCTACGTTACTTACCCACACTTCTTTAAAAAACCCAGTTCTTGCCCCTACACACTCCTCCTTCCCGATGCCCCATCTCCCACACATCGCGCACCCATCAATCCTGTGCCATCCACCACACCTGCCCTCCCTGCCCCTCCTGAACACATCCATCATCCACCACCCAGCAGGAAGCAGCACTAGCACCTCTCAGGCGGCTCGGGACCCCTCTGCAAACCCCCCAGCAGAGGAATTATGTACCTCTCTGCACTGCCCCAAACTATAGAAGTAACAGACAACATATAGTCTCTCACATAGCACCGTGTTGCCTCAGGTTTCCCAACAGCAGCAAAAAGGCTGTGGCGGCGTGCTACTCGCCAGAAAAGCGCTTCAACACCCATCAGGGGTAACAAGTGCTATATGAATGCAAATCTTTCTTCCCCTTTTATCCCTCCGCTATCCTTCTCACTCCAAGTAACAGACTAATATCCACCACTGAAATTACCTCATATTTCACCCTATTAATTCACCACTAATCCTTTATAGGCTTCCTGAATAGCGTTAGTCAACAAGCGATAAATAAATACAAACCTTAGTCCTCCTCTATCCTTCTGCTATCATTCCAAATCCAAATAATTGACTAACCTATCTACAGTAAGCCAACTGATAAAAACACCCTCCTGCATCATAGGAGCTTTCATCCCAAAGCCCAAAGGGATAATATTCCCTTTGGGCAATTTCTTAGATTAAGACGTAACTGGTCTTCCATATACGACTTCAACAAACACTCAGAATTTTTAAAGCGGAAATTGATGGACAGGGGATATCCACGGAAACTTATTAAACAGTCCTACAAAAGAGCAAAATACTATGATAGGCAGTACATGCTGGATCAAAATAGAGTTAGAAATGATGACCAAAAAGTGGAAAAAATTGTCTTTGTGAGTGAATTTAGTGAGAGAAGTAACCAAATAAAGAATATTCTTAATAAAAACTGGAAAATACTAAATGATGGTCAAGAAGTAAAACTAGATAGGCCTCTTTTGGCATACATAAAAAATAGAAACATTAGAAATAGTCTGGTCAGTACCTATAGAGAAACGAATGCCATAGCACAAAGCACTCTATATAATACAAAAGCAATTGGAAATAATAAATGTGGCACATGCTCAATATGTGAACACTGTAGAGTTGCTAAGAGTATTACCCTCAATGGATAAGAAGTTAAAAGTAAGAGCCTAAATAATTGTCGGAGTAAAAATCTCATTTACCTCCTATCTGCCCATGTGTACTTGGTTATGTGGGGGAAACGAGTAGGGAACTAAGACTTAGGGTCTTGGAACATAAATCCGCATTAAGAACAGGGAAGGAAAACGCCCCTTTGACTGAACATTTCAAGAAATCAAAACATGGTTGTGATGATTTGAAATGCTTCATTTTAGAGAAGATCACGGGGAGTATGAGAGGAGGAGATTTAGAGAAAAAAGAAAGCTGAGAGAACAGTGGTACATTTGTAGGTTTAATACAGTTAGCAAAGATTTAAATACCAGAGAGGACTGGATGTCCATTATTACTTAATTTGAAGAAAAATAAATGTATTGACAAAAATGTTTCTTCACTGACCATTAAAACCATTAGTTGAACAGGCAAACAATGGGAGATATATGGTGATTGGATGTGGCTGTAACAGGTATTTAAACAATATGTAGCGATACTTGGAATATTATTTGTATTAGAAAACACATTCAAAAGAATTCTTTATAAAGAATGAGGAACCACATTATATGTAGATTTAATTCCCGTTGCTACACGTTTAGGGAGATCCTGTTATGAGAAAAGTTCCCCCTTGTTTACTTCAATAAAGTTTTAAAGAGGAAAAAAAGAGAGCCCCTAGACAGGGAAATAACAAAGCGGCGTGTTGCCTAGGGAACAATATATGCAGAGGAACGTAATAGCGTGCTTCTTACGCATTACACATAGTCGTGTGACTAGTTGCAAGGAGGAACACTCCGGCGTTTAAAAGGCGTCCCTTGCACGAACGAAGTTTAGACGTGTCACACGAGTTCACGGGGACGCCATGTTGCTTGGAGGTAAGCGTAGAGGGTAACTGGTTAATGAACAGCAGGCAGAGTGATATCTAAATGCCTAATGCTCTGCAGGATTCTTGTTAAGACTTACTTAGAGTTTTAGCAAATATCGACTGTAATGTGTATGTCTGTACTATCTTTATGTACTTTAAGAACCCAGAAGTAAAAGAAAGGGTATCCCGATATCGAAGAGTGTGCGAAACAGCCACTATTTAAATTTTGACTACGGAACAGTTACGGACCACATTTGAATATCCGAGCTGTTTTTTTTAATGAAGGTAGGCATGATTAGTTTGGGTTATGTAGAGATACGGCAATAATACAAATATACAGGGAACTGATGTGATGCATTTTAAATCTTTACAGCGAACAAAGGCAGTTTTCCAATGGACACGAGTGCTGTACTAGACAAACATGTTTATGTTAATATAAATTTATAAAGCGCACGCACGCCCAGGGGCTTCATGGCGCTATAGAGGAGACACAGCACACCGGTTAGAGACAGAAATGGGACAGCTCAGCAATACGCCTGGGAAAAGAGCAAGGTCTTAAGGGAGCGTCTGAAACTCAGGATGTTGTCGCTCAGTTTTAATTGAAGAGGAAGGGAGTTCCAGAAGGTGGCTGCAAGATGGTCAAAGCAGCAACCTCCGAGACGCTTCCTCTTATAAGATGGAATGGTCAGAAGGGATTTATGAGCGGAACGAAGATTACGGGAAGGGTTATATCTGTTGAAAACGTCTCTGATAAACTGAGGGCCGGAATCATGCAAGGATTTAAATAGAATGCACCCAGTTTTGAAAGCAACTCGCTGCTCAATGGGCAGCCAATGTAGCTGTTTCAGCCCTGATCTGACAGACTGCCTTTTAGATAGGTTCAGAATGAGTCTCGCTGCCTGGTTGTGGACCAACTGGAGACGTTTTAACTCTCCGGCTGGAAGTCCAAGGTAGAGGCTATTGGAAAAGTCTAGTCTGGACAGGACCAGAGAAATGACAATCTGAGTAAGGGCAGCCGAGGAGAAAAAGCAGGCAATTTTCTTAATTTTCTTCAGTTGAAAGAAGCAGGAAGACACAACTGCACCTACCTGTCTCTTCAGGGAGAGATCCTCGCTAATGTGAATCCCCAAGCTCTTGACTGAAGATGACTTGGACGGAGGGACTCCCATGCTAGATGTCCAGAAGCTGGGGTTCCAGCTAAGTGCACTCTGCCCAGGCAAGACCAATTCCGTCTTGCCAGGGTTAAGTTTCAGATGATTGCAGCTCATCCAACTCAGAATGTGAGCCATGGTGTTTTGAAAATCTTCCACTGAGTCCTTGGTGTTTAGAGGAAAGATGAGCTGCAAATCATCTGCATAATTGAAGATGGTAACATTCGCATCCCTAAGGGAGTACAGAAGAGGGCGCAGGTATAAATTAAAAAGCAAAGGTGATAATGACGAGCCCTGAGGTACTCCACAGGTGGTAGGTATAGTGGGAGCTGTAAAAGAACCCAATCTAACAGATTGAGTGCGACCAGTGATAAAAGAGCGAATCCAGCTCAGTGCAGGGCCCCTTAGACCTGCTTGCTCGACACGGTTGACCAAGATGTCATAGTCAACCGTGTCGAACGCCGCCGAAAGGTCCAATAGTACCAGAGCCTGGTGGATCCCCCTATCAGCGTTCCGCCTCAGGGTGTTCTGCACCGCGAGGATGACCGCCTCAGTCGAGTGACAAGGGCGGAAACCCGCCTGATTGGGTGCAAGATACTCCGAATCTTCAACAAATTTGGAGATACTATCACAGACGTGAGCCTCCAGAAGTTTGGCACAGTAAGGCAGCAGTGATATAGGCCTGTAATTAAGAGGGTCCAACGGGTTAGCTCCGACTATTTTTAGCAGGGGAATGAGGAGAGCTTTTTTAAAGTTGTCAGGGACTTTACCCTGTGAGAGGGATCTGTTCAGCATGGAGAGCATGCCCTCAGGGATAGTCGTTCCCACCTCCCTCAGAATGTGTGGGGGGCAGATATCGTCAGGTGATCCTGATTTAACCCTGGCAAAGAGTTTGGATAAGATGGCACCGTCGATGAGGGGAAAAGATTCCAGGATAGAAGGGTTGTAGTAGGTGTCAGACAGAGGGGAGGGGGACGGAGAGATGAGGATACTTTGTTTTATAGTACAGATTTTGTTAAGGAAAAAAGAATTCAAGGAGTTGCAGAGGTCCTGGGTGGGGGCCACAGGTTGAGAAGTCCTGTCACTGCCACTGAGACTTTCCACGATGTGAAACAATTCTTTTGATTTGTTGTGGGAGTTAAGAATTTTAGCCGAGAAATAATCAGTTTTGTGTTTTTGAATAGTTTTCTGATAATCCTTTCGGGCCCTGCAGTAATTGGCTTTGTCTAATTCAGAGTATGCTGTTCGCAATTTCCGCTCCTTTTGACGAACTTCGAGTTTTAAGGCTTTGAGGTGGGGTGTAAACCACCTGCGAGCGTCATTGGGGCGGGAGCGGGGAAAATTAGAGCAAGGAGCATGCACATCGGCTGCCTGAAGTAGCCAGTTGGAAAAGGCTGCTTCAGTCCCGTCAATATCCTGATCTAATGATCCTGATCTAAACATGTTTTCCTGAACCGGGGACACACGTCGCTATCGAACCTAGTAAGTAGGAGTAATAGACAGAAGAGCTACAAATAAGTTGAGGTCAGAGATAGGATTAATATAAATCAGCATGTTGATCTGTCCCTACAGAACAGAATTATCTTGAGAAGAGGAACCTTGAAAAAAAGTTGGGCAGAGTGGGCCACACAGAGATTATTCAAAGTAAGTGTGAGACCGTAGATCGATAAAGTGAACTTGACCAGATGGTTAATTTAACACTGGTATTACACCTATGGAATTTTTACCCAAGGGGAGTTAGAGTTAAAACTAAGAAAAGAGAAGGCAAAGAAATAATAAAAGAGACAAGCCTCAGAAGCAATCCACCGAGGAGACCTAAAATCTCTCTTTGGATTTCAGTCTATGATTTATACATTGGAATGGTATTAATTTGTTTAAATTAAATACGATTTAGGATAATAGTTCAAGGAATGTGATGGTGAAGTGGTATGAGTGAGAAGAGGATCAGTAGGAGAGATATTGGCACAGTATATCGGTAGAGAAAGGTTTTAAATGTATCAAAGCAGATGTGTATTGAGAAAATGTTATGTTTAAAACCATAGAGAGGGAGTGAACGAAAGTATATTTAGAAGTAAAATATATGTGAATTGTAATGTAATTGCATTTATTTGTATTTTTAGACTGTGCAAAGACCAGAGTAAAAATCACAGTCTTGAAAAAGAAGGTGCTATAAGAATATAACCTTCGAAACACGTCGACGCAACCAATTGGGCCACAAATTTAATTGCTGTGCTATCACCTTAGATGGTCACAAATATGTGGTAACTAGTGGGGTGTGTAGGTTATAAAATTGCATAGCAGCATCTAATTGTGGCATCTAATGACAAAGAGTATTGTCTGTGTAAACTCAAGTAGATATTTTGTTTATGTCCAAATGTGATTTTGTGTCACTGCCTAAGATTACGATGTGTTTTTAATATGCCAGAGTGATGTGTTTTTAAGATATAAAATTATCTATGATGTTGGATACTCATAGAATGTTTTTATAAAATATTGTTTGTCATAATACATTTTATATTGTTTTTTATAAATTTCTAGATATCTTGTGCCAATATTTGGGAGACCTTAGAGCGCCAGTGGGTGGAGGAGATCAGTGAGTGTGTCAATAATAAGGTGAATGAGTGTTGAGGAATTGAATTGTACTCAGAGGACATTTTTGATATAGCTCTTGTATGAACCCTAGTCCTTTGGGTTACCAAGGTACCTCTCTTTTTTTGATAAAATAGGTGTAGGGTGGCCATGTGCTAGGGTCGCAGACCAGCGCCCAGGTTCGCTCACTGGCTCGAGGACGCCTCGAGATGCCAGACCTTGCTATCGGAATTCTGGGACTTACTCCCTGCGAGGTCTCCCCCCAATAAACATATGGGGACTGTTGGACTTGGCCCTTCTGGCAGGTTCATCCCTAGATTTTTTGCTTTTAATGGTGACCTGGTGATGGTGATTTTTGGGTACTGCGCACTTTCACTGTGTCCCAGTGGAAAGTGCGTGAGCACTCTGAGTGCGGGGAGTAAGGTTGGCCTGCCCTCCTATAGGAATGCATGGGGAATGTCTGTGTCCCTGGTAGTTCCTGATGCGTGAGGTGTGCATGCTCGAATTTGGTATGTGCGAACTCGTGAGAGTGAATGCTTCGCAATGATGTATGTGGCATGAGTGTGTCTTGTGCGGAAGTGCCACTTCTAGACATGGCTGTGTATGTGCTGTGAAGGTGCAGGCGTGTGATTGGCTGGAGCTGGCTGGGATGCCAGGCTCCATGAGTCCTGATGGGTCTGCCCGGTGGTGAGTGTGGAGATTAGCATGCTGATGGCTGGGGAGGAGTGCACCTGTGTTCTGAATGAGGCTGGGTTTTCCCCAGACAATGCTGGCTTCGCCCCCTGTGGTGCAACTGATGACCCTAGCCCTGCCAGTGAATAGAGTGAGGTGATGAGCACATCAAGGGTGCTCCAAAACCAGCTGCGACTGGTTTCTCCCCCACCCTGCACCTACAGACAAAGGAATGTGGTGTATAAAAATGAGGCTGTGTCTCCACACAAACTGTTCTCTGCCAGGATCCTGAGGGGGCTGCTGCTGTTGCTGGGCAGGAGGACCGCCACTTGGACTGCCTCCCTGCCTGGAGGCCCAGTGAGCTGGCTCTGGGCCCAGCCTTGCCCCCCTATCTTCCTTTCTGCATTTCTCTACCTTGTCCCTGGACTTTTGGGACATCTGCCCTGCTGAGGGCACCTGGGAGCGCTGTGCTTGTGCTCCCAGCGCCTGGGAGCGCTTTGGACTTTCTCTCTAGCGCCAGGAATCACTTTATCTGTGCCTATAGCGCTTGGGAGCGCTTTATTGTCCAGCAGCGCTTGGGAGCGCTCTTTGCTATAATTTCCGCGCTTCCCCGCCCCGCATTTTGCATGGGGAATAGCAGGTGCCCACCCTGCGTGTTGTGCGGGATTAATTGATTGACCGAGCCGGTGCCCACCCGGCATTTGTCCCGCGCCCTTGCCGCTATTGCTGATATTTTTAATTTACATCGAGGGAGCCCACCCCTCGGTAAATTCATTCCCCCGCCTACGAGTGCCTGAAACGGGCCGCCGCGCTGCCTGCGACGACCTGGAAGTGGTTGTCAGGCCGGCCAATCAAGCGCGGCCCAACCGGAAGTCCCGCCCCGACGGCCGGCGTCCCTCCCCCGGGGATCCCGAGAGCGAGGGAGAGCCCCGGAGCACAGCAACTGGAGGCCGGGGCGTGACGCGAAGGAACTTGCAGCCAGAAAAGGAGCACCCCGCTGCCTGAGAACCGGGTAAGTGTAGCTCGGTGTTCCCGTCTAGGGAGGAGGGCGTCGGGGCACATTGCCGGTGCCCGCCCTCCCCTCCAGTACCAGGGCTTTTGAAGTACCGGGTTTTTAAGAACCCAGCGGTGCCAGGGAACAACACCCAAAGACTTCGAGTCCTTCCTGTTTCAGACTACAGAAACACAGAGTCTTCTGGGTGAAGTCAAAGATCGTATTTATTGGCTGCAGCCAGTAACAGGTATCCTAGAAGTACAACAGCATGTATGTTCTCAGGAGACTACTCAATCTTAAAAAGCCAGCCTTCTTCTTTTATACATAATAATAAGCTAAGGCAAACATTCCTTATTTTACAGTTGACCATTCGCATATTTTCACTACAAAGAAAAAGCAGTCATGATGACAAGTCCACATTTCAGTTTGTCCAACCCATGATCAATTACCCGGCAAGGCCCAGTATTTTCATCAGATATCGATGGACCCCCAATAAAATCGGGCACCTCCTCCTCATAAAGCAAGTCATAAAGCACGGAACAGGGACATGTGTGTGTAAGATTAGGCATGGTTTGTGTGCGATGAAAGGTTTATGATATGTTGCGCCTTGATACTAATCTCGCTTGGCCACTGGGAAAGGACCTGGCCGAACAGGTTTGACTTCGGGCAGTGGAGTCAGCTTGCCCGGGTCACAAAGGAGTCAGCGAAGGTGTACGTGTCTTTCAGAGTCGACTCCGGCCTTAGTCATTTGGCTATGTGAGGGCAATCACAAAATGGCTGCCGTTCACAAAATGGAACCCGAGGGTTCAGGACGGAAACTCCGATTTCAGGGTGATTTCGTCACTCGATCGTGACGAAAATGCTTACGCACAGTATTCAAATCATTACCGGTTTGCCGATACCAAAATCGTCTTGGTACGACGATGTTTATAGCACGGGTCCAGAATTTTCAGTCCCACAGACCCTCCTTTTGCCCTTACATAGGCAAATAACCTATACTCACGCTAATCTGAGTCCAGGTCTATATTCATAAAGTCATTGAGATGTTGCTGCAGCATCATCCTATTACTTAGCTCGTTTCTTGATACAGGCTTCCTTACGCACGATGTAGCACAGAGGCCACATATTGCAGGAGCACACTGTACGCACAGGCAGAACAGGAAAAGAATGGCTAAGATCATCCCAATGACTATCAGAACCTTCCATCCCCAGATCGATATCATTCCCCAGAACCACCCCAATAATGACCAATCTCCTTCATCCACGTGAATAGATTCAGAGATTTTATGTAGTTTGGAAATTGCCTGGTATACTGTCGGAGCGTTATCTGGGATGAAAACGCAGCAACTTGATTGGATCACTTTACATACCCCACCTCGGTCTGCAAGTATGACGTCTAACGCGACTCTGTTCTGAAGAGTCATAAGGCGATCCGATTGGAGCTCAGCAGTCAAGTTACTATTACAGTGGATTCAACCACCCTTGTCAATTGCCTTATGTTCCTGCTGTTCACCATAGGCCCCCAAAACGGCAGAAAACCCTTTACAAAATCTCCAAACTCTTGTCCGGCAGTGTCGTCTTTACTCATGACACCTCTAACTATCCTTGTCTTATGGTAATCTGCCACGGCCGTGTAGGTGGGAGGCAACAGGAACGAAACAAAACATGTGCCCGAGAAGTCAGGGGGCAACCATGTATAGGCTCTATCATGGCAGATGAAATAGGTACCCTTAGCTGCTAGGAACGAAGGAGAAGTCCGGGACGTAAAAACATATGTTTCAGTGCAGACACTTTTTCCTAACTGAGCTCTGGGATTTTTTGCCATTACCTTGCAGACATAGGTGCCCCTGATGGGGTACAATCTAAATCGGGGAGGATCTCTTTGCTTGCTGGTTCTCACTCAGAGCAACTCTATATCCTGTTATGTTCCACCTAGTGTATGCTTGCGACTCATCTCTGGGAATGGTTCTATACGAGTCGATGTCTCTGCTCATATTTGTGATTCCCACTATTAACACTTTGTTGCTCGAGTTACTTTTTGCAGAACGCGGGGATATGGTTCGATGGCATATATGAACATTGTCTGAAACGCCCACAGAGAGCCATTGTAGCTGAATGGTAGAGCCAAGTACGGAATACCCTTCTAGGTAGTATGTGGCATAAGACCACACACCCAACAGTTAGTTGTGTTCACCACTAGTTGGTGTTGATGTAAAAGCTGGATGAATGAGTTATTGGCAAATTCTGATCTCCTAGCGGACTCGTGTTTAGGCAGAGGGAAAAAAGAAAGTGAGGAAACAGTAGAAGGAGGTAAGGGCTGTGTAGTGGATGCAAATGTCACTTGAAAAGTGAATAAAACATATCCTAATAAAAATATCATAACGCTAAGCAACATGGAAATACATAATATCAAACATCGTGTCTTTGTCATAATTATACACATTCTGGCTTTAAAGTTCATCTCTTTGGCAGGTCACTCCATCTTGAAAAACTCCATCCTCTATAGTTGCTGCCCGCGGCGGTAGGGTGTTTCTGCTAAGGAATGCTTCTGTCAGTCCAGGGCAACTCCCTTAGACCAACCAGAACCGTCGACCTAACGTCTTCGGCTGCACCCCAAAGACTTGGGCAGCCACGACCCTAGCACCTGAACCTGGATGGCGGTTCGAAAAACAAAAATAAGCAAGTTTCTCAGATGAGAGAGCTGTACCTTTAAGAATAGGAGAGAAAAAATGTATTTGTCCATAGTCATAGTTCTTGGCCTCAAATTATAACGTGTTCTCCCAGGTGCTGTCTGGTCTCGGAACAGAAGTTTAGGCTCTGTAGTGTTCAATCGAATTGACGGTGGCACAGCTGCTTGCAAAACATTATCGCTTTCCTGTTCAGAAGTTGTTCCTTTCACATGTGCATCGCTAAAAGGCAGAAAACGAGGCACAGTCTCAGTCTGAGTCAGCGATCCCCTCTTGGGTCCACCGGTTGTACGGTAGAGGCAAAGGGACCCTCTTGCAGTGTACGCCGTGGACCCAGTGTTTTTTCCCTTCGACTCGAACAGCTGATCTTGTTGAGAGAAGGACTAGATGAGGGCCGGTCCACCGGGGCTGATCATTCTTTGTTCGCTGGAAATTCTTAATCAGCACGTAGGAGCCAGGATCGATCGGGTGTCCTGGAGTTTCAGAGACCTGAGGCAGGGTGTCGTGGACCTGTTGGTATAAAACACGCAATTTAGCCGTCAATTCGTACAAATAATCAAGCAGTACAGGGTGTTCTATCTCGCTGAATTTGGTTGGCCTTGGCACTCCCCATATGTTGGCCGGCGGTCAAACACGATTTCATAGGGACTAAGTCCCACTTGAGAATGCGCAGTCATTCTAGTTGATAGGAGTGCTAAGGGCAGAGCGTCAGGCCATTTAAGACCAGAGCTCGCTTGGATTTTGGCCAATTTAAGCTTCAAGGTGCCATTGTAGCACTCTACTAGACCAGCTGATTGGGGGTGATTTGCAGCGTGGAACTTTTGCCGAATGCCTAGCCCTTCACATCCTTTCTTCATCACTCGACCCACAAATTCACTCCCATTATCACTCCAGACCATTCTCTGCATTCCAAATCTGGGGAAGAATTCCTTGACAAGGGCTTTAGCTGTGGACAAGGCAATGTTGTCCTTTAAGGTATATGCTTCTACCCATCTTGAAAAGGCACAAACAACAACAAGTACGTATTTCAAATTGTTGCACCTTTCCATGTGGATGAAATCTAGCTGCAAAACCTCGAACGGATACGTTGGAGGAGCAAAATGACCAGCTGGAGTTGGGGATCCCCTGCCAGGATTGTATTTCAGACACACCATACAATTCTTGACCACATTCTCTGCACACTTAGGAATTCCAGCATTTTGCCATTATTGAGCTAACAACTTACAGGTCCCTTTCACACTGATATGAGCCATACCATGAGCCATTGTCACCACTGCAAGCACATACGCATCGGGTAACAACCATCGCTGATGCTCTGACAATTCAACCCAACAACCATTCGCATCCAATTTACCCGTACTCTCTCTCCACACGCTCAACTCTTTCTCTGTAGCTTCAGCTTGGATAGACTTCGCACTTTCTATCGTGTCTTCGCACATTCCGACGTCACCAATCCATCTTGCAGGGCCTGCGACATACATTCGACTCATCACATTCCTTGCGGTTTCTTCCGCAAACGCATTTCCTCGACCAACATCATCTGTAACCTTTTTGTGTGCACTGCATTTCACAATCGCAACTTGTAACGGCAAGGTCAGTGACTCGAGAAGCTCATTCACCAACTGTCCATGCTGGATCTTAGCACCATGTGAAGTCAGGAACCCACGCTCTTTCCACAATCGTCCAAAACTATGAGCAACACCAAAGGCATACTGACTGTCAGTGTACACATTTACTCATTTTCCTTTTGCCAACACACACGCTCTCGTAAGTGCAATCAATTCTGCTGCTTGTGCTGAGTTGTGTGGGATACGTGCAGTTTCAACAATCGTGTGTAAAGTCGTAACAGGGGTCAAGATGGCTGCCGACAGTCCGTAGGGGGTAACAGCACCCAAGCCACTCTCCTGTACTAACTCTTGTCTAAGGTCTACTACATGCTGGTATGGCTCAGAAATGATTTGCAGGGGTAGCCTTTCTGCTACATTGGCTACCGGTTACTGGCTGCATTGGACAAAGAGATGCTGAGATGCTGGAGGGCCTATATACCTTGGAGATCACATCTACTTGGTCGTTTGTGGCAGTGGAGATAGAGGCACCGATATTGCACAGTAGGAAGCTAGAGTCGGGAGCACCGAGAAGCGCCTGGCGCACTACTTTGTCTAAGGTATTGTCGAAGCTTAAGAAGAGGATTATATCCTGCCAAGAGATCTGGGGTGCTATCAGGCGTGTCATGGCCCCTAAAGTGCTCAGAGCTATTAAGAGCAGACAGAGACAAGAAGAGTTGGATACATCCAGTGAGCCCGATACTCCAGCAGTGAAGCTGAGAACCAAGGCACAGCAGAGGGCACAGACTCGAAGAGAAGCGGCGAAGAAACGTGAGGAGGAGCGATTGGTGGCAAGCCAAAAGAAGAGAGAAGAACGACGGAAGGAATTACCTGTATTGGACCTGGCCACAGAAGCAATCCTACGCCAGCCTCTGATTTTCGAGTCCTTTCAGGCACGAGGTTCGTCACCCTCTTCATCATCGGCGGTGAGAGGTCTGCGGAGAGCCGAAATGGAGCCAGCTTCGGTGTCTACGGTGTCTACGGCAACGCTGGGCGCTGATACAGGATCGGAAACAGGCTCGCTGCAGAGGGCTGCGGAAAATGTATTTGCCGTAGCTGATAGCGCGGAATCTGGCCCACAGAATCAGTTACTGCTAAAAACTGGAGCGGCAGTGTTACCAACGGAGCCTGCAGGACAATCAGCGGCAGCAGCGCTGGAGGTTGCAAGAGCTACAGACAACGAGTTATGTGAAGAGATTGGAGCGGAGGCTGCAGTAGGAACAGATACGGGAGTGATGGCTCTGCATCCGACTCTATCTGAGGTTACAGAAGGTATTCCCCAAGATGCTTTAGTAGGCGGAGTGACCAGTGGGGGCGGAGCCAAAGGCACGGAGATGGATGCGAAGCCTCTCAATGAAGGAGGAGGGGCCGGCGTTACAGGCTTATCGAGAGGTAATGGGGGAGAGGAGGAACACAGGCATAATGCTCGCATTGGGTTGGAACTAGAACTAGAAATGAGCAATGCGGATGCCAGCACACTGGGTGAAAGAGGCAGCGGAGACAGTGTGAAAAATACGTGCACACAAGAAGTAATATGTATGAACAAAGGTCAAGGCAGTGACATGCAGGAGATAGACGTGTTGCCTCAAGTAATGGTTCTGGAGAGGAATGTGGGTCTGGGAGCGAGTACTCCACAGAGGGAAATATTAACTGCAAACATAGGATATGCCGAACACCAGAATATGCCACATGATCCCACAAAGGTGGCGGAAATAGTGGAAGTAGCTGAGCGATCAGGAGCTGTGGCGTATTGTTCAGGCAAAAGTGTAAAGGAGCCTGTAAACGAGTCTGAAACTACAAAAGATGGTGATGAATGCTCAGCTGCCAATAGTAAAAAAGAAGGGCTGAATAGTGGCAACATAGTTAAGTCACAAGCTACAATAGCAACTCTATCAGCCACTGGAGTCAAGAAAGCACCAGTGTCAAACCAAGGTGCAATTCCCAAGGAGAAGGGTAAGGGCAAGGGCATGGGTGGAACTAAACCTTCGTCCTATACTAAAAAGTCACTGGATAGCGATGATAGTGATTACAATGAGATACTGGAGGAGGAGGAAGAGGAGATGGAGGAAGAAGAGCAAGAGGAGGAAGAGGAGACGGAATCACCGTTCACTTCTTATGTAGAGTCAGAGAATTCTTCACTGAGTGATTCCCAAGAGTCTGAGACTTGCTCCCTACGTCTAGAGAAGGTCCAGAGTAGGGCGATGAAAAAAAGTAATCTGAAACCTAAAATTAAAAGCAAAACTCATAAGACTAGGGGAAGACCCCGAGTAAGAAATAGCAAGAGAGGAACCATGCCGCAAAAGGCCATATCTAAAATGCCGGATCAGGATAAGTCAGATATTGACCCGCACAAGGATAAATTTGATCTTTTACTCTCCACAATGCAGCAGATACAAGGAGAAGCCCGGCTGGAAAGCCAAAGAGCCAAGCGTGCCAATAAGAAAATACAGAAATCTCTCCATAAAGTACAGGAAATGTATGCTGAAGCAACAGGCAGATTGACGGAGGTAGAACAGAGGACGGGCAAAATAGAGGATGAGATGGTAAAGATCCAAGAATTCAGGCAGATGCAGGGGAAAACAGAATCGGACATACTTTGGAAGTTGGAAGACTTCGAAAATCGTCAGAGGAGAAATAATATAAGACTGATTTGTGTGGAGGAAGGTAAGGAAGGAGGAGATATAAGAGCTTTTGTCGTGGATTTGTTGAAAGGCGCGTTTCCAGAGATGGACGCTTGGGACTGGGACAAAGAAGTGCAACGAGCGCATCGTTTTCCTCTTGTGCAGAAAAAGGGTAGTGCGGGCGAAAGAGCAAGGGCAATTCTTGTTTATGTGGGAAACTACTTGTTAAGAGAGGAAGTGATAATGAAGCTAAACCCATGAAGAAACGTACATATAAAGACATAACTTTCTTTGCCCGTCCAGACTTTTGCCACACAACAGTGGAAAGAAGATGGCGTATGCGGCAACTTATAGTACCATTTCAGAACTTAGGTTGCGAAGTCTACTTGCTGTTCCCTTCCCGCCTCAAAGTAGGCTTTAATGGTCAGTTTAGAATTTTCTTTTCTGAAATCATTGCCCAAGAATATCTGACTTTTCTTCGAGAAGAGAGAACACACAGGGACCGAAATGTACAATCTGATCGTATAGAGAGCTTAAAACAAGTAGCTACTATTACAAAGAGATAACTGAGCCTTTTTCCTTTTTGAGTAAACTGGATTATATTTTCAAAATGAAGTATCAAGGGGAGTGGCTGGGGGAAACTCCCCTGGGGGGGTGCGGCTGTCACATATAGGTCAGGGTTGACCTATTTGCCAGTAAGGGAAAGGGGGGGGGAAGGAGGGGTAAGAGAAGGGGGTGTGGGGTGGGTTGCACGGGGGGAACAGGGCACGGCACGACACATAATGGAGAGACGGAGCTTTAAAAAGATATCTTCTAGTCAAGGGGAACAGGTGGGGTGGAGTAAATGTAAAGGAGGCAATATAAGAAACAACGCTAATGTAGTGATAATAAAATCTTGGATTACTAAATGGATAGCGTACAGAAGAGAGTGTAGGAGGGAAAGGAGACGTGAGAATGAGTGTAATGGGTGCTAGGGTTGTAACATGGAATGTATGTGGGCTAAATGATCCCCAAAAAAGAGCAAAAATAGCGCTAATGTTGAAACAAATGAATCTGGATTTTGCATTTATACAGGAAACCCATATTATGATAACACAAGCATATGTTCTGTCTCAGTTAGGATTTCACTTGCTAGTGCACTCAAGTCAAGGGGTTAAAAAAAGAGGGGTAGCTATCTTAGCTAGGAATAATAATATCTTAACCAGAAAGAAAGCACAAGACAAATGGGGAAGATGGGCTATGGTTGAGTGCTTTATTGATGGAGAGTGGATAACGTTGGTAACGGTCTATGGCTCAACAGAGGACGACCCTGATATCTTCCAATTTTTAGATGTTGAGTTAGCAACATGGGCACCAAAAATTATATTGGGAGGCGATTTCAATATTAATGGAGCAGATGGATTAGGGCTGGGTTCCTTTGGAAAGTATAAAGGCAGGAAAAAAAAGTAAACCAGGCACTACATAGTCTGGTGTTAAACAATGCTCTCTCAGATGTGTGGGGGAAAAAGAGAATGGATAATAAAGGCTTTACATATTATTCTGCTCCGCATCGAACATGTGCAAGATTAGATTATTTCTTTATTTCAAGCACTACTATCTCTAATTCAAAGATTGAAAGGCTGCCACGGATCCTTAGTGATCACAACCCTTTATTACTTACCATAACAACAAAAACAAGCACTAGACAACACACAAACTGGACCTTTGAAAGAGAGTTATTGAAGGACGAAAAGTATATAGAACACATGCATAAATGGATTATTGATTTTTTTACTTTTAATAGAGATACAGCAGAAATGGGAGTGGTCTGGGACACCTTTAAAGCTGGAATACGAGGGGAAACAAAGAGCTACAACTCTTATAAAAGCGAACAAACCCAGCTGAGGAATTCAGAACTATCTCTGAAGGTTCTGAAGGCAGAGGAAAACTTAGAAAATAGTGTTCTGTCGGGGCGGGATTTGGAAAAGGCTTGGTTAGAGCTAGTGAAAGCTAAAGGTGAGGCAGAGGGTGAAATTGCTAGTAAAGCAGCGAAAATCTATAATACTAAAAGAGAGAAGTGCTACGAGCTAAGTGAGTCAGTAGGTAGAATTTTGGCTACTCGGACAAGGCAACAAGAAGCTGCAGGTATAGTTAGAGAAATCAGGGATACATCTGGCACGGTTCATTCAGAGTCGAACGAAATAAGAGAGGTTTTTAGGATATTTTACGAGAAGTTATATGATGATGAACTAGAGGGTCGTGATTCTCAAATAGATAAGGAAGAAATGAAGGAGTATCTCCGAGAGAATCCTATAGACTTAATCAAGGAAGAGGAAGCAGATGGGCTAGAGGGAGATCTGCAGATAGAAGAAATTAAGGAGGCAATATGGAATCTACCCTCTGGTAAAGCAGCAGGTCCTGACCAAATCCCTATAGAATTTTACAAAGTATTTTGGGATTGCTTGATAGAAGAAATTTTGAAGGTGATGCAATGGGCACAGCTGGGCAAATCACCACCGAAGTCATGGGGTGGTGCTGAGGTGGTTGTAATATTAAAGAAAGGGAAAAACCCGGAAGTTCCAGGATCATACAGGCCTATAACCTTACTCAATGCGGACGTAAAAGTCTTCTCTAAAGCATTGGCATCAAGGCTGGCAAAAGTTATAGATAAAATTGTCAGTAGTTGCCAACATGGTTTTATACCAGGGAGAGGAACTACCCACCATATACGAAAAGTAATAACGTTACTTGATGTAACGTCAGTCACAGGAGATCCGATTGCAGTGATGCTACTTGATGCAGAAAAAGCATTTGATCGGGTCTCCTGGGACTATCTCTGGTATGCTTTAGCAAGAACAGGGATTAAACAAGGCTTTATTAAAGCCCTACAAACTCTTTACCTAGAACCGGTAGCAACTCTACGAGTGAATGGTGGAAACACGGGTCAATTTCAAATAAAAAGAGGGACTAGGCAAGGGTGCCCTTGCTCACCGTTATTGTTTGCCATATATATGGACCCATTAATACGCAGAATAGAGACATTCGAGATGATTGCTCCGGTAACAACAGTCATTGGGCAGTGTAAAATTCTAGCTTACGCAGATGACATTGCTGTGATCTCTCCAAATCCCTCTGAAACTATAGAACATCTTGAACTTGAGGCGATGAAATTTGGAAAGATATCAGGGTATAAATTAAATACATCTAAAACACAGATAATAAAAAATTCATATACTCCGTGTACAGACAATCGAGTGGTGCAGGAAGGCACGTACTTAGGGGTCATCATAATGTCAGACCTGGATATCCTAGTAGAGAGGAATATTAATCCTTTGATCAAGAAAGTAGAGAAAGACTTGGATAGATGGGATAAGTTGCACCTGTCGATAGTGGGACGGTCGAATATAGTAAAGATGCTGATACTCCCAACATTTTTATATTTATTTAGAGCAATACCACTATTATTTGATGGTAAAATATTTAAAAAACTTGAGGGTATACTAAATAGATTCATCTGGGCAAAGGGGAAAACGAGAAGAGCCCTTAGATTCATGACATTGCCGAGAGAAAGGGGAGGCTGGGGAGTTCCAGATTTAAAATCTTATTATTGGGCGGCGGCTCTACAGAATATGATTGGTCTGCTGGGAGGGGAGGAATCAGAAGAGTGGAGCAAATTTGGATCACTAGCAATCTATGGATTAACTTTGAGAATGGAAGCGAAGGATGTTCTGCTGAAATTCACAGAGGCCAGCTACTACAAGAGGACAAAGTTTAAGACGATTATAGCAGCATATGAAATTTGGAAAAGCTTCGCTAAAAAAATTGGCCTGGGAAAATATAATTCATACACGAGGCTTTCATATAATCCAACCCTCCCACAAGATATCTTTTCGGGATCTATATTTGTAGAATGGGAAAACAGGGGAATTAGAACTATAGGGGATATAAAGGGGGAGCAGGGGATCTTTCAATTCAAAGATTTACAAGTTAGATTTAACTTAGAAACTAGGCAATTCTTTAAATATCTTCAAATCAGGAGTTTTCTCCTAAACAAAAAAGGAGGCGTTCTGGGATTCAGGCGTAATGCAATTATGGAGATAATTCAAGGGGGGCAAGATTGCACAATCAAAAGATTATATGCTGAACTGATAAAAGTAAAACAGGACGACTACCAAAAATGGAGCGAAAAATGGAAGGACAATCTTAAAATTAGCTTTGAAAGTTTTGGTATCTCTTTAGAAAAGGGTTATTCCTTGTTATGTTCAGCACCATTACAGGCGCAACATTATAAAACACTTTATCATTTATGTTTTACACCCGCTAAAATAGCACAATGGGGAGGTACAGTGGGCATTACGTGCTATAGGTGTGGAAGTTTGAAGGCTGATTTACAACACGTATTTGCTATATGTCCTCATCTAGACTTACTAAAAAAAGATATTGGATGTTTCATAAACAAAATTTTAGGAACTGTAATTGTATTAACCCCTGGAACCATTCTACTAGGAGTCAATGTTGAGGATGTACGACCTTTTTGTGGGAGGGAATTTCTATTTGTTGCAATGTCTGTTATGAGATTATGTATAGCCTCTGCATGGATAGACCCCATACCACCTACTTTTCATAAATGGCTGGCTAAGTTATTAATAACATATAACGTGGAGAAAGAGATATATGATAGGAAGGGAAAAAGGGGAAGGAAGTTAGGTAAGATAATATGGGATCCTATAACACGGTGGAAAGATGATTTAACAGTATAAAATCGAGGCCTGTCTACAACTTGGTTGAATAATGTTCATATATGAGATATCATTGGTTATGCTGATCACAAGGGGAGAAATCTATTTGACTGTGTGGAAAGATTAGGAAAGGATAACTCTGTGTGATTATATCTAGGTTACACAATCTAGAAGAAAACTCTGGTTCAAGCTATCTTACTTCTGTCTTTTAACTGTATGTTGCTTTCTCTATCTCGCCTGCTGATGGTTTATTGATTGTTTTTGCTTCTTAATGTTCTGCATTCATAATTTCTTTTTTCTTTATTAATGATGCCGTGCCTTGTATATAATTGCAAAATATCTTAATAAAAATATTTAAAAAAATTTTAAAAAAAGTAAAGTCGTAACAGCATATGCCGCAGTCGTATCACCATTCGGCAACTTGAAGCATGAACCATCCACCCATAAAGTACCATCACATTCTGGAAGAGGAGTGTCCTTGACGTCTGTTCTCCCTTTCGTTTCTTCCTCAGTTCTAAGATCATGTTTTTCAACATCGCCTGTCTACTGAAATCGGCAATAACGGTGCTGGATTGAGTGTATTGCACCTCTTTATGTGCACATGACTCGCTAAGAGTGTCAACTCATAACCTGACAATCGAGCACTAGTTAAGTGCTTTGTCTTGGTTCTGTTTAGCAAAGTGTCCACCGTATGTGGAACCATTACGATCAACATGTTGTTCATCACTAACCCAGCAGACTGTCGAAAAGAAACAGCTGCTGCTGGTGTGGCTCTCAAAAAACTCGGCAACGCCCTAGCTACCGGATCCAAAGTCGACGAAAAGTACGCGCATGGACGCTGCTTGTCACCAAAAGACTGTGTCAACACTGACAATGCACAACCTTCTTTCTCATGGACATACAATGTAAAGGGCTTACTGTAGTCGGGGGTACCCAACACAGGAGCCGAACACAACGCATCACGCAATTCAGAAAAACTTTTCTGACACTCTTCAGACCATGGAATGGGATTCGGTGTATCTTTACAGGTTAATGCCATCAAAGGTTTGGCCAATAGAGAAAAATTTGGTATCCATTGCCTACAATATGATGTGATGCCCAAGAAAGCACGCACTTCTCTCTGTGTCCTCGGCACACTCAATCTTGCAATTGCCTGAATTCTTTCTGGGGTCAGTTTCCTTCCTCCTTCGATAAGAGATGACCTAAGTAAGTCACTTCTTGTCGACAATACTGCAACTTCGAGAGAGACACTTTGTGGTGCAAATCAGACAAATGACGCAACAACGACAAGGTCGCTTCTTTACAAATCTCCTCAGTATCTGCAGCAACAAGCAAATCGTCGACGTACTGAATAAGTGTAGCGGATCAGGTAAAACAATCGTATCAAGCTGTGTTTTCAGAGCCTGACTATATATTGATGGGCTTTCACTGTAGGCTTGAGGAGCGCGTTTGAAGCGGAAGCTTCGGCCTCCTAAACTGAAGCCAAAAATATCCCTGCTCTCCTCAGCAATCGGGATGCTGAAGAAAGCATTCTTCAAGTCAATCACCGAGAATCAAGTTGCTGAAGCTGGAATCATTGTCAATAAGGCAGTGATATCTGGGACAACTGGAAACTGTGGCACAACGATCTTATTCACCTCTCTAAGATCAATCACAAACCTGTAAACAGGTGGCTGGGAAGGATCAGTATGCTTCAACACAGGCAGAACGGGACTATTGCAAACATTGCCTCTTGTTTCTTCAATTACATCTTTTTCAATCAAATCATAAATGATCGCTAACAACGCCTTTTCACCTTCACTAGAGAGCTTGTATTGGGGAATGCGCGGCATCCTAACATTGGCTTTCAATGTCACAACATATGGCGGTATTTCCAAAAGACCCACATCATTAGGACCAGTAGCCCAAAGAAAATCCAGGAGAGAAGACAATTCTGTTGGAATTTTATCCTTTGACAAATACATTGGAGAAACCACTCTCTTGCCCAGTGTAAGTTGTACTCCCGAAGGAGAACAGTACAAGGTCGCATACAATCTTTTCAACAGATCCAATCCCAACAAGTTCTCACCACAACCTGTTGTAAGAATAAGGGGTGCTTCCAATTCACAAGGTCCAACAGAAAGAGACATAGGACTAGAAATCGGGTTCCTAACCGGGGCGCCAGAAAAACCTACTGAAACATTCATTTCGCCAGACAAAGGTGCGCCAGGGAGTTTGGAGTGCATAATAGAACTCTTTGTAGCACCAGTATCCAACAGAAAAGGTTCTGACACACCTGATGTAATCACCTCGATATAAGGTCCATTTTGATCTACTGGAACTGAAACAACTCCCTCTCTTTGTCCATGGCTGTCCTAGCAATCATTACCTTCCATATTCTCATTTTCTGCATAATAGTCGTCAGCATAGTACTGAGTCGTCCTACCAGATGCGTTATTCTGCTGATCAAAACTATTCATTGAATTCTGAGGCGGAAAAGATCGTGCATTTTACGGGAACGCACCGCGTCCCCTACCTCTAGGCGTTTGTTGAGCACCACGGCCTCTCGCACCAAACCCATTTGTGCGCTGCAATAAAACTGGACAACTACCCTTAAAATGACCCTCTTCTCTACAATACGCACACTGATTAGGACCGTACGGTAAACGTTGTTGAGAGAACTCGTTTCTTTGCGAGTTTCCCGAATACTGCTGCGGCTGCTGATAATCGCGCTGACTATTAGTACGGGGTGGATAAGCTTGCTGTAGAAGAACCTTAGTTTTTAATTCCTTAGTCTTTTTATCTGCTTTCTCCAACTCATCTTTGCGCCTATTTTCATAGTACTGGTCCGTAGCTAGAATCTGTGCCGATGTGGAAACAGCCCAAGCACTCTCAGAGTCCTTCAACTTACTGCACAATTCAGGAAGCAAATTATGTACAAATTTGTTGACAAACAATCTCTGGCCACCCTCTGTAGCCATATCCTGACCACTATGATCTACAAAAGTCTCTTCAAACCGTGTGAAAAAGTCGGACACAGTCTCATCTTTCTTCTGCTTACATGCAGACAACTTGTCCCAATCAAAACGTAATTCGGGCATTATGTAATTATTCTACCAGGCAACTCAGTAATCAAATCCTCAGGCTTAGCACCGCCTACTTGCCTATTGTCGGCATCTCTAAGATGAACACAGGTATCACCCAATTCTTGGGCATGATCCGTGTGGCGAATCTTACTCCAAATAGGTTGAGGAACAACATTGCCAAACAACATGTCTATATCTGCTAGATTCATGACGCATGAACCCACAGTTTGAGTGAGCTCTTTATAATATCCCGCCGGATTTTTGCGCTGGTCAGGTAAAGTTTGCTTAAGTGCTAAAACTTCAGCACGCTGCCAAGGAACATGTACCCATACTCGTTGAAAGTGTGCAGCAACATTTCCATCCTAAGGTCTCCAAACGGGAGGAACCTCACGCATCGGATATTGGTGTGTTTTTGTCCTAGCAAAAGCAACAGGCTCAAACGAAGGCTGAGAAGGGGACTCACTCCTGAACGACAACAACGTCGCGATCGCTTTCCCAACGTCGGAACCCACAATAGTTCCCTTTGCAAATTCGGACTGTATATTGATCAACTCAGAAAGAGCTTGTCCCACATCATCATCTTCCCATTCCTCACGAAGGAAAGCACTCATCTTATCAAAAACATATCTCTGCTTCGGCGGTTCCCATTGATGGAAGACATCCGTAACACATTCCACATCATACTCTAAAGGACGAACGACCCATTTACGCGCCAGGCGGTCCAGTATTTCTTTCTCCCTTGAATCAGGCAGTTGGCTACGCAACTGTGTACGTTCCGCATCAGGGGTCGCACTAGGCGACCCAAAGAGAAAAGGAAGAAGACCAGTAACAGTGTTTGTCATTCTCTGTCGAACAGAAGGAGAGGTTGACAAGACGGGAGATAAGGCAGATTGAGAAAAGGTCAATGTAGGAGCAGTAGTAGGATAGGTAGCAAGCACAGGTGGAAAAGTCGCAGTAGGTAAAGGTGGAGCAGGTAGCAAAGTCAGTGGCCCTTGAGGGGGCTGTACGAGAGGAATAGGAGCCAACGGAAAAGGCGCTGGCTGAGGAGGATTTGCAGGGGGCACAACAACTGGAGGTTGCACAGCCACAATTGGTGCCGGTGGTGCCGTAGCATTTTGCGCATAAGGGGGTGGCGAACTCAGGAGATGCGACATTAAAGGATCTTTCTCAAAATCTTTCTTATCTTCCCGCTCTTTAGGCGGCAAAGCTGGGTAGCACTATCTACCGCTAATTTCCTAATCCTAAGCATCTGTTCATTCTCCTGCTCTTCCTCATTATCCCTAAACGCAACAGCAGCTTGTACTATTGACATACTTCGTTTATTTTTCTTTGCTAATTTCATTTCTCTTTGTTTGGCTTCTTTGCGCCATATGCGAAAAGAGTCAAACATTGCCGGCCGGGCTTTCTTTTTCGAATACGATAGTCTCGTGAATACACAAGTCCCTCGGTTTTGGCGCTTGCAAGTTCCAAACAAAGTAATCCCGAAGGATATCAAAAACTAAGAGTCAAACTAAGGACTGGGAGACGCTCCACTTATACTTAACTGAGGTATCAATGACGTCACCAGAAGACTCGTCTATCGTTTCGCTCTACCAATCATCAAGGTTCCAAAACAGGGCGATAGTCAGGGCAGCAGTCCTTCGTAGCCGTCGGGATGCGGGGAACCTCGCAGCAAAGACTTTCGGACCACGTCGACATACAGGGGTCGATGAAGTGGCTGGCCGTCCTCCAGAATTTTCACACGAAGCTCCTCACGAACCTCTGGCTTGGACCGGTATCGCTGAAATCGCCCCACGTTGGGCACCAACTGAAGCACCGGGTTTTTAAGAACCCAGCGGTGCCAGGGAACAACACCCGAAGACTTCGAGTCCTTCCTGTTTCAGACTACAGAAACACAGAGTCTTCTGGGTGAAGTCAAAGATCGTATTTATTGGCTGCAGCCAGTAACAGGTATCCTAGAAGTAAAACAGCATGTATGTTCTCAGGAGACTACTCAATTTTACAAAGCCAGCCTTCTTCTTTTATACATAATAATAAGCTTCAGGCAAACATTCCTTATTTTACAGTTGACCATTCGCATATTTTCACTACAAAGAAAAAGCAGAGTCATGATGACAAGTCCACATTTCAGTTTGTCCAACCCATGATCAATTACCCGGCAAGGCCCAGTATTTTCATCAGATATCGATGGACCCCCAATAAAATCGGGCACCTCCTCCTTGTAAAGCAAGTCATAAAGCACGGAACAGGGACAGGTGTGTGTAAGATTAGGCATGGTGTGTGTGCGATGAAAGGTTTATGATATGTTGTGCCTTGATACTAATCTTGCTCGGCCACTGGGAAAGGACCTGGCCGAACAGGTTTGGCTTCGGGCAGTGGAGTCAGCTTGCCCGGGTCACAAAGGAGTCAGCGAAGGTGTACGTGTCTTTCAGAGTCGACTCCGGCCTTAGTCATTTGGCTATGTGAGGGCAATCACAAAATGGCTGCCGTTCACAAAATGGAACCCGAGGGTTCAGACGGAAACTCCGATTTCAGGGTGATTTCGTCACTCGATCGTGACGCACATGCTTACGCACAGTATTCAAATCATTACCGGTTTGCCGATACCAAAATCGTCATGGTACGACGATGTTTATAGCACGGGTCCAGAATTTTCAGTCCCTGCAGATTTGAGCCCCGGGCGGGCTCCTACGTTACTGGGGCATTTCTTCAGGGCCACGAGAGACTCTGGGTGGCATAATTTCCTTTTGAGTCCCCCGAAGAGAGACTCCAACGCCCGGGGCCATTTGTTCTCTTGAGTCCCGGAGGGACTCCAACGGCCGCATTTTGTGTTTGAGCCTGAAAGGCTCAAGGGGGCATTTTGATTTACTGAGAGCCCACGAGGGGCTCAGGCGCCACAAGTATCTTTGAGAGCCCAGAGAGGCTCAGGGGCCATTTGTTTATTCAGAGCCTGCGAGGCTCCCACGTGCCCCCCCCCCCCCCATTGTCACAGCTGCCCAGCACTTCGTGGGCAGCTGCTCCGTTTAGTCCTGACTTTGGGACACAGGGCGTCCTAGCCCCAACAAGGCCAGTTGGCCTAGGGACAGTCACAGGTGGTGACTTATGTGAGTTGACGCAATTGTTCTTTCCCTGCACCTCTGAATGTGTTGGTTATGCATCATGTGCCTTGTTCCTTACACCTCTGAATGTATGTTATGCATCATGTGTTATGTGCTTATACCCCTACAGGTATTGTGATACTTAGGTGGTTGTTTTTCTCCTAGTACAGGTGGTGCTTGTGAGGTCCTGGTTCCCTGCGTAACCTGTTCCTAAGGTGGTTAGGATTGCGTAGGTGGTACTTAACCTTTACCAGTGATTACTGGTTGTGTGCTTTATGTTCTATTTGATGCTATAGTGAATATTATTCCATGCTCTAAGTGCTAATTCTACCAAGTGCTAAGTTCTAAAAGTGCCTATTCCTGACAGTGGTCCATGTGGCCCTGTCCCCTGTAAATTCTGCCCGTGCCTGTTGGCACATTGTAAAGTGTGTGTTTTACCTAATGTGTTTTGATATAATACAAAGGCTATTTTTATATATAACCTTGTGTGGAGTTTCCTTTGTGGTGGGCCTTGGGTGTTGTTGGTGGGGTGCGTGCGCAAATACTTAACTCACATTGCCTCCAAGTTCAGCCTTGCTGCTCGCGCCACGTTACCTAGAGGGGGGGTTATCTTGGCGTGTAACTCCCTTGCCCTGACTTAGGAGTGGTGATCTCTGACTGACTTTGGCGCAAGCCCTGGCCAGCCAGGGATCCCATTTCTAACAGGGACCTTTAGTGACATACCTTCATTCCCGAATTCCTTTGAGCCCTGCTTCCTCTCCCACGCACCCTGCCCGCGGCGGCCGCCGGTGCTGGTCAGTAGCTGACTCCCCTATCCCTCTGTCTCCCCTGTTCGCTGAACTCTTCACCATCACTGCGGCTGTGCCATGCCTCCTCTAGGGTGGGAATTATCATGCTAATTTTGGTACCATGGCAGTGCCTCATGGAATTTGTCTCTTGCATTTTGGGAATGTCTTTACATTATCGTTATTCGACTCAAAATGTGCTGTGTTTGTCGTTCTGATGCAAACTTTATTTTAACTGCATTGAACTTGTCAATAAAGGTTTTGAAAAAAAAAACTAGAATTGACACCCATTTGAGCAACAAGAAACTCTAAAAAGATCTGTAAACTTTTGGAAGGCACCAGAAAAGAAAGAGTGTTAGTGACCATGCAACTTGATTGTAGTTAAACAAATGTGTAATCATGATATTAACAGACTGAAGGATTGGTGATGTGAACTGATCAGTAGGTTCGAATAATTTCTGGAAAATGCAAATATGAACTGCAGCATAAAGTACAAACAAAAGCTGCATTGCTGATTTTGATTACCTTCGGGAGCTGGGTGCACACATGTGAAGGTCAGGGAGTTAAACCTGAGCTGATGGCTATAGAGCAACATTAAGTTGTGCCAAGGCAGGTGAACTGCTTTCCAAAAGTAGTCTTGGAATGTGTTTCATTTTCAGCCATTTATGACATTTCCTATCCAATATAAAATTGCATTCTGGGACATGTAGTATAACTTTTCTTTGTACTGTTGACTAAAAAGCCAGACCTTCCTGAATATGTTTGATACGACAGATTATGCAATGATAAATAAAAGTTGTTTTAAAGACATGGAATGTATTCCGTTATTGAAACATGATGCTCCGCATATTGTGTACTCATGAGAGAGCCCATTTTCCTGCACATATAACATCACAGACTGGTCACTGCCCTTATATATAGGTGCTACTGCTTGCAACCCTTGCAACATCTGTGGCATCTCACCTTTCTGGGTGTTGCAGAGGGATCCTCTTGTTGGGGGCATATACATGCGTACGGACTGGCCCAGAGGTCTGCTGACAGCTTCGGTCAGGTGGAGCCAGTTGCGGGGGATCGATTGCTCCACTGTGGCGGTTCTCACCCCTCAGAGGCGAGCAAGGGTTCCTCTAGACCATCCAATGGCATCAGACTAGGCTACAGGATCGGGCACTCTGCCCCGCAGTCCCTACTCCAACAGAATGAGGAGGTGCTACATTACACCGGGGATTCAGAAGCAGAGGTCGAACGCACTGCGCCCCCTCCCAAGGATCTCCTGTCACTGGCTCCTTCTTCTTCTGGGCTCACCCGAGGCCTCCGCAGTGTATGGTATCAACACAGTGATCAAAATTACAGCAGAGAGCATTGCCCAAAGAAATTGGTAGCTTTATGAAAGACACAGACCTTCTACCTTGATATCAGAGGAAAAGATATGAATTACAAAAGGAATGACATTACAGAAAGCTGCCAGGCTCTGAAGCTGTGAAAGTCACATACCTGGGGGCGAGGCACCAGACCACCACTCCAGCAGTGGCCGCAAGAACGCTGGGAGGCAATCCGGGTGATCATTACGCTGAACAATGCGGGCGGACAACGCTACCTGGGCTGCTGGTTGCTGAGGACCCTCGCTGGTGCTGCTGAGGGGACGTGGGGGTGTACGACGCTGGTCTCCCCCGCTGCCCTGTGTGATCTTGATGCGCGGCCGCAGAGAGGGGAAGACTACACCCCCCAGGAGTCCTTGCGACCGGACGCCGCAAACGCCCATTTTGCACCCGCTGGCGCACAAAAGTCCATCAGAACTCACCCGCCGCGGGACGCGCGTGGGCGGCGCCGGGCTAAGCCCGGGCAAAGGGCGGGCCGTCTGTGGCCGCCCAGGGCAGACCAAGGATTGGCTGGGCCTCCCCCTTTCATGTTCTGATCCTTGAGGGAGCGCTGAATCCTGTTGGTGCTGACCCCCTGATTGCTGATACAACGGATGGTGCCTTGGACTGTGAGTGACTAGGCGGAGTCACCATTACACTGTTTCATATTCAATACTATTTTGGGGAGAGGAGCCGGGTGGCACGAGACTTTGGTTACCAGGGTTGATTGCATCCAAGTCACAGAACAAATTTGGGGACTCGGACTTGTACTGTGATCGTACCCGTGAACCTGGGATTCAAAGCGTTTGCTGTGCAACATAATGGGCAGTACTGTGCAAACACGATCAGCCAAAAGATGTCATGATATCCCACCAAATCCCAGCTCGGCACTAAACATGAGAGAGCGCTTCCACCCACAACTATACAGCCCACCGCAATTGACCGACTGTTGCAAAGGGCGATTGGGGTGGTTTCAAATGAAATAGAGCGAACGGAAAGACGCCTATCACTAACCCCAAAAATCGACCTGACTGCAACGACCAACGAATCTGACATTGATATTACGGTTAATTCCCCACACAGTTTATTAGTCTCGCCATCTGTCGCTGTTCCATGTGCCCAGAGGGTGAGCAATGCTGACTCTGTGTACGCCAAAGCTGGGAAAAAGGCATGTACCAAAAAGAAAAAGGGGGTTAGTCTTAGAAAACCTAGGTCCAAGAAGTGTAAAACGATCCCTGCGCCAAATGTAGTAACAAATGTGGTAGGGGAGGAAGTTGGGCATGTTATGAAATAGCAAGTACCCCCTATCTGGGTGTCCCAACTTATTGAAGATTTACAGTCCCACTTCGAGCAAGTGGTTAACACCCAAATGAAACTAATCGGGAGTAGGTTGGACAAAATAGTAACCCTAGTGAAAACCAGGGGGGGCCAAGGGTGGCAATCTACTTCCTACTGCTATAGCTAATCACAAAGACCCTGAGACTACTGTAGGGAATGAGCACAGCAGACCCCCCGTTGTGCAAACCACCACTGCTATGGATCTACCATCATCCACATCTAGTCAACAACCAAGTACTGGCGGTTTTCCCAACAGAAGTACCCCGTGTATAGGGAAAATAACCACTGCCCCATTTATCACCACTGCACAAGTGCACAATAGTGGTGCCCCATCTAGAAGCACGCCCAGTATAGGAAAGACGACCACTGCCCCGCTAACGACTAACACACAAGCCCCAACGCACAAGCGAACTATCCCTGAAGCTCCACCTTTGGGTCACCCAAAAGGGTCACCCCCTAAGGCGACTACCCCCTGAGGCAGCCCCATATGTGGTTATACTTGCGGGAGTGCCAGAACTGAAGCCAGAACATACCGAATCTTATGAAGAACTAAGGAACAAGACTATGTTCTGGCTAAACAAGCATAGGCAGCTGCGAGGGAACGAACAGGGGGAAATCTTGCATGTGCGGAGAGTGAGTTGGCTGGGGCACAGGAAAAAGGATATTATTGGTAATTGTGCGGTGGTCAACTTTAGAGACTGTAGATTAGTCAACCACATCTTAGGTGGTGGACTGGTAACCCACTCAAGCAGTATAACACCCCTGCCCTTGAGTTACTTTTACTGGAGGGGAACCCCGAGTTATAACCAAGGCCCCGCGTACATAGGGAGAAGGGATACCCTCAACGATGGGATGGGACTATGCCCTTTAATGCCCAGTTCCCCCTTAGGTAACCCGGATGCATTGAGTTTAAGAAACAGTTTTGAACCCTTGATGTCTTTAGAGGAACTGGATTGACTAATGCCCATTAGAGGTCACTCCAAGAAGGTTATAGGGGAAGAGGGAGGTCCTATAATTAACCATCAGACCCCACCTCTATCCCCCTACATAGCACTGACTGAGTCTTCCAGGGTTGAAGATGATTTGGATTGGGGCTTACAGTCTACGCACAAGAATGATTCCCGGGATTTACGAACAATGGCAGTGGTGCCCCCGATAACTGAATTCTAACAAGAGCCCCCTTGCGTCTTAGTACCCCCGCTTGGGTCTTTACCTGCGACACTAGGGAGAGAGGATGTATTGGAAGTAGATCAATCCTCTTCGTCATCTCAACAAACAAATACCGTACCAGGGACCGGAAGACCCACTGTTGATCTAAATGGTGAGAGACCAACTCTTAATATCTCCGTTACACCGCAGCCCACAAAAAGTCACATGCAAGGGGGACTTAAATTAGTATCCTGGAACATAGCCGGTTTGTCAGCTAAGTTTGATAATCAAGAATGGAGGCAGTACATCACAAGGTTCCAGATAATTTGTTCGCAGGAGACATGGGCAGTAGATTGTAGTCCCTTCTATCTAGCTGGGTATAAGCATTTCTCTGTGCCCGCTCAGAAATCAGGGTCAGGGAGAACCATGGGTTGACTTTCCATATTAATTGATTTACACATGGAGGGAGTGTGGACCAATTTAAACTGGACCTCTAACAATATGCAGGCTCTTGGGTTCGCTAGAAACGGGTTGGTCATGATACTGATCGATCTGTATAATACTGTAGTAACTAAGGGGAAAGAATCAATAATCCGATAAGTAGACAACAACCTAAGTATTGAGTTAGCTAGGAGTATTAGCCGGCGATTTTAACTGCCACTTATGTCCGACTTTATTACCCCCCAATGAAGAATGGTCCAGCTGCCCGAGTGAGGAAGGCCTGCACCTCGAGGATACAAATGAAGGTTTGGAAAAAGGCAATGTATTAAAAGCCATACCCTAGAACACACTATTAATTTTATCACTATTGGTAGGGATGGCGCTGTCACTCCAACCTTTAAAGGAAGGGGATGTAGCTCGTACATAGACTTCATCATGGTATCAAGCTTATTTAAGGATTGGTTAATAAGGGTTGAGATCGAGTGGAACACATTTAGTGACCACAACCCTCTAGTACTCGAGATAAGGAAGTTGTCCCCTAGGAAAGTCATGAGGGGAGAGATGGCAGGCAGTATCGAGAAGGTAACAGACCAGGGAAGACGTCTGAGATGGTCTAAAGTTAATGGGGAGGTCTTCTATAAAACCCTAATGGAAACTGGGAAAGAACCTATCGGGGAGTGTCTAGACCCTTCGGTGGAGGGGCCGTCTCTGGTGAGGGCATTCGAGGAAGTGGCCCACCTGATAGACGGCCTGTTGAAGTCCACCACTCCTGGGAGGGTAAACGCAGTCCCGAGATGGTTCGATAAAGACTGCTCCCGAGCACAGAGGGATCTAAAAAACAGTCTCAAAAGCCCTCCCTGGGACAAGATTAGAATTGCACAGTGTAGGAGCGCCTATAAAAAGGCGATTAAAATCAGGAAGACCTCCCTCCAACTCCAAGCCTGGGAAGATTTAAGGGATGCAGCAGAGAGAAGAGACATGACTGCTTTCTGGAAAACAATAAATAAACCGTGTTTCCAGGACAATAATACCCCAGAAATTGGCACTACGATTGTGCCCGAACAATGGTACAACCACTTTAAAGGCTTGTACAATAACTCAGAGGAGAACAATTTTAATACAGGGGGGGTGGTCAGTGGGTTTCCTCTGTAGAATTTTCTCTGGGAGAAATCACAGTGGCCATTCAGGGCCTATCACGAAACAAAGCACCGGGCCCAGATGGCATACCACCGGATCTTTTCCTTAGTAATGTGGAGTTATGGGCTCCTATTCTTACAAGGCTAATAAACGCAGCTGTTGCTCCGCGTTCATGGTCGTCTGCTACAATAGTCCCAATTTTCAAGAAGGGGAACAGGGACATCCCCAGTGCTACCGACCTATCTCATTGATAGATGCAACAGCCAAAATTCTGGGCAGAGTGATCTTAATGCGCCTTATAGACTGGTGGAAGAGAATCGAATTACTACTGACGTCCAGTATGGATTTAGATCAGGGAGATCAACAACGGACCAGTGTTTGAACCTCTATCTGTTGGTGGCCAAGTACACTATAGCCAGTAACGAAGAGGTACATCTAGGGTTTATGGACCTTACCGCAGTTTTTGACCACGTAAACAGAGAAATGTTATGGACCCTGATGATTAGGCTAGGAGTAGATCAGGGTCTGGTAAACATCTTGAGAGCATTGCACTGGAATACCTCTGCCAATGTGCGGTTTAATCTGGAAGGGGGCACTACAGAATCTTTTCCCTGCAATAGCGGGGTTAGACAGGTATGCATCCTGGCCCCCTTTTTGTTCTCGCTATATATAAATAACTTAGACTAGGCATTAAGCAAACTAAAGGTGGATTCCCCAAGAGTAGGTACTCTACCCGTTCCGGTTCTGTTGTACGCGGATGACGCGGTACTGCTAGCCCGCACCCCCAAGGGACTTCAGTGTCTGATAGATGGGTTTGTTAGGTTTATGGACACCCTAGATCTATCGGCCAATCTTTCTAAGTCCTTTGTTATGTTGGCTGGTACTAAACCATGCAAGAAGTTCTCCTATAAGATAGGTGCACACAAAATAGGACAGGTACACACCTTTACTTATCTTGGCCTGTTATTTGATGGATTTTTTAATTTTAAGACATTAATTGTAGAGCGATGTTCCACATTAGTGGCCTCGACCAGTGCTATAATGAACTACGGGCGGAGGCTGGGGAGGTGGTCACCAGAGCAAATTATGAATTTGTATAGCTCAGTATGCTGCTCTAAAGCGACCTATGGGTCAGAAGTTTGGGGTTTTGTTAACACACAGCAACTACAGGTGGAGGAGAACAAATATTTGAGGAAGTTACTCCAAACCCCAAAAAGTACTTCGGCCTTTATCGTCCATGAGGAACTGCGCAGGCCCTATATTGAGGACCTGGTTAAGGTTAGACCCCTAATGGCCTGGCTGAAGATCTGGACAAATGCTGAGGCTGACCTGAGTAGGCAGATTATTAGAGACTGTCTGGGTAGGGACAAGGGAATGAGAATCCCATGGCTTATGTACGTAAAAAAATCCTTTGAAAGAATTGGCTGTGAGGATCTCTTCACAAACCCAGTGGAAATCGTACCCAAGACAAATCCCGAGATAAGCGAATATTCCTGGAGGAGGCAGCCTCACGTAGGGCAGCACTGGAAGGAGGCAAACCCACAGTCTGCGCGCATAGACTGGTCCAAACTGGAGGGTATGGAACCTTATCTCGCTCTTATGCCTAACGCACAGGATAGATTTTTAATCACTCGTTTTAGGCTCAACCTTTTACACCACCTACTGGCCGATCCGCCAGGTTTTACTCTAACTGTTGAGCAGAAGGGTGCCTGTGGCTGCGACAATCGGTCTCCGCAGGACACCCTTCATTTTGTATTATTATTTCCATTTTATGTATTAGCTAGGCGTAGATTTCTAGTAGGTATTTTAAAACAGGCCAAGTTTCGACAAGCTAAGGTTGCCCTACTATTCTTGCAAAAGGTTAATGACCCCCTCTCGCTGATCTGTGTTATGAATTTTATTAAGGTTGCTTTAAGGCTGAGGAACACAAGAGGGTTGTGCTGTCTAAAAACTGTGTTTATACTGGCACTTCCCCCTGAGCACTCTCCTCACCTGTACCTAATTTCCCCGCGCAGCCGATCTAAACGCTGCCTCGGGTCGGAGTTGTTTGTGCTGCCATTCTCGTCCAGCCCACAGGCCACGCCCACAGTCGTGAGGCCACGCGCTCTTCCCTCATTTAAAACAATGTGCTTCCCCCGGAGGCGTAGCGGACGTGCGCAACGGGCGCGCCGAAGGCGCGCCAAAGGCAAGCGCGTCTGCGCCCGTCCGCGTCCGGCTGGGACAGGAGCCACTCCCCCTGGCCCCCCCCTTAGGACTCAATATAGCGCTGCTACCCTTCTTACACTTAAAAAAAAAAGATAGGTGCCTTCACCAACACCATCCTCTGAACCTCCCCACCTATTGTCAACACTGCAACACCAACCTCCAAACAGCCCGGCTCAAGCCGGCCCAGCAAAATTACACCCTACTGCTCCTAAATTGCAGGTCTCTGCCAAAACATAGCGCAGAAATCTTCCTGCTCTTAGACGAGCCATCTTCCTAACCGAAACTTGGTTAACCCCAGACTGCGACCCAGATGTGATTCAAGCCCTGCCACCGGGCTACCAAATTGCTCGTAGGGACCGCACACGCGGAAAAGGAGGAGGCCTCTCCATCATCCATAAATCTATATATCAATGCCACTGTACCCTGGATCCAATCCCAGACTGCGAAAGCATGTCTTTCTGCCTCAAACTCACCCCTAACGACAGTCTGACAGGGGCACTTGTATACCGCCCCCCAGGCCCACTGAATCACTTCCACTCCTCTCTAACTTCGCTAGCGGCCGAATCTGGCATGTCTTCTTCCAACTTCACGTTGCTGGGTGACTTTAATATTCACTTCGACAACAGCACTGACAGCACCGTCAACGAGCTAGTTTCTAGCTTAGCCGCAATTCAACTAGAACAATTAATCAGGTCCCCCACTCATAACAAAGGTCACCTGCTCGACCCAGTCTTTAGCAATTGCCCCAACCTCACGGTTGGCAATATTACTCCCCTCCCATGGACTGATCACTTCCTGATTCCCCTCAACTCGTCCACCTACAAAGTCATTCCCTCCTCCCCCACTTCACGCAAGATGAGAAACTGGTCGAGACTCCCGCTAGAGCAGTGATCGAGCCTCCTTTCCACCTCCAAACCCGCTCTTTCCAAAAGCCCTGCACCCGATAGCAGGACTTTCAATAAGTGGATCGAGGACTCCATCGATACCATCCTCCCCTCCAGGAAAACCAGGCTAAAAAGAGCACGAGAAACTGCCCCCTGGTACTCGGAGAAACTCAGGGAACTAAAACGACAGTGTAGAAAGCTGGAAAGGAAGTGGCGCCTAGGATACGCCATCACCGAAAAAGGCAGGTACAGGGAAACCATTAGGGCATACAAAACCGAAATAAACTTAGCTCAAACTAATTACTACAAAGAGAAAATTATGGCAGCTCGATCTAAGCCAAGAGAAATATACCAAGTAGTCAAAAGCTTTTCTAAGATCTCCCCTCCCACAGCCCCAAACTACGATCCTATAGCTCGATGCAACGAGCTGGCTGAATTTTTCTTTCAAAAAATCAACAAAATATATTTATCCTTCGCAGCCCCCAGCCCAGAGACTATCACTGTCATACCACCACCTCCAAGGGCTACAGAACACCCTTCGCGAGTTTACCTGAATGAATTCCCACCACTAGACCTGGAATCACTCAAATTCCTTGCACCTCAGGTAAAATCAGGCTCTCCCCTCGACCCAGCGCCCCCTCAGATGATGAACATGGCCAACCATGTCATCCTCCCCACCCTCATGGACCTACTCAATAGCTCCATGCAAAGAGGAGTGGTTCCCCTCTCCTGGAGACAGGCAATGGTGAGAGCATTGCTTAAGAAACCCAATCTCAATCCTACGGACCCTAACAACTACCGTCCAGTCTCCCTGCCGCCTTGGACAAGCAAAATTCTGGAGAAATACATTAATCTCCACATCACTAACTTCCTTGAGGAGAATCTTCCACTGGACTCCACCTAAACATGGCACAGAAACGGCTCTTCTAGCCGTGACGGAAGAATCCAGGAGGATCTTGGATCGAGGGGGGTCAGTGGCAGTGGTCCTCCTCGATCTAAGCGCCGCGTTCGATACGGTGTGCCATAGAACCCTGCTGTCTCGACTAGCCGATCTGGGAGTCTCAGGAAACGCTCTTGACTGGCTGGGTTCTTTTCTGAGCGGAGGAACCTTTCAGGTCTTGGATGGCGACTCCTGCTCCACTAGCAGACCTCTAAACTGCAGGGTACCCCAAGGCTCCTCCCTGAGCCCCACGCTGTTCAATGTGTATATGAGGCTGCTGGCTGAGGTCGTCCGACAATACGGTATCAAGATCATCTCGTATGCGGACGACACTCAGCTGGTGGTCTCTCTGGCACAGAAGTACAGCGGGCTCCCCCAATCCAACCTGGCAGCCTGCATGGAGGATGTTAGAAGATGGATGACAACATCCTCTTTAAAACTCAACGGCGACAAGACCGAGATAATGATGCTCGGCCCCCCTACTCTCACCCCCTTCGACCAGTTATGGCCCTCAAGCTTAGGCCCCCCCTCCATCCCCGAAGGAGGACATCAAAAGTCTGGGAGTATGGCTGGACAAAATCCTTAAAAACACACTACTTAGGGGAGGGTCTAAGGGCTGTTTTATGACTCTACACTGGATACATGCCCCACTCGTACAGTTACAACAACAAAAGGTATCCAGGAGTCCCGACTCAGTGTTTTAACTCGAGACTTACCACTATGTGACTTAGACTGTGTGTTTATTCAAGTGTAAACCAACATTCAGTATGCAACTTGGGCAGGAATTTTTCCCATCAGTTGCCGCTCTATACCACCATTATCACATCATTTGGGTCCTCCATACCCAGGAGTTTGTACACAGAACCGGTCACACTATGAATGGTGTGAGGACTATGTGAGTAAGGAGACCGATGTCATATGTGTTTGTTAGGTGATGTCTTGAAAGTGATGTCGACAAGGTTTACACCTGAGGGAAGCAGTGCAGTGAGGAAAAAGTGAAGGTGAGTAAAATTAGGTGGACCTGAGTAGAAAAAGTAGTTTATTGGTTTCTCTCAGACCCCTAAGACTAAAAACAGGTGAAAAAAGTAGATTTAACAAAATATCTACAGGCAAGTGGTCAACATGTTTCTGCATTTACCAGGAGTGTTTCCTATGCATTCTTCAGGACCAAGATATTGCTACTGCTTGCTTACATAAGTGAGAATAAAATTAAAAAGGGAAAATTTCACCTGAATATCAGGTGTAGAATCTCCGCCACAGTCTAAAACAAGTCACATAAGAAGAAAAGAAAAGAGAAAAACAACATGGAATTATGGAATGCACTACAGACATTGCGCTATTCCCGTGTTCACGTATATTCATTTAGCACGAACATGGTAACACTCACCCAATGCTTGTGGGGAAGGCGCCTCACCTCACCTGGCAGGAGCTCAGGTAAAATAGGAGCACCGCTCTGTTAGCAAAAGAACAATGACAGGGACACTCAACCGATTCAATAGGACAAAGCAAGAAAAAAACTAGGTTTGTTAAAAGTATACTCGGTATCAGACCGAGATTAAGGATTTTACGTGTAACAATAGGGGCCGTAGCGGGATATTACAATATACGCTGCCCGTATTGCTGCTCGAGAAGGACTACCACACGCACTCACCTCTCCGTCAGTGTCTCCAAACGTCCCTCTGGGCTCTTCTGGGGAGGCACCGAACAAGGGAAATGGGCGGGTATATCAGTGGAAATTATCGGGCGAGTGTGATGTATGATGGGAATTGTAGTTCCTCGATAGACGGTAAACAGTGGTATTGGTTTTTTGAGGAAGACTATGTTGTGTTATAATGACATCCATGGTATAGGTTCGTTAAGACCATCCTTGTCACTATTCAATTCAATAGTCCCTGCTACTAGAGGCCTGCCTGGGTTCCGGAGGTCTTCACTGCTGCTACTAGAGGCCTGCTCTGCTGCTTGAGGACCTTTCTTCCCAGAGGACGTCCCTGCTGCTAGAGGACTGCTCTGCTGCTTGAGGATCTTGCTTCCCTGAGGACGTCCCTGCTACTAGAGGACTGCTCTGCTGCTTGAGGACCTTGCTTCCCAGAGAGCGTCCCTGCTGCTAGAGGCCTGCTCTGCTGCTTGAGGCCTGCTCTGCTGCTTGAGGACCTTGCTTCCCAGAGGACGTCCCTGCTGCTAGAGGCCTGCCTGGGTTCCGGAGGTCTGCATTGGTGCTACTAGAGGCCTGCTCTGCTGCTGAGGACCTTGCTTCCCAGAGGACGTCCCTGCTGTTAGAGGCCTACCTGGGTTCCGGAGGTCTGCACTGCTGCTATTAGAGGCCTGCTCTGCTGCTTGAGGACCTTGCTTCCCAGAGGACGTCCCTGCTGCTAGAGGACTGCTCTGCTGCTGAGGACCTTGCTTCCCAGAGGACATCCCTGCTGCTAGAGGCTGCTCTGCTGCTTGAGGACCTTGCTTCCCAGAGGACGTCCCTGCTGCTAGAGGCCTGCCTTGCTTCCCAGAGGACGTCCCTGCTGCTAGAGGCCTGCTTTGCTTCCCAGAGGACGTCCCTGCTGCTAGAGGACTGCTCAGCTGCTTGAGGATCTTGCTTCCCAGAGGACGTCCCTGCTACTAGAGGACTGCTCTGCTGCTTGAGGACCTTGCTTCCCAGAGAGCGTCCCTGCTGCTAGAGGCCTGCTCTGCTGCTTGAGGACCTTGCTTCCCAGAGGACGTCCCTGCTGCTAGAGGCCTGCCTGGGTTCCGGAGGTCTGCACTGGTGCTACTAGAGGCCTGCTCTGCTGCTGAGGACCTTGGTTTCCCAGAGGACGTCCCTGCTGTTAGAGGCCTACCTGGGTTCCGGAGGTCTGCACTGCTGCTACTAGAGGCCTGCTCTGCTGCTTGAGGACCTTGCTTCCCAGAGGACGTCCCTGCTGCTAGAGGACTGCTCTGCTGCTGCTAGAGGCCTGCTCTTCTGCTTGAGGGCCTTGCTTCCCAGAGGACGTCCCTGCTGCTAGAGGACCGCTCTGCTGCTTGAGGACCTTGCTTCTCAGAGGACATCCCTGCTGCTAGAGGCCTGCTCTGCTGCTTGAGGACCTTGCTTCCCAGAGGACGTCCCTGCTGCTAGAGGACTGCTCTGCTGCTTGAGGACCTTGCTTCCCAGAGGACTTCCCTGCTGCTAGAGGACCGCTCTGCTGCTTGAGGACCTTTCTTCCCAGAGGACGTCCCTGCTGCTAGAGGCCTGCTCTGCTGCTGAGGACCTTGCTTCCCAGAGGACGTCCCTGCTGCTAGAGGCATGCTCTGCTGCTTGAGGACCTTGCTTCCCAGAGGACGTCCCTGCTGCTAGAGGACCGCTCTGCTGCTTGAGGACCTTGCTTCCGAGAGGACGTCCCTGCTGCTAGAGGCCTGCCTGGGTTCCAGAGGTCTGCACTGCTGCTACTAGAGGCCTACTCTGCTGCTTGAGGACCTTGCTTCCTGTGGTACTGAAAATTCTGGACCCCTCTATTGCATGGTACCGAAGCCCCGCACTTGTGTCAAAAATGTCATCGGATCATGACGATTTTGGTATTGGCAGACCGGTAATGAATGGGATACTATACACCAGTATTTGCGTCACGATCAAGTGACGCAAACACCCTGAAATCGTAGTTTTCGTCTTTAACCCGTGGGTACCATTTTGTGAGCGGCATCCATTTTGTGATTGCCCTTACATAGTCAAATGACCGCAGCTGAATTTGATAGACACGGCCGCTCCTCCACGCTGCTCCCCGACCTGCCTCCCCTAACAGCCTGGTATCGTTGCTCTTCCCAGCTGCCTGCAATCTTCGCTAATATTTACTCTTCTCGCTCTGCAGGATCGCTCAATTGCGCACAGCGCTGCTTGGTATTTATATTATAATCGCGCACTGTAAAAGTGCTTTATTTGAGCACACCGCTGCTAGTAACTTTAAATATCCCGCTTTGTAGGACCGCTTTTACTGCACACCTCGCCACATTTTATGTAACCATCTCGCACTGCACGACCGATTTATTAGCTAAAAACGCTGTTATTCACGTAGTCTACTCACACTGCAGGATCGTTTTCCTTGTACTTGTTTAATCAGTGTGCCTCACAGCGCTGCACCACCTTGCCTGCTGAGTAGCTGCTGATATTATTGTGCCATCGCTTTGTGTTGCCTTGTCTGACATTTATTGTAGTGCTTTGTACACACTTTGCTTTACTTTGCTTTGCTTTGCTTACTCCGTCCCACGCTGCCGGCCATTTTGCTGTTGATATTGTTGTTGTCTCGACCTGCCCGAGTCTCTGCCCCGCTCCCACCTTCCCAGCCGACCCTCCCTCGCCCCTCCCCTTCCACTATCCACATATGACAGATGCATTCTCGTGCAGCGTCCAAGCGCTGCGGCCGCGCCGAAGGTGTGCCAAAGGTAAGCCCGTCTACGCCCGTCCGCGCCTGGACCGAGCCCAGCGCCAGACCCCCTGGCCCCCGTCCCACCCACCCCACCCGCATCACATACGACGCCTCCATCCTCTTAGCCCTAAACCCCGGCCGTCTCCCCAACTGCGTCCAAGCCGTTCCTGGACACATCCATGGGCCCTTCTCTTGCAACTCCTGCAAGTTCGACGGCACCAAGACCAACTCCTCATCCTCGGACACAAAACAGTTCTCTGACACAAACCACCTAAAATGCATCCTGCTCAACACCCGCTCGGTCCACAGGCACGCCATCGACCTCTGGTATCTACTTGACACCACCTCTCCAGACGTCGCCTTCCTAACAGAAACATGGATGAACGCCACATCAGCCCCAGACATCACCATTGCCATCGCGGAAGGCTACAAGATCATCCGTAAGGACCGTACCGACCAAACAGGAGGAGGCATCGCTATCGTCCATAAGAAATCCACCCGCATCTCAACCAGCTCAGACGTCAATCTCGCTAACGCTGAACACCTTCACTTCCAGATCCACATCGACCCCAAGTCCACACTCAGAGGCACCCTCCTCTACAGGCCACCAGGACCCCGTACACAATTCAGTGAGGACATCACGGACTTTATCACCCCACACGCCCTCCCCTCCGAGGATTACATTCTTTTGGGAGACCTCAACTTTCACCTGGAAAAGAACAACGACCGCAACGCCACCACCCTTCTGGACAATCTCGCCAACCTCGGACTCAAACAACTTTTCACTACCCCCACCCACACCTCAGGTCACACACTCGACCCTATCTTCACCTCCAGCAAACATGTCTCCTTCAGCCACACCACAGCTCTCCTTTGGACGGACCACAGCTGCGTTCACTTTACCTACAATAAGACCACAACCCACAACCATCCTCAACCCACTCTGCGAAGAAACTGGAACAAAATCACCATCGACCAGATCTCCTCATCGCTTCTTCAAAACCCCCCCGCCCACTCCTCAGACCCCGACCAAGCAGCCATTAACCTCACCCAATGGCTATCCAACAGCGCCGACATCCTAGCACCGTTGAAAAAACGTCAAATCAAACTAGGCAGCAAGAAGGCCTCCTGGTTCAACGATGATCTTAAGAAATCTAAGAAACTCTGTCGCTCCCTTGAGAAGGCCTCGAAAAAAGACCCAAACACTAGCACCAAGGACGCCTTCAAAAACGTCACCCGTATACACCACCAACTGATCCGGAATGCCAAGAAAGCCGCTTTCAAGGACCGACTAGATAACAACGCCCACAACAGCAAGGAATTATTCAACATCGTCAAGGAATTTACCAACCCCTCAGCCAACTCCAACGACATCACCCCCTCTCAAGCCCTCTGCAACTCCTTAGCCTCATTCTTCCACACAAGATCGCAGACATCCACAACAGCTTCGACAACCGACCCGAAGACCAACCCACCCAACCTTCTGCAGGACCCCCACCCCCCTTGAACATCCTCAATGAATGGAACCCAATCTCCACTGAGGACATCATCCACCTGATGAACTCTATCCACTCAGGATCCCCCACAGGCCCATTCCCTCACCACATCTTCAACAAAGCAGACTCCATTATCGCACCCCATCTCCGAGAAGTCATCAACTGCTCCCTCTACTCCGCTACCTTCCCGGAAAGCTGGAAACATGCCGAACTCAGCGCCCTTCTGAAGAAACCCACAGCTGACCCCACCGAACTCAAAAACTACCGCCCCATCTCGCTCCTTCCTTTCCCGGCCAAAGTCATCGAGAAAGCTGTCAACAACCAGCTTGCCGCCTTCCTCGAAACCAACAAATCCCTCGACTCCTCACAGTCTGGCTTCCGAGCCAAACACAGCACTGAGACCGCACTCATCGCAGCAACAAACGACATTCGAACTCTGCTAGACAATGGAGACACAGTCGCCCTCATCCTCCTCGACCTCTCCGCAGCCTTTGACACAGTTTGTCATAGCACCTTAATACAACGCCTCAGAAACATCAGAATCCAAGGAAAAGCACTGGAATGGATCACCTCGTTCCTTGCCGGAAGAACTCAGAGAGTCCGCCTTCCACCATTCAAATCAGAAGCTACCGAAGTCATCTGCGGCGTGCCACAAGGATCTTCACTCAGCCCCACCCTCTTCAACGTATACATGAGCCCCCTCGCGGCCATCGCACGCCAACACAACCTCAACATCATCTCCTACGCTGATGACACTCAACTGATACTATCACTCACTAAAGACCCTAACACCGCCAAAACCAACCTACATGAAGGAATGAAAGAAGTAGCCGAGTGGATGAAGCACAGCCGTCTAAAACTGAACTCAGACAAAACAGAAGTCCTTATTCTAGGTACCTCCCCCTCCGCCTGGGATGACTCTTGGTGGCCAGAGGCCCTTGGAAAAGCACCCATCCCGACGGACCACGCACGGAACTTAGGTGTCATCCTGGACTCCTCACTCTCTATGAACAGACAAGTCAACGCCGTCTCATCATCTTGCTTCAATATTCTTCGCATGCTCAAAAAAACATTTCGCTGGATCCCCACCGAAACTAGAAAAACGGTCACCCACGCACTGGTCACGAGCCGCCTGGACTACGGAAACACCCTATACGCCGGTACCACCGCAAAACTCCAGAAAAAACTCCAACGCATCCAGAACGCCTCAGCCAGACTCATACTAGACATCCCGCGTAAAGACCACATCTCTGGACACCTGAAAAAACTCCACTGGCTCCCCGTTAACAAGAGGATTCCTTTCCGCCTCCTAAACCACGCACACAAAGCACTCTACGAACTTGGACCCGAATGCCTCAACTCTCGACTTTCCTTCTACACCCCCTCCCGCCAGCTACGATCCTCCAACCAAGCCCTTGCAACTGTACCTCGCATCAACAAAACCACCATGGGAGGCAGATCCTTCTCCTACCTGGCAGCTAAAACCTGGAACTCACTTCCCACTCACCTTCGCCTCACTCAGAACCACCTAACATTCAGAAAGCAACTTAAAACCTGGATATTCGACAAGTAACTCCCCACCCTTCCTCAAGCGCCTTGAGACCCTCTGGGTATGTAGCGCGCTATATAAATCATTTGACTTGACTTGACTTGACGTGCACCTCTGCTGACTCCTCTGTGACGTGGGCAAGCTGGAAGCATTGCCCCAAGCCAAACCTGTTCGGTCAGTTCCTCTCCCAGTGGCCGAACAAGATAGCATCAAAGCACAACAGGCCATAAACTGTTCGCATTGCACACACACTCCCGCCCAAATCTTGCTCACACCTGTCTTTGCTCTTTTCTCTTCTTTCTCTTTATGATGAGGAGGATCCCGGTTTTATTGAGGGTACACCGATATCTGATGAGAATGTTGGGCCTTGCCGGGTAATTTATTACGAACTGGACACACTGAAATGTGGACTTGTCATCATGACTCTACCTTTTCTTTGTAGTGAAAATATGTGAATAGCCCACTGTAAATCTAAGAATGTTTGCACTGTGGATCTAGGAATTCTTGCCTGAAGCTCAATATTTTGTATAAAAAGAGAAGATTGGCTCTGTAAAAACGAGCAGTCTCCTGAGAATATACACACCGTATTGTTGTACTTCTAGGACACCTGTTACTTGGTTGCAGCCAATAAATTCGATCTTGACTTCACCTAGAAGACTCTGTGTTTCTGTGGTCCGAAACAGGGAAGGACTCGAGGACTTTGGGTGTTGTCCCCTGGCACCGCCAGGTCCATAAAAACCCGGTACCTCAGTTGGCGCCCAACTCGGGGCGGTATCAAGCGGTATCGGTCCAAGCCAGATGTTCGTGAGGAGCTTCGTGTGAAAATTCCAGAGGACGGCCAGCCACTTCAGCGACCCCTGTATGTCGACGTGGTTCCGAAGGTCTTTGCTGCGAGGTTCCCAGCGTCCCGACGGCTACGAAGGACTGCTGCCCTGACTATCGCCCTGTTTTGGACCCTTGATGTTTGGTAGAGCGAAACGATAGACGAGTCTTCTGGTGAAGTCATCGATACCTCAGTTAAGTATAAGTGGAGCGACTCCCAGTCCTTAGTTTGTTTAGTGTCCCTTCGGGACCGCTTTGATTTGGAACTTGCAAGCGCCAAAGCCGAAGGACTCGTGTATTCACGAGAATATCGTAATCGATAATCCTTTGAAGTTTGAAGCTAGACTAAAGAGCGAAGATGCCTGGTCTTAGCAGACTTGGGAATTTGTTTTGTCTTGGTTGTAATAGGGACTCCCGATTGGAGGACTCGTGTCCGGTTCCTCCGATCGGAACTCCAACGTATGAGCTCTATGTGAAGCATGGCGTAGGCCCTATCACATACAATGAAGTATGGGTCAGATACACCAGAAAAGATGGTGTTTTAAAATGACCCCAATATGGTAGTTTCGACACAGAAATCTTAGATAATCTAGAAATTAAACTTTTCAAGAAGAAAGTCCGGCCGGCGATGTTTGACTCTTTCCGCCTATGGCGCTAAGAAGCCAAACAGAAAGAAATGAAATTAGCAAAGAAGAATAAACAAAGTATGTCAATGGTACAAGCTGCCGTTGCGTTCAGGGATAATGAGGAAGAACAGGAGAACGAACAAACGCTTAGAAGTAGGAAGTTAGGGGTAGATAAATGCTACCCAGTCTTGCCACGTAAAGGACAAGAGTTAAAAGAGAAAGTTGACCAAGACCCTTTTATGTCTCATCTATTGAGTTCACCACCCCCCTATGCACAAAATGCTACTGCACCCCCGCAACGCTTTGTTATACCACGCCCACAGCACAAACACCAGTTCTTCCACAAACACCAGCTCCTCTTCAGCTGGTTCCTACTCCTCCGCCGCAGCCCTCTCAAGGGCCGCCGCTTTTGCTACCTACTCCTTTTGTTTTTCCTACAACTTTGCCTACTGCTCCGACTGTTTTCCCTGATACACCTTCTGTGTCTGTCTCCACTTCTGCATCACCTCACCCTGTCTTTCCTCCTGTCCTTCCGTCAGCCTCTCCTTCTGTTCGACAGAGAGTGACAGACACTGTTTCTGGTCTTTTCTCACCTTTCTTTGGGTCGCCTAATACGACCCCTAGTACAGACCGAAGACAGTTGCGAAGTCAACTGCCTGACCGTCGAGAGAGAGAACTACTGGATCGGTTAGCGCGTAAATAGGTTCTCGACACTGCAAAGTATGATGTACAGTCTATCATGGAAGTCTTCCGAAAGTGGGAAGCACCGAAGCAGAGATATGTTTTTGTGCAAATGTGTATTTTTCTCTGGGAAGATTTGGAGGGAAACGATCTAGAGTGCCATCCACCTGAGTTGTGTTCTGTGCGGTTCAATTTTTCAGAAGGCATGATTGTAGGTCCCGATGTTGAAAGAGCAATTGAGATATTGTTGTCGTATCGGAGTAAAGGGGCGACCTCTCAGTATGACGCACCTGGTAGGAAAAAGGCGCGACAATACCCCATGAGAGAGGTTCATCCAGTCTGGAGGGAAGGTGACGCAAATGCCAATCCAGCCATCCCACCACATTTTCAGCGTGTATGGGTACATGTTCCGTGGAAGAGATCCTAAGTTTTGGCCCTGAAACAGACATTGCCTGATCCCCGTAAAAATCCTGCAGGGTATTATAAGGAGTTGTCACAGACTGCAAGCTCCTGTATCATGAATTTAGCTGATGTAGACATGTTGTTTGGAAATGTTGTTCCACAGCCTTTATGGGGAAAGATTCGTCATACAGATCTTGATCAAGAGTTAGGTGACACCTGGGTTAATATTGCTGCTGCCGATACTAGACAAGTTGGTGGTGCTAAACCTGAGCCTTTAGTAGCAGAACTTCCTGGTAGGATTATTGCATATATGAAGACTCTAATGCCCGAATTGCGTGTGAATTGGGACAAGTTGTCTGCATGCCAACAGAAGAAGGATGAGACTGTGTCTGACTTCTTTACGCGGTTCGAGGAGACTTTCGCCGATCATAGTGGTCAGGATATGTCCACGGAGGGTGGCCAAAGATTGTTCGTTGACAAGTTTGTACATAATTTACTTCCTGAATTATGTAATAAGATGAAGGATTCTAAGAGTGCTTGGGCTGTTTCAACGTCAGCACAGATTTTAGCCACAGCCCAGTACTATGAGAATAGGCGCAAAGATGAGCTAGAGAAAGCGGATAAAAAGACTAAAGAATTGACGACTAAAATCCTTCTGCAGCAAGCTTATCCACCTCGTAATAATAATGGTCAGCGCGATTATCAGCAGCCTCAGCAATATCCAAGGAACTCGCAAACAAGCGAGTTTTCTCAGCAGCGTTTACCGTATGGACCGAATCAGTGTGCGTATTGCAAGGAAGAGGGCCACTTCAAGAATAGTTGTCCGGTTTTGTTACGACGTATGAATGGTGCTTCTGGTGCGAGAGGTCGAGGCGTTCAACAAGCTCCTAGAGGTAGGGGCCGTGGAAATTTTTCCCAGAACGCTCGTTCTTTCCCGCCTCAGAATTCCATGAATAGTTTTGACCAGCAGAATAACGCGTTCCTTAGGACAGCTCAGTTCTATGCTGATGACTACTATGCAGAAAATGAGAATATGGAGGGTAATGATTGCTAGGACAGCCATGGACAAAGAGAGGGAGTCGTTTCAGTTCCAGTAGATCAGAATGGACCTTATGTTGAGGTAATTACATCAGGTGTGTCAGAGCCTTCTCTGTTGGATACTGGTGCTACAAAGAGTTCTATTATGCACTCCAAACTCCCTGGCGCACCTTTGTCTGGCGAAATGAATGTTTCAGTAGGTTTTTCTGGCGCCCCGGTTAGGAACCCGATCTCTAGTCCTATGTCTCTTTCTGTTGGTCCTTGTGAATTCGAAGCACCCCTTATTCTTACGACAGGTTGTGGTGAGAACTTGCTAGGATTGGATTTGTTGAAAAGATTGTACGCGACATTGTATTGTTCTCCTTCGGGAGTACAACTCACATTGGGTAAGAAAGTGATTTCTCCGATGTATTTGTCAAAGGATAAAATGCCAGACGAATTGTCTTCTCTTGCAGATGTACTTTGGGCCACTGGCTCTAATGATGTGGGTCTCTTGGAAATAGCGCCATATGTTATAACAATGAAAATGAATGTTAGAATGCCACGCATTCCCCAGTACAAAATCTCTGGCGAAGGTGAAAAGGCGTTGTTAGCAATCATTTATGATCTGATTGAGAAAGATGTCATTGAAGAGACAGCAGGCAACATCTGTAATAGTCCTGTTCTGCCGGTTCTGAAGCGTACTGATCCTTCTCAGCCACCTGTGTACAGATTTGTGATTGATCTTAGAGAGGTCAATAAGATTGTTGTGCCACAATTTCCGGTTGTACCTGATATCATTGCCCTATTGACTATGATTCCAGATTCAGCCACTTGGTTCTCGGTGATTGACTTGAAGAATGCTTTCTTCAGCATCCCGATTGCTGAGGAGAGCAGGGATATTTTTGGCTTCAGTTTAGGAGGACGAAGTTTCCGCTTCAAACGCGCTCCTCAGGGCTATTGTGAAAGTCCATCCATATTCAGTCAGGCTTTGAAATCACAGCTTGACACGATTGTTTTACCTGTCGGCGCTACCCTTATTCAGTACGTCGATGATCGGCTAATAGCGGCAGATACTGAGGATATTTGTAAAAAAAGCCACACTGTCGTTGTTACGTCATCTGTGTGAATTGCGCCACAAAGTCTCTCTTTCAAAGTTGCAATATTGTCGACAAGAGGTGACCTACTTAGGTCACCTCTTATCGAAGGAGGGAAGGAAGCTGACCCCAGAAAGAATTCAGGCAATTGCAAAATTGAGTGTCCCAAGGACACAGAGAGAAGTGTGTGCCTTCTTGGGTATTACATCGTATTGTAGACAGTGGATTCCAAATTTTTCTTTACTGGCCAAACCCTTGGTGGCATTAACATGATACACCGAAACCCATTCCGTGGTCTGAAGAGTGTCAGAAAAGTTTTTCCGAATTGCGTGATGCATTATGTTCGGCTCCTGTGTTGGGTACCCCCGACTACAGTAAGCCCTTTACATTGTATGTCCATGAGAAAGAAGGTTGTGCATTATCAGTTCTGCCACAGACTTTTGGGGACAAACAGCATCCATGCGCATACTTTTCGGCAACTTTAGATCCGGTAGCTAAGGCGTTGCCAAGTTGCTTGAGAGCCACTGCGGCAGCTGCTGTCTGTATTCGACAGTCTGCTGGGTTAGTAATGAATAAAACGTTAAATGTCATGGTCCCACATGCAGTAGACATTTTGTTAAACAGAACGAGGACACAGCACTTAACTAGTGCTCGATTGTCAAGTTATGAGCTGACACTATTAGCGAGTCATGTACACATAAAGAGATGCAATACACTGAACCCAGCCACGTTATTGCCCATTCCAGTAGAGGTAGATGAGGTCAAAGAACATGATTGCTGTTTTAGAACAGAAGAAGAGACAAGAGGGAGAATAGATTTGCAGGACACTCCTCTTCCTGAATGTGATGATGCTTTATGGGTTGATGGTTCATGTTTCAAGTTGCCAAATGGCGATACGACTGCAGCATATGCTGTGATGACGTTGCATACGATTGTTGAAGCTGCACGTATCCCCCACAATTCTGCGCAAGCAGCAGAGTTGATTGCACTTACAAGAGCATGTGTGTTGGCGAAAGGGAAACGAGTGAATGTGTACACGGACAGCCAATATGCCTTTGGCGTGGCTCACAGTTTTGGACGATTGTGGCGTGAACGTGGGTTCCTGACGTCACATGGCACTAAGATCCAGCATGGTCAGTTAGTGAATGAGCTTCTCGAGTCACTGACCTTGCCGTTACAAGTTGCGATTGTGAAATGCAGTGCACACAGAAAGGTCACGGATGATGTTGGTCGTGGAAATGCGTTTGCGGACGAAGTCGCGAAAGAAACTGCAAGGAATGTGATGAGTCGAATGTATATTGCGGGTCCGGCGAGATGGGTTCCGGATAGAGGGATGTGTGAAGACACCATTGAAAGTGTGAAATCCATTCAATCTGAAGCGACGGAGAAAGAACTAAAAGAGAGAACGGGTAAACTGGATGCGAATGATTGTTGGATTGAATTGTCAGAGCATCAGAGGTGGTTGTTACCCGATACGTACGTGCGTGCAGTAGTTACGATGACTCATGGAATGGCTCACATCAGTGTGAAAGGGATCTGTAAGTGGTTGGCCCCAGTATGGCAGAATGATGGAATCCCTAAATGCGCAGAGAAAGTGGTCAAGAATTGTATGGTGTGTCTGAAATACAATCCTGGTAGAGGAACCCCGACTCCAGCTGGTCATTTTGCGCCTTCAACGTATCCGTTCAAGGTTTTGCAGCTAGATTTCATCCACATGGAAAGGTGCAACAATTTGAAATACGTACTCGTTGTTGTTTGCGCCTTTTCAAAATGGGTCGAGGCATACCCCCTGAAGGACAACACTGCCTTATCCACAGCCAAAGCCCTTGTCAAAGAGTTCTTCCCCAGGTTTGGAATGCCCAGAATGCCCAGAATGGTTTGGAATGATAATGGGAGTGAATTTGTGGGTCGAGTGATGAAGAAAGTGTGTGAGGGGCTTGGCATACAACAGAAGTTCCACGCTGCGAATCACCCCCAATCAGCTGGACTAGTAGAGTGCTATAACGGCACTCTAAAATTAAAACTGGCAAAAATTCAAGCAAGCACAGGCCTTAAATGGCCTGACGGCCTGCCCTTGGCACTCCTATCCACGAGAATGACTGTTCACTCTAGAGTGGGACTTAGCCCACATGAAATTGTGTTCGGCCGCCCGGCCAACATATGGGGAGTGCCAAGGCCCACTAGGTTTAGCGAAATAGAGCATCCTGTACTACTTGACTACCTGTATGAATTGATGGCTAAATTGCGTGTTTTACACCAACAGGTCCACAAAATTCTACCTCAGGCTTCTGAAGCTCCAGGGCATCCCATCGATCCTGGAACCTACGTGCTGGTCAAGAACATCCAGCGAACAAAGAACGACCAGCCTCGGTGGACCGGCCCTCATCTAGTCCTTCTCTCGACGAGATCTGCCGTTCGAGTTGAAGGGAAAAAACATTGGGTCCACGGAAATCATTGTAAGAGGGTCCCACTGCCTCTTCCATATGACCGGTGGGTCCAGGAGAAAATTGCTGACTCCGAAGCTGAGACTGTACCTCGCTTCCTACCTTTTAGCGATGCACGTATAAAAGGAACGAATTCTGAAAAGGAAAGCGACAACATTTTGCAAGAAGCTGTACCTCCATCGATTCGATTGAACACTACGGAGCCTGAACTCTTGTTTTTGGACAAACACATCGCCTGGCAGGAACCGTTACAATTTAAGGCCAAGACCCATGACTATGGACAAATAAACGTTTTTTTCATTTTATTGTGCAGCTCTCATCTAGGAAACTTGCTCATTTTTGTTTTTCGAACCGCCATGCGGTTCTGCTGCTAGGGTCGCGGTTGCCACAGTCTTTGGAGTGCAGCTGGAGATGGTTAGGTCGACAGTTCTGTTGGTTCAAGGGAGTTACCCTGGATTGACAGAAGCACTCTTCAGCAGAAACAACCTACCACCGCGGGCAGCAAATTAGAGTGGGTTGGAGTTTTCCGAGATGGAGAGATCTGCCAGATCCGCGAACTTTGAGGCAAGAATATGCACTGTGATGGCAAAAACGCGATTTTTGATAACATGCATTTTTATGTTGTGTAGTATAATGATGTTCTTAATAGGCTATGCTTTATTCACCTTTCGAATCTCATTTGCACCCACTACAGAGCCCATACCTCCTCCTACTGTTTCCTCGCACTCTTTTCACCCTCTACCTGAACACAAATCTGCCAGAAGATTGGAATTCATAAATAACTCATTCGTTCAGCTCCTACACCAACACCAGGCTGTAATAAACACGACAAATTGTTGGGTATGTGGACTTATGCCACACACGACCGATAAGGGTATCCCGTATTTTGTCTTGCCATTTAGCTATTATGGTTCTTTGTGGGCATTTCAAACAATGTTCCTATTCGCCCTCGAACCATATTCCCCACGTTCCACAGGGAGCAACTCGAGCAACAAGGCACTGATAGCAGGAATCAGAAATATGAGCAGAGATATCGACACATATAGAACGCTCCCCAGAGACGAATTGAAGGCCTACAGTAGATGGAATATAACAAAATACGGAATTTCCTTAAGTGAGAGCCAGCGAGCAAAGAAATCCTCCCCAATCTGGATAGTACCCCATCAAGGTCACCTATGTCTGCAGGGAAATGGCAAAAACCTCAGAGCTCAATTAGGGACGAGTGTCTGTACCGAAACATATGTCTTCCCATCTCAGACCTCCCCTTCATTTTCAGCAGCTAAGGGTACATATTTAATCTGCCACGATAGAGCATACACATGGCTGCCCCCTGACTTTACGGGCACATGTTTCATCTCGTTCCTGTTGCCACCCACCTACACGGCCGCGGCAGATTACCACAGGACAAGGACAGTTAGGGGTGTTGTGAGTAAAAACAACACTGCGGAACAAGAGTTTGGGGATTTTGCAAAAGGTTTTCTGCAGTTTTGGGGGCCTATGGTGAACAGCAGGAACATTCGCCAGCTGACAAGGGAAGTTGAATCCACCGTGATCGAAACAGCTGGTGCCCTTAGTAACTTGACTGCAGAGCTCCAGTCGGACGCCTTATGACTCTTCAGAACAGGGTTTCCCTAGATGTCATACTCGCAGACCGTGGTGGGGTATGTAAAGTCATCCAATCCAGTTGCTGCATCTTCATCCCAGATAACGCTCCGACAGTATACCAGGCCATCGCCAACCTGCATAAGATCTCCGAGTCCATTCACGTGGATGAAGGAGACTGGTCCTTAATGGGGTGGTTCTGGGGACTGATATCTGCCTGGGGATGGAAGATTCTGATAGCCGTTGGGATGACCTTAGCCATCCTTTTCCTGTTCTGTCTGTGTGTACAGTGCACTCCTGCAATATGTGGCCTCTGTGCTACATCATGTGTAAGGAAACCTGTATCGAGAGATGAACTGAGTAATAGGATGATGTTACAGCAACATCTCAACGACTTTATGAATACAGATTTGGACTCAGATTAGCATGAGTATAGGTTATTGCCTATGCAAGGGCAAAAGGAGGGGCTGTGGTACTGAAAATTACGGACCCCGCTATTGTATGGTACCGAAACCCTGCACTCGTGTCAAAAATGTCATCGAATCATGACGATTTTGGTATTGGCAGACCGGTAATGAATGGGATACTATACACTAGTATTTGCGTCACGATCAAGTTACGCAAACACCCTGAAATCGTAGTTTTTGTCTTTAACCCGTGGGTTCCATTTTGTGAGCGGCATCCATTTTGTGATTGCCCTTACATAGTCAAATGACCGCAGCTGAATTTGATACCAAAGGACACGTGCACCTCTGCTGACTCCTCTGTGACCTGGGCAAGCTGGAACCATTGCCCCAAGCCAAACCTGTTCGGTCAGTTCCTCTCCCAGTGGCCGAACAAGATAGCATCAAAGCACAACAGGCCATAAACTGTTCGCATCGCACACACACTCCCGCCTAAATCTTGCTCACACCTGTCTTTGCTCTTTTCTCTTCTTTCTCTTTATGATGAGGAGGAGCCCGGTTTTATTGAGGGTACACCGATATCTGATGAGAATGTTGGGCCTTGCCGGGTAATTTATTACGAACTGGACACACTGAAATGTGGACTTGTCATCATGACTCTACCTTTTCTTTGTAGTGAAAATATGTGAATAGCCCACTGTAAATCTAAGAATGTTTGCACTGTAGATCTAGGAATTCTTGCCTGAAGCTCAATATTTTGTATAAAAAGAGAAGATTGGCTCTGTAAAAACGAGCAGTCTCCTGAGAATATACACACCGTATTGTTGTACTTCTAGGACACCTGTTACTTGGTTGCAGCCAATAAATTCGATCTTGACTTCACCTAGAAGACTCTGTGTTTCTGTGGTTCGAAACAGGGAAGGACTCGAGGTCTTTGGGTGTTGTCCCCTGGCACCGCCGGGTCCATAAAAACCCGGTACCTCATTCCCAGAGGACGTCCCTGCTGCTAGAGGCCGGCCTTGGTTCCAGAGGTCTGCACTGCTGCCACTAGAGGCCTGTCTGCTGCTGAAGACCTTGCTTCCCAGAGGACGTCCCTGCTGCTAGAGGCCTGCTCTGCTGCTTGAGGACCTTGCTTCCCAGAGGACGTCCCTGCTGCTAGAGGACTGCTCTGCTGCTTGAGGACCTTGCTTCCCAGAGGACGTCCCTGCTGCTAGAGGACTGCTCTGCTGCTGAGGATCTTGCTTCTTAGAGGACGTCCCTGCTGCTAGAGGACTGCTCTGCTGCTGAGGACCTTGCTTCCCAGAGGACGTCCCTGCTGCTAGAGGACCGCTCTGCTGCTTGAGGACCTTTCTTCCCAGAGGACTTCCCTGCTGCTAGAGGACTGCTCTGCTGCTTGAGGACCTTGCTTCCCAGAGGACGTCCCTGCTGCTAGAGGAATGCTCTGCTGCTTGAGGACCTTGCTTCCCAGAGGACGTCCCTGCTGCCAGAGGACTGCTCTGCTGCTTGAGGACCTTGCTTCCCAGAGGACGTCCCTGCTGCTAGAGGTCTGCTCTGCTGCTTGAGGACCTTGCTTCCCAGAGGAAGTCCCTGCTGCTAGAGGACTGCTCTGCTGCTTGAGGACCTTTCTTCCCAGAGGACTTCCCTTCTGCTAGAGGCCTGCCTGGGTTCCGGAGGTCTGCACTGCTACCACTAGAGGCCTGCTCTGCTGCTTGAGGACCTTGCTTCCCAGAGGACGTCCCTACTGCTAGAGGACTGCTCTGCTACTTGAGGACCTTGCTTCCCAGAGGATGTCCCTGCTGCTAGAGGCCTGCTCTGCTGCTTGAGCACCTTGCTTCCCGGAGGACGTCCCTGCTGCTAGAGGCCTGCTCTGCTGCTTGAGGACCTTGCTTCCCAGAGGACATCCCTGCTGCTAGAGGACTGCTCTGCTGCTTGAGGACCTTGCTTCCCAGGGGACGTCCCTGCTGCTAGATGACTGCTCTGCTGCTTGAGGACCTTGCTTCCCAGAGGACGTCCCTGCTACTAGAGGACTGCTCTGCTGCTGAGGACCTTGCTTCCCATAGGACATCCCTGCTGCTAGAGGACTGCTCTGCTGCTGAGGACCTTGCTTCCCAGAGGACGTCCCTGCTGCTAGAGGACTGCTCTGCTGCTGCTAGAGGCCTGCTCTGCTGCTTGAGGACCTTGCTTCCCAGAGGACGACCCTGCTGCTAGAGGACTGCTCTGCTGCTTGAGGACCTTGCTTCCCAGAGGACGTCCCTGCTGCTAGAGGCCTGCCTGGGTTCCGGAGGTCTGCACTGCTGCTACTAGAGGCCTGCTCTGCTGCTTGAGGACCTTGCTTCCCAGAGGACGTCCCTGCTGCTAGAGGACTGCTCTGCTGCTGAGGACCTTGCTTCCCTGAGGACGTCCCTGCTGCTAGAGGCCTGCTCTGCTGCTTGAGGACCTTGCTTCGCAGAGGACTTCCCTGCTGCTAGAGGACCGCTCTGCTGCTAGAGGCCTGCTCTGCTGCTGAGGACCTTGCTTCCCAAAGGACGTCCCTGCTGCAAGAGGCGTGCTCTGCTGCTTGAGGACCTTGCTTCCCAGAGGACGTCCCTGCTGCTAGAGGACTGCCTGCTGCTTGAGGACCTTGCTTCCCAGAGGACGTCCCTGCTGCTAGAGGCCTGCTCTGCTGCTTGAGGACCTTGCTTTCCAGAGGACGTCCCTGCTGCTAGACGCCTGCTCTGCTGCTTGAGGACCTTGCTTCCCAGAGGACGTCCCTGCTGCTAGAGGACTGCTCTGCTGCTGAGGACCTTGCTTCCCAGAGGACATCCCTGCTGCTAGAGGCTGCTCTGCTGCTTGAGGACCTTGCTTCCCAGAGGACGTCCCTGCTGCTAGAGGCCTGCCTTGCTTCCCAGAGGACGTCCCTGCTGCTAGAGGCCTGCCTTGCTTCCCAGAGGACGTCCCTGCTGGTAGAGGACTGCTCAGCTGCTTGAGGATCTTGCTTCCCAGAGGACGTCCCTGCTACTAGAGGCCTGCCTGGGTTCCGGAGGTCTTCACTGCTGCTACTAGAGGCCTGCTCTGCTGCTTGAGGACCTTTCTTCCCAGAGGACGTCCCTGCTGCTAGAGGACTGCTCTGCTGCTTGAGGATCTTGCTTCCCTGAGGACGTCCCTGCTACTAGAGGACTGCTCTGCTGCTTGAGGACCTTGCTTCCCAGAGAGCGTCCCTGCTGCTAGAGGCCTGCTCTATTGCTTGAGGACCTTGCTTCCCAGAGGACGTCCCTGCTGCTAGAGGCCTGCCTGGGTTCCGGAGGTCTGCACTGGTGCTACTAGAGGCCTGCTCTGCTGCTGAGGACCTTGCTTCCCAGAGGACGTCCCTGCTGTTAGAGGCCTACCTGGGTTCCGGAGGTCTGCACTGCTGCTACTAGAGGCCTACTCTGCTGCTTGAGGACCTTGCTTCCCAGAGGACGTCCCTGCTGCTAGAGGACTGCTCTGCTGCTGCTAGAGGCCTGCTCTTCTGCTTGAGGACCTTGCTTTCCAGAGGACGTCCCTGCTGCTAGAGGCCTGCTCTGCTGCTTGAGGACCTTGCTTCCCAGAGGACGTCCCTGCTGCTAGAGGCCTGCTCTGCTGCTTGAGGACCTTGCTTCCCAGAGGACGTCCCTGCTGCTAGAGGACTGCTCTGCTGCTGAGGACCTTGCTTCCCAGAGGACGTCCCTGCTGCTAGAGGTCTGCTCTGCTGCTGAGGACCTTGCTTCCCAGAGGACGTCCCTGCTGCTAGAGGCCTGCCTTGCTTCCCAGAGGACGTCCCTGCTGCTAGAGGCCTGCCTTGCTTCCCAGAGGACGTCCCTGCTGCTAGAGGACTGCTCAGCTGCTTGAGGATCTTGCTTCCCAGAGGACGTCCCTGCTACTAGAGGCCTGCCTGGGTTCCTGAGGTCTTCACTGCTGCTACTAGAGGCCTGCTCTGCTGCTTGAGGACCTTTCTTCCCAGAGGACGTCCCTGCTGCTAGAGGACTGCTCTGCTGCTTGAGGATCTTGCTTCCCTGAGGACGTCCCTGCTGCTAGAGGACTGCTCTGCTGCTGAGGATCTTGCTTCTTAGAGGACGTCCCTGCTGCTAGAGGACTGCTCTGCTGCTGAGGACCTTGCTTCCCAGAGGACGTCCCTGCTGCTAGAGGACCGCTCTGCTGCTTGAGGACCTTTCTTCCCAGAGGACTTCCCTGCTGCTAGAGGACTGCTCTGCTGCTTGAGGACCTTGCTTCCCAGAGGACGTCCCTGCTGCTAGAGGAATGCTCTGCTGCTTGAGGACCTTGCTTCCCAGAGGACGTCCCTGCTGCTAGAGAACTGCTCTGCTGCTTGAGGACCTTGCTTCCCAGAGGACGTCCCTGCTGCTAGAGGTCTGCTCTGCTGCTTGAGGACCTTGCTTCCCAGAAGAAGTCCCTGCTGCTAGAGGACTGCTCTGCTGCTTGAGGACCTTTCTTCCCAGAGGACTTCCCTTCTGCTAGAGGCCTGCCTGGGTTCCGGAGGTCTGCACTGCTGCCACTAGAGGCCTGCTCTGCTGCTTGAGGACCTTGCTTCCCAGAGGACGTCCCTACTGCTAGAGGACTGCTCTGCTACTTGAGGACCTTGCTTCCCAGAGGATGTCCCTGCTGCTAGAGGCCTGCTCTGCTGCTTGAGCACCTTGCTTCCCGGAGGACGTCCCTGCTGCTAGAGGCCTGCTCTGCTGCTTGAGGACCTTGCTTCCCAGAGGACATCCCTGCTGCTAGAGGACTGCTCTGCTGCTTGAGGACCTTGCTTCCCAGGGGACGTCCCTGCTGCTAGATGACTGCTCTGCTGCTTGAGGACCTTGCTTCCCAGAGGACGTCCCTGCTACTAGAGGACTGCTCTGCTGCTGAGGACCTTGCTTCCCATAGGACGTCCCTGCTGCTAGAGGACTGCTCTGCTGCTGAGGACCTTGCTTCCCAGAGGACGTCCCTGCTGCTAGAGGACTGCTCTGCTGCTGCTAGAGGCCTGCTCTGCTGCTTGAGGACCTTGCTTCCCAGAGGACGACCCTGCTGCTAGAGGACTGCTCTGCTGCTTGAGGACCTTGCTTCCCAGAGGACGTCCCTGCTGCTAGAGGTCTGCCTGGGTTCCGGAGGTCTGCACTGCTGCTACTAGAGGCCTGCTCTGCTGCTTGAGGACCTTGCTTCCCAGAGGACGTCCCTGCTGCTAGAGGACTGCTCTGCTGCTGAGGACCTTGCTTCCCTGAGGACGTCCCTGCTGCTTGAGGACCTTGCTTCGCAGAGGACTTCCCTGCTGCTAGAGGACCGCTCTGCTGCTAGAGGCCTGCTCTGCTGCTGAGGACCTTGCTTCCCAAAGGACGTCCCTGCTGCAAGAGGCATGCTCTGCTGCTTGAGGACCTTGCTTCCCAGAGGACGTCCCTGCTGCTAGAGGACTGCCTGCTGCTTGAGGACCTTGCTTCCCAGAGGACGTCCCTGCTGCTAGAGGCCTGCTCTGCTGCTTGAGGACCTTGCTTTCCAGAGGACGTCCCTGCTGCTAGAAGCCTGCTCTGCTGCTTGAGGACCTTGCTTCCCAGAGGACGTCCCTGCTGCTAGAGGACTGCTCTGCTGCTGAGGACCTTGCTTCCCAGAGGACATCCCTGCTGCTAGAGGCTGCTCTGCTGCTTGAGGACCTTGCTTCCCAGAGGACGTCCCTGCTGCTAGAGGCCTGCCTTGCTTCCCAGAGGACGTCCCTGCTGCTAGAGGCCTGCCTTGCTTCCCAGAGGACGTCCCTGCTGCTAGAGGACTGCTCTGCTGCTTGAGGATCTTGCTTCCCTGAGGACGTCCCTGCTACTAGAGGACTGCTCTGCTGCTTGAGGACCTTGCTTCCCAGAGAGCGTCCCTGCTGCTAGAGGCCTGCTCTATTGCTTGAGGACCTTGCTTCCCAGAGGACGTCCCTGCTCCTAGAGGCCTGCCTGGGTTCCGGAGGTCTGCACTGGTGCTACTAGAGGCCTGCTCTGCTGCTGAGGACCTTGCTTCCCAGAGGACGTCCCTGCTGTTAGAGGCCTACCTGGGTTCCGGAGGTCTGCACTGCTGCTACTAGAGGCCTGCTCTGCTGCTTGAGGACCTTGCTTCCCAGAGGACGTCCCTGCTGCTAGAGGACTGCTCTGCTGCTGCTAGAGGCCTGCTCTTCTGCTTGAGGACCTTGCTTTCCAGAGGACGTCCCTGCTGCTAGAGGCCTGCTCTGCTGCTTGAGGACCTTGCTTCCCAGAGGACGTCCCTGCTGCTAGAGGACTGCTCTGCTGCTGAGGACCTTGCTTCCCAGAGGACATCCCTGCTGCTAGAGGCTGCTCTGCTGCTTGAGGACCTTGCTTCCCAGAGGACGTCCCTGCTGCTAGAGGCCTGCCTTGCTTCCCAGAGGACGTCCCTGCTGCTAGAGGCCTGCCTTTCTTCCCAGAGGACGTCCCTGCTGCTAGAGGACTGCTCAGCTGCTTGAGGATCTTGCTTCCCAGAGGACGTCCCTGCTACTAGAGGCCTGCCTGGGTTCCTGAGGTCTTCACTGCTGCTACTAGAGGCCTGCTCTGCTGCTTGAGGACCTTTCTTCCCAGAGGACGTCCCTGCTGCTAGAGGACTGCTCTGCTGCTTGAGGATCTTGCTTCCCTGAGGACGTCCCTGCTACTAGAGGACTGCTCTGCTGCTTGAGGACCTTGCTTCCCAGAGAGCGTCCCTGCTGCTAGAGGCCTGCTCTGCTGCTTGAGGACCTTGCTTCCCAGAGGACGTCCCTGCTGCTAGAGGCCTGCCTGGGTTCCGGAGGTCTGCACTGGTGCTACTAGAGGCCTGCTCTGCTGCTGAGGACCTTGCTTCCCAGAGGACGTCCCTGCTGGTAGAGGCCTACCTGGGTACCGGAGGTCTGCACTGCTGCTACTAGAGGCCTGCTCTGCTGCTTGAGGACCTTGCTTCCCAGAGGACGTCCCTGCTGCTAGAGGACTGCTCTGCTGCTGCTAGAGGCCTGCTCTTCTGCTTGAGGGCCTTGCTTCCCAGAGGACGTCCCTGCTGCTAGAGGACCGCTCTGCTGCTTGAGGACCTTGCTTCTCAGAGGACATCCCTGCTGCTAGAGGCCTGCTCTGCTGCTTGAGGACCTTGCTTCCCAGAGGACGTCCCTGCTGCTAGAGGACTGCTCGGCTGCTTGAGGACCTTGCTTCCCAGAGGACTTCCCTGCTGCTAGAGGACCGCTCTGCTGCTTGAGGACCTTTCTTCCCAGAGGACGTCCCTGCTGCTAGAGGCCTGCTCTGCTGCTGAGGACCTTGCTTCCCAGAGGACGTCCCTGCTGCTAGAGGCATGCTCTGCTGCTTGAGGACCTTGCTTCCCAGAGGACGTCCCTGCTGCTAGAGGACTGCTCTGCTGCTTGAGGACCTTGCTTCCCAGAGGACGTCCCTGCTGCTAGAGGCCTGCCTGGGTTCCAGAGGTCTGCACTGCTGCTACTAGAGGCCTACTCTGCTGCTTGAGGACCTTGCTTCCTGTGGTACTGAAAATTCTGGACCCCTCTATTGCATGGTACCGAAGCCCCGCACTTGTGTCAAAAATGTCATCGGATCATGACGATTTTGGTATTGGCAGACCGGTAATGAATGGGATACTATACACCAGTATTTGCGTCACGATCAAGTGACGCAAACACCCTGAAATCATAGTTTTCGTCTTTAACCCGTGGGTACCATTTTGTGAGCGGCATCCATTTTGTGATTGCCCTAACATAGTCAAATGACCGCAGCTGAATTTGATAGACACGGCCGCTCCTCCACGCTGCTCCCCGACCTGCCTCCCCTAACAGCCTGGTATCGTTGCTCTTCCCAGCTGCCTGCAATCTTCGCTAATATTTACTCTTCTCGCTCTGCAGGATCGCTCAATTGCGCACAGCGCTGCTTGGTATTTATATTATAATCGCGCACTGTAAAAGCGCTTTATTTGAGCACACCGCTGCTAGTAACTTTAAATATCCCGCTTTGTAGGACCGCTTTTACTGCACACCTCGCCACATTTTATGTAACCATCTCGCACTGCACGACCGATTTATTAGCTAAAAACGCTGTTATTCACGTAGTCTACTCACACTGCAGGATCGTTTTCCTTGTACTTGTTTAATCAGTGTGCCTCACAGCGCTGCACCACCTCGCCTGCTGAGTAGCTGCTGATATTATTGTGCCATCGCTTTGTGTTGCCTTGTCTGACATTTATTGTAGTGCTTTGTACACACTTTGCTTTACTTTGCTTTGCTTTGCTTACTCCGTCCCACGCTGCCGGCCATTTTGCTGTTGATATTGTTGTTGTCTCGACCTGCCCGAGTCTCCGCCCCGCTCCCGCCTTCCCAGCCGCCCCTCCCTCGCCCCTCCCCTTCCACTATCCACATATGACAGATGCATTCTCGCGCAGCGTCCAAGCGCTGCGGCCGCGCCGAAGGTGCGCCAAAGGTAAGCCCGTCTACGCCCGTCCGCACCTGGACCGCGCCCAGCGCCAGACCCCCTGGCCCCCGTCCCACCCACCCTACCCGCATCACATACGACGCCTCCATCCTAGCCCTAAACCCCGGCCGTCTCCCCAACTGCGTCCAAGCCGTTCCTGGACACATCCATGGACCCTTCTCTTGCAACTCCTGCAAGTTCGACGGCACCAAGACCAACTCCTCATCCTCGGACACAAAACAGTTCTCTGACACAAACCACCTAAAATGCATCCTGCTCAACACCCGCTCGGTCCACAGGCACGCCATCGACCTCTGGTATCTACTTGACACCACCTCTCCAGACGTCGCCTTCCTAACAGAAACATGGATGAACGCCACATCAGCCCCAGACATCACCATTGCCATCCCGGAAGGCTACAAGATCATCCGTAAGGACCGTACCGACCAAACAGGAGGAGGCATCGCTATCGTCCATAAGAAATCCATCCGCATCTCAACCAGCTCAGACGTCAATCTCGCTAACGCTGAACACCTTCACTTCCAGATCCACATCGACCCCAAGACCACACTCAGAGGCACCCTCCTCTACAGGCCACCAGGACCCCGTACACAATTCAGTGAGGACATCACGGACTTTATCACCCCACACGCCCTCCCCTCCGAGGATTACATTCTTTTGGGAGACCTCAACTTTCACCTGGAAAAGAACAACGACCGCAACGCCACCACCCTTCTGGACAATCTCGCCAACCTCGGACTCAAACAACTTTTCACTACCCCCACCCACACCTCAGGTCACACACTCGACCCTATCTTCACCTCCAGCAAACATGTCTCCTTCAGCCACACCACAGCTCTCCTTTGGACGGACCACAGCTGTGTTCACTTTACCTACAATAAGACCACAACCCACAACCATCCTCAACCCACTCTGCGGAGAAACTGGAACAAAATCACCATCGACCAGATCTCCTCATCGCTTCTTCAAAACCCCCCCGCCCACTCCTCAGACCCCGACCAAGCAGCCATTAACCTCACCCAATGGCTATCCAACAGCGCGGACATCCTAGCACCGTTGAAAAAACGTCAAATCAAACTAGGCAGCAAGAAGGCCTCCTGGTTCAACGATGATCTTAAGAAATCTAAGAAACTCTGTCGCTCCCTTGAGAAGGCCTGGAAAAAAGACCCAAACACTAGCACCAAGGACGCCTTCAAAAACGTCACCCGTATACACCACCAACTGATCCGGAATGCCAAGAAAGCCGCTTTCAAGGACCGACTAGATAACAACGCCCACAACAGCAAGGAATTATTCAACATCGTCAAGGAATTTACCAACCCCTCAGCCAACTCCAACGACATCACCCCCTCTCAAGCCCTCTGCAACTCCTTAGCCTCATTCTTCCACAACAAGATCGCAGACATCCACAACAGCTTCGACAACCGACCCGAAGACCAACCCACCCAACCTTCTGCAGGACCCCCACCCCCCTTGAACATCCTCAATGAATGGAACCCAATCTCCACTGAGGACATCATCCGCCTGATGAACTCTATCCACTCAGGATCCCCCACAGGCCCATTCCCTCACCACATCTTCAACAAAGCAGACTCCATTATCGCACCCCATCTCCGAGAAGTCATCAACTGCTCCCTCTACTCCGCTACCTTCCCGGAAAGCTGGAAACATGCCGAACTCAGCGCCCTTCTGAAGAAACCCACAGCTGACCCCACCGAACTCAAAAACTACCGCCCCATCTCGCTCCTTCCTTTCCCGGCCAAAGTCATCGAGAAAGCTGTCAACAACCAGCTTGCCGCCTTCCTCGAAACCAACAAATCCCTTGACTCCTCACAGTCTGGCTTCCGAGCCAAACACAGCACTGAGACCGCACTCATCGCAGCAACAGACGACATTCGAACTCTGCTAGACAATGGAGACACAGTCGCCCTCATCCTCCTCGACCTCTCCGCAGCCTTTGACACAGTTTGTCATAGCACCTTAATACAACGCCTCAGAAACATCGGAATCCAAGGAAAAGCACTGGAATGGATCACCTCGTTCCTTGCCGGAAGAACTCAGAGAGTCCGCCTTCCACCATTCAAATCAGAAGCTACCGAAGTCATCTGCGGCGTGCCACAAGGATCTTCACTCAGCCCCACCCTCTTCAACGTATACATGAGCCCCCTCGCGGCCATCGCACGCCAACACAACCTCAACATCATCTCCTACGCTGATGACACTCAACTGATACTATCACTCACTAAAGACCCTAACACCGCCAAAACCAACCTACATGAAGGAATGAAAGAAGTAGCCGAGTGGATGAAGCACAGCCGTCTAAAACTGAACTCAGACAAAACAGAAGTCCTTATTCTAGGTACCTCCCCCTCCGCCTGGGATGACTCTTGGTGACCAGAGGCCCTTGGAAAAGCACCCATCCCGACGGACCACGCACGGAACTTAGGTGTCATCCTGGACTCCTCACTCTCTATGAACAGACAAGTCAACGCCGTCTCATCATCTTGCTTCAATATTCTTCGCATGCTCAAAAAAACATTTCGCTGGATCCCCACCGAAACTAGAAAAACGGTCACCCACGCACTGGTCACGAGCCGCCTGGACTACGGAAACACCCTATACACCGGTACCACCGCAAAACTCCAGAAAAAACTCCAACGCATCCAGAACGCCTCAGCCAGACTCATACTAGACATCCCGCGTAAAGACCACATCTCTGGACACCTGAAAAACCTCCACTGGCTCCCCGTTAACAAGAGGATTACTTTCCGCCTCCTAACCCACGCACACAAAGCACTCTACGAACTTGGACCCGAATGCCTCAACTCACGACTTTCCTTCTACACCCCCTCCCGCCAGCTACGATCCTCCAACCAAGCCCTTGCAACTGTACCTCGCATCAACAAAACCACCATGGGAGGCAGATCCTTCTCCTACCTGGCAGCTAAAACCTGGAACTCACTTCCCACTCACCTTCGCCTCACTCAGAACCACCTAACATTCAGAAAGCAACTTAAAACCTGGATATTCGACAAGTAACTCCCCACCCTTCCTCAAGCGCCTTGAGACCCTCTGGGTATGTAGCGCGCTATATAAATCATTTGACTTGACTTGACTTGACGTGCACCTCTGCTGACTCCTCTGTGACGTGGGCAAGCTGGAAGCATTGCCCCAAGCCAAACCTGTTCGGTCAGTTCCTCTCCCAGTGGCCGAACAAGATAGCATCAAAGCACAACAGGCCATAAACTGTTCGCATCGCACACACACTCCCGCCCAAATCTTGCTCACACCTGTCTTTGCTCTTTTCTCTTCTTTCTCTTTATGATGAGGAGGAGCCCGGTTTTATTGAGGGTACACCGATATCTGATGAGAATGTTGGGCCTTGCCGGGTAATTTATTACGAACTGGACACACTGAAATGTGGATTTGTCATCATGACTCTACCTTTTCTTTGTAGTGAAAATATGTGAATAGCCCACTGTAAATCTCAGAATGTTTGCACTGTAGATCTAGGAATTCTTGCCTGAAGCTCAATATTTTGTATAAAAAGAGAAGATTGGCTCTGTAAAAACGAGCAGTCTCCTGAGAATATACACACCGTATTGTTGTACTTCTAGGACACCTGTTACTTGGTTGCAGCCAATAAATTCGATCTTGACTTCACCTAGAAGACTCTGTGTTTCTGTGGTCCGAAACAGGGAAGGACTCGAGGACTTTGGGTGTTGTCCCCTGGCACCGCCAGGTCCATAAAAACCCGGTACCTCAGTTGGCGCCCAACTCGGGGCGGTATCAAGCGGTATCGGTCCAAGCCAGATGTTCGTGAGGAGCTTCGTGTGAAAATTCCAGAGGACGGCCAGCCACTTCAGCGACCCCTGTATGTCGACGTGGTTCCGAAGGTCTTTGCTGCGAGGTTCCCAGCATCCCGATGGCTACGAAGGACTGCTGCCCTGACTATCGCCCTGTTTTGGACCCTTGATGTTTGGTAGAGCGAAACGATAGACGAGTCTTCTGGTGAAGTCATCGATACCTCAGTTAAGTATAAGTGGAGCGACTCCCAGTCCTTAGTTTGTTTAGTGTCCCTTCGGGACCGCTTTGATTTGGAACTTGCAAGCGCCAAAGCCGAAGGACTCGTGTATTCACGAGAATATCGTAATCGATAATCCTTTGAAGTTTGAAGCTAGACTAAAGAGCGAAGATGCCTGGTTTTAGCAGACTTGGGAATTTGTTTTGTCTTGGTTGTAATAGGGACTCCCGATTGGATGACTCGTGTCCGGTTCCTCCGATCGGAACTCCAACGTATGAGCTCTATGTGAAGCATGGCGTAGGCCCTATCACATACAATGAAGTATGGGTCAGATACACCAGAAAAGATGATGTTTTAAAATGGCCACAATATGGTAGTTTCGACACAGAAATCTTAGATAATCTAGAAATTAAACTTTTCAAGAAGAAAGTCCGGCCGGCGATGTTTGACTCTTTCCGCCTATGGCGCTAAGAAGCCAAGCAGAAAGAAATGAAATTAGCAAAGAAGAATAAACAAAGTATGTCAATGGTACAAGCTGCCGTTGCGTTCAGGGATAATGAGGAAGAACAGGAGAACGAACAAACGCTTAGAAGTAGGAAGTTAGGGGTAGATAAATGCTACCCAGTCTTGCCACGTAAAGGACAAGAGTTAAAAGAGAAAGTTGACCAAGACCCTTTAATGTCTCATCTATTGAGTTCACCACCCCCCTATGCACAAAATGCTACTGCACCCCCGCAACGCTTTGTTATACCACGCCCACAGCACAAACACCAGTTCTTCCACAAACACCAGCTCCTCTTTAGCTGGTTCCTACTCCTCCGCCGCAGCCCTCTCAAGGGCCGCCGCTTTTGCTACCTACTCCTTTTGTTTTTCCTACAACTTTGCCTACTGCTCCGACTGTTTTCCCTGATACACCTTCTGTGTCTGTCTCCACTTCTGCATCACCTCACCCTGTCTTTCCTCCTGTCCTTCCGTCAGCCTCTCCTTCTGTTCGACAGAGAGTGACGGACACTGTTTCTGGTCTTTTCTCACCTTTCTTTGGGTCGCCTAATACGACCCCTAGTACAGACCGAAGACAGTTGCGAAGTCAACTGCCCGACCGTCGAGAGAGAGAACTACTGGATCGGTTAGCGCGTAAATAGGTTCTCGACACTGCAAAGTATGATGTACAGTCTATCATGGAAGTCTTCCGAAAGTGGGAAGCACCGAAGCAGAGATATGTTTTTGAGCAAATGTGTATTTTTCTCTGGGAAGATTTGGAGGGAAACGATCTAGAGTGCCATCCACCTGAGTTGTGTTCTGTGCGGTTCAATTTTTCAGAAGGCATGATTTAAGGTCCCGATGTTGAAAGAGCAATTGAGATATTGTTGTCGTATCGGAGTAAAGGGGCGACCTCTCAGTATGACGCACCTGGTAGGAAAAAGGCGCGACAATACCCCATGAGAGAGGTTCATCCAGTCTGGAGGGAAGGTGACGCAAATGCCAATCCAGCCATCCCACCACATTTTCAGCGTGTATGGGTACATGTTCCGTGGAAGAGATCTGAAGTTTTGGCCCTGAAACAGACATTGCCTGATCCCCGTAAAAATCCTGCAGGGTATTATAAGGAGTTGTCACAGACTGCAAGCTCCTGTATCATGAATTTAGCTGATGTAGACATGTTGTTTGGAAATGTTGTTCCACAGCCTTTATGGGGAAAGATTCGTCATACAGATCTTGATCAAGAGTTAGGTGACACCTGGGTTAATATTGCTGCTGCCGATACTAGACAAGTTGGTGGTGCTAAACCTGAGCCTTTAGTAGCAGAACTTCCTGGTAGGATTATTGCATATATGAAGACTCTAATGCCCGAATTGCGTGTGAATTGGGACAAGTTGTCTGCATGCCAACAGAAGAAGGATGAGACTGTGTCTGACTTCTTTACGCGGTTCGAGGAGACTTTCGCCGATCATAGTGGTCAGGATATGTCCACGGAGGGTGGCCAAAGATTGTTCGTTGACAAGTTTGTACATAATTTACTTCCTGAATTATGTAATAAGATGAAGGATTCTAAGAGTGCTTGGGCTGTTTCAACGTCAGCACAGATTTTAGCCACAGCCCAGTACTATGAGAATAGGCGCAAAGATGAGCTAGAGAAAGCGGATAAAAAGACTAAAGAATTGAAGACTAAAATCCTTCTGCAGCAAGCTTATCCACCTCGTAATAATAATGGTCAGCGCGATTATCAGCAGCCTCAGCAATATCCAAGGAACTCGCAAACAAACGAGTTTTCTCAGCAGCGTTTACCGTATGGACCGAATCAGTGTGCGTATTGCAAGGAAGAGGGCCACTTCAAGAATAGTTGTCCGGTTTTGTTACGACGTATGAATGGTGCTTCTGGTGCGAGAGGTCGAGGCGTTCAACAAGCTCCTAGAGGTAGGGGCCGTGGAAATTTTTCCCAGAACGCTCGTTCTTTCCCGCCTCAGAATTCCATGAATAGTTTTGACCAGCAGAATAACGCGTTCCTTAGGACAGCTCAGTTCTATGCTGATGACTACTATGCAGAAAATGAGAATATGGAGGGTAATGATTGCTAGGACAGCCATGGACAAAGAGAGGGAGTCGTTTCAGTTCCAGTAGATCAGAATGGACCTTATGTTGAGGTAATTACATCAGGTGTGTCAGAGCCTTCTCTGTTGGATACTGGTGCTACAAAGAGTTCTATTATGCACTCCAAACTCCCTGGCGCACCTTTGTCTGGCGAAATGAATGTTTCAGTAGGTTTTTCTGGCGCCCCGGTTAGGAACCCGATCTCTAGTCCTATGTCTCTTTCTGTTGGTCCTTGTGAATTCGAAGCACCCCTTATTCTTACGAAGGGTTGTGGTGAGAACTTGCTAGGATTGGATTTGTTGAAAAGATTGTATGCGACATTGTATTGTTCTCCTTCGGGAGTACAGCTCACATTGGGTAAGAAAGTGATTTCTCCGATGTATTTGTCAAAGGATAAAATGCCAGATGAATTGTCTTCTCTTCCAGATGTACTTTGGCCCACTGGCTCTAATGATGTGGGTCTCTTGGAAATAGCGCCATATGTTATAACAATGAAAATGAATGTTAAAATGCCACGCATTCCCCAGTACAAAATCTCTGGCGAAGGTGGAAAGGCGTTGTTAGCAATCATTTATGATCTGATTGAGAAAGATGTCATTGAAGAGACAGCAGGCAACATCTGTAATAGTCCTGTTCTGCCGGTTCTGAAGCGTACTGATCCTTCTCAGCCACCTGTGTACAGATTTGTGATTGATCTTAGAGAGGTCAATAAGATTGTTGTGCCACAATTTCCGGTTGTACCTGATATCATTGCCCTATTGACTATGATTCCAGATTCAGCCACTTGGTTCTCGGTGATTGACTTGAAGAATGCTTTCTTCAGCATCCCGATTGCTGAGGAGAGCAGGGATATTTTTGGCTTCAGTTTAGGAGGACGAAGTTTCCGCTTCAAACGCGCTCCTCAGGGCTATTGTGAAAGTCCATCCATATTCAGTCAGGCTTTGAAATCACAGCTTGACACGATTGTTTTACCTGTCGGCGCTACCCTTATTCAGTACGTCGATGATCGGCTAATAGCGGCAGATACTGAGGATATTTGTAAAAAAAGCCACACTGTCGTTGTTACGTCATCTGTGTGAATTGCGCCACAAAGTCTCTCTTTCAAAGTTGCAATATTGTCGACAAGAGGTGACCTACTTAGGTCACCTCTTATCGAAGGAGGGAAGGAAGCTGACCCCAGAAAGAATTCAGGCAATTGCAAAATTGAGTGTCCCAAGGACACAGAGAGAAGTGTGTGCCTTCTTGGGTATTACATCGTATTGTAGACAGTGGATTCCAAATTTTTCTTTACTGGCCAAACCCTTGGTGGCATTAACATGATACACCGAAACCCATTCCGTGGTCTGAAGAGTGTCAGAAAAGTTTTTCCGAATTGCGTGATGCATTATGTTCGGCTCCTGTGTTGGGTACCCCCGACTACAGTAAGCCCTTTACATTGTATGTCCATGAGAAAGAAGGTTGTGCATTATCAGTTCTGACACAGACTTTTGGGGACAAACAGCATCCATGCGCATACTTTTCGGCAACTTTAGATCCGGTAGCTAAGGCGTTGCCAAGTTGCTTGAGAGCCACTGCGGCAGCTGCTGTCTGTATTCGACAGTCTGCTGGGTTAGTAATGAATAAAACGTTAAATGTCATGGTCCCACATGCAGTAGACATTTTGTTAAACAGAACGAGGACACAGCATTTAACTAGTGCTCGATTGTCAAGTTATGAGCTGACACTATTAGCGAGTCATGTACACATAAAGAGATGCGATACACTGAACCCAGCCACGTTATTGCCCATTCCAGTAGAGGTAGATGATGTCAAAGAACATGACTGCTGTTTTAGAACAGAAGAAGAGACAAGAGGGAGAATAGATTTGCAGGACACTCCTCTTCCTGAATGTGATGATGCTTTATGGGTTGATGGTTCATGTTTCAAGTTGCCAAATGGCGATACGACTGCAGCATATGCTGTGATGACTTTGCATACGATTGTTGAAGCTGCACGTATCCCCCACAATTCTGCGCAAGCAGCAGAGTTGATTGCACTTACAAGAGCATGTGTGTTGGCGTAAGGGAAACGAGTGAATGTGTACACGGACAGCCAATACGCCTTTGGCGTGGCTCACAGTTTTGGACGATTGTGGCGTGAACGTGGGTTCCTGACGTCACATGGCACTAAGATCCAGCATGGTCAGTTAGTGAATGAGCTTCTCGAGTCACTGACCTTGCCGTTACAAGTTGCGATTGTGAAATGCAGTGCACACAGAAAGGTCACGGATGATGTTGGTCGTGGAAATGCGTTTGCGGACGAAGTCGCGAAAGAAACTGCAAGGAATGTGATGAGTCGAATGTATGTTGCGGGTCCGGCGAGATGGGTTCCGGATAGAGGGATGTGTGAAGACACCATTGAAAGTGTGAAATCAATTCAATCTGAAGCGACGGAGAAAGAACTAAAAGAGAGAACGGGTAAACTGGATGCGAATGATTGTTGGATTGAATTGTCAGAGCATCAGAGGTGGTTGTTACCCGATACGTACGTGCGTGCAGTAGTTACGATGACTCATGGAATGGCTCACATCAGTGTGAAAGGGATCTGTAAGTGGTTGGCCCCAGTATGGCAGAATGATGGAATCCCTAAATGCGCAGAGAAAGTGGTCAAGAATTGTATGGTGTGTCTGAAATACAATCCTGGTAGGGGAACCCCGACTCCAGCTGGTCATTTTGCGCCTTCAACGTATCCGTTCAAGGTTTTGCAGCTAGATTTCATCCACATGGAAAGGTGCAACAATTTGAAATACGTACTCGTTGTTGTTTGCGCCTTTTCAAAATGGGTCGAGGCATACCCCCTGAAGGACAACACTGCCTTATCCACAGCCAAAGCCCTTGTCAAAGAGTTCTTCCCCAGGTTTGGAATGCCCAGAATGGTTTGGAGTGATAATGGGAGTGAATTCGTGGGTCGAGTGATGAAGAAAGTGTGTGAGGGGCTTGGCATACAACAGAAGTTCCACGCTGCGAATCACCCCCAATCAGCTGGACTAGTAGAGTGCTATAACGGCACTCTAAAATTAAAACTGGCAAAAATTCAAGCAAGCACAGGCCTTAAATGGCCTGACGCCCTGCCCTTGGCACTCCTATCCACGAGAATGACTGTTCACTCTAGAGTGGGACTTAGCCCACATGAAATTGTGTTCGGCCGCCCGGCCAACATATGGGGAGTGCCAAGGCCCACTAGGTTTAGCGAAATAGAGCATCCTGTACTACTTGACTACCTGTATGAATTGATGGCTAAATTGCGTGTTTTACACCAACAGGTCCACAAAATTCTACCTCAGGCTTCTGAAGCTCCAGGGCATCCCATCGATCCTGGAACCTACGTGCTGGTCAAGAACATCCAGCGAACAAAGAACGACCAGCCTCGGTGGACCGGCCCTCATCTAGTCCTTCTCTCGACGAGATCTGCCGTTCGAGTTGAAGGGAAAAAACATTGGGTCCACGGAAATCATTGTAAGAGGGTCCCACTGCCTCTTCCATATGACCGGTGGGTCCAGGAGAAAATTGCTGACTCCGAAGCTGAGACTGTACCTCGCTTCCTACCTTTTAGCGATGCACGTATAAAAGGAACGAATTCTGAAAAGGAAAGCGACAACATTTTGCAAGAAGCTGTACCTCCATCGATTCGATTGAACACTACGGAGCCTGAACTCTTGTTTTTGGACCACACATCGCCTGGCAGGAACCGTTACAATTTAAGGCCAAGACCCATGACTATGGACAAATAAACGTTTTTTTCATTTTATTGTGCAGCTCTCATCTAGGAAACTTGCTCATTTTTGTTTTTCGAACCGCCATGCGGTTCTGCTGCTAGGGTCGCGGTTGCCACAGTCTTTGGAGTGCAGCTGGAGATGGTTAGGTCGACAGTTCTGTTGGTTCAAGGGAGTTACCCTGGATTGACAGAAGCACTCTTCAGCAGAAACAACCTACCACCGCGGGCAGCAAATTAGAGTGGATGGAGTTTTCCGAGATGGAGAGATCTGCCAGATCCGCGAACTTTGAGGCAAGAATATGCACTGTGATGGCAAAAACGCGATTTTTGATAACATGCATTTTTATGTTGTGTAGTATAATGATGTTCTTAATAGGCTATGCTTTATTCACCTTTCGAGTCTCATTTGCACCCACTACACAGCCCATACCTCCTCCTACTGTTTCCTCGCACTCTTTTCACCCTCTACCTGAACACAAATCTGCCAGAAGATTGGAATTCATAAATAACTCATTCGTTCAGCTCCTACACCAACACCAGGCTGTAATAAACACGACAAATTGTTGGGTATGTGGACTTATGCCACACACGACCGATAAGGGTATCCCGTATTTTGTCTTGCCATTTAGCTATTATGGTTCTTTGTGGGCATTTCAAACAATGTTCCTATTCGCCCTCGAACCATATTCCCCATGTTCCACAGGGAGCAACTCGAGCAACAAGGCACTGATAGCAGGAATCAGAAATATGAGCAGAGATATCGACACATATAGAACGCTCCCCAGAGACGAATTGAAGGCCTACAGTAGATGGAATATAACAAAATACGGAATTTCCTTAAGTGAGAGCCAGCGAGCAAAGAAATCCTCCCCAATCTGGATAGTACCCCATCAAGGTCACCCATGTCTGCAGGGAAATGGCAAAAACCTCAGAGCTCAATTAGGGACGAGTGTCTGTACCGAAACATATGTCTTCCCATCTCAGACCTCCCCTTCATTTTCAGCAGCTAAGGGTACATATTTAATCTGCCACGATAGAGCATACACATGGCTGCCCCCTGACTTTACGGGCACATGTTTCATCTCGTTCCTGTTGCCACCCACCGACACGGCCGCGGCAGATTACCACAGGACAAGGACAGTTAGGGGTGTTGTGAGTAAAGACAACACTGCGGAACAAGAGTTTGGGGATTTTGCAAAAGGTTTTCTGCAGTTTTGGGGGCCTATGGTGAACAGCAGGAACATTCGCCAGCTGACAAGGGTAGTTGAATCCACCGTGATCGAAACAGCTGGTGCCCTTAGTAACTTGACTGCAGAGCTCCAGTCGGACGCCTTATGACTCTTCAGAACAGGGTTTCCCTAGATGTCATACTCGCAGACCGTGGTGGGGTATGTAAAGTCATCCAATCCAGTTGCTGCATCTTCATCCCAGATAACGCTCCGACAGTATACCAGGCCATCTCCAACCTGCATAAGATCTCCGAGTCCATTCACGTGGATGAAGGAGACTGGTCCTTAATGGGGTGGTTCTGGGGACTGATATCTGCCTGGGGATGGAAGATTCTGATAGCCGTTGGGATGACCTTAGCCATCCTTTTCCTGTTCTGTCTGTGCGTACAGTGCACTCCTGCAATATGTGGCCTCTGTGCTACATCATGTGTAAGGAAACCTGTATCGAGAGATGAACTGAGTAATAGGATGATGTTACAGCAACATCTCAACGACTTTATGAATACAGATTTGGACTCAGATTAGCATGAGTATAGGTTATTGCCTATGCAAGGGCAAAAGGAGGGGCTGTGGTACTGAAAATTACGGACCCCGCTATTGTATGGTACCGAAACCCTGCACTCGTGTCAAAAATGTCATCGGATCATGACGATTTTGGTATTGGCAGACCGGTAATGAATGGGATACTATACACTAGTATTTGCGTCACGATCAAGTTACGCAAACACCCTGAAATCGTAGTTTTTGTCTTTAACCCGTGGGTTCCATTTTGTGAGCGGCATCCATTTTGTGATTGCCATTACATAGTCAAATGACCGCAGCTGAATTTGATACCAAAGGACACGTGCACCTCTGCTGACTCCTCTGCTTGAGGACCTTGCTTCCCAGAGGACGTCCCTGCTGCTAGAGGTCTGCTCTGCTGCTTGAGGACCTTGCTTCCCAGAGGAAGTCCCTGCTGCTAGAGGACTGCTCTGCTGCTTGAGGACCTTTCTTCCCAGAGGACTTCCCTTCTGCTAGAGGCCTGCCTGGGTTCCGGAGGTCTGCACTGCTGCCACTAGAGGCCTGCTCTGCTGCTTGAGGACCTTGCTTCCCAGAGGACGTCCCTACTGCTAGAGGACTGCTCTGCTACTTGAGGACCTTGCTTCCCAGAGGACGTCCCTGCTGCTAGAGGCATGCTCTGCTGCTTGAGGACCGTGCTTCCCAGAGGACGTCCCTGCTGCTAGAGGACCGCTCTGCTGCTTGAGGACCTTGCTTCCCAGAGGACGTCCCTGCTGCTAGAGGCCTGCCTGGGTTCCGGAGGTCTGCACTGCTGCTACTAGAGGCCTGCTCTGCTGCTTGAGGACCTTGCTTCCTGTGGTACTGAAAATTCTGGACCCCTCTATTCTATGGTACCGAAGCCCCGCACTCGTGTAAAAAATGTCATCGGATCATGACGATTTTGGTATTGGCAGACCGGTAATGAATGGGATACTATACACCAGTATTTGCGTCACGATCAAGTGACGCAAACACCCTGAAATCGTAGTTTTCGTCTTTAACCCGTGGGTTCCATTTTGTGAGCGGCATCCATTTTGTGATTGCCCTTACATAGTCAAATGACCGCAGCTGAATTTGATACCAAAGGACACGTGCACCTCTGCTGACTCCTCTGTGACCTGGGCAAGCTGGAACCATTGCCCCAAGCCAAACCTGTTCGGTCAGTTCCTCTCCCAGTGGCCGAACAAGATAGCATTAAAGCACAACAGACCATAAACTGTTCGCATCGCACACACACTCCCGCCCAAATCTTGCTCACACCTGTCTTTGCTCTTTTCTCTTCTTTCTCTTTATGATGAGGAGGAGCCCGGTTTTATTGAGGGTACACCGATATCTGATGAGAATGTTGGGCCTTGCCGGGTAATTTATTACGAACTGGACACACTGAAATGTGGACTCTACCTTTTCTTTGTAGTGAAAATATGTGAATAGCCCACTGTAAATCTAAGAATGTTTGCACTGTAGATCTAGGAATTCTTGCCTGAAGCTCAATATTTTGTATAAAAAGAGAAGATTGGCTCTGTAAAAACGAGCAGTCTCCTGAGAATATACACACCGTATTGTTGTACTTCTAGGACACCTGTTACTTGGTTGCAGCCAATAAATTCGATCTTGACTTCACCTAGAAGACTCTGTGTTTCTGTGGTTCGAAACAGGGAAGGACTCGAGGTCTTTGGGTGTTGTCCCCTGGCACCGCCGGGTCCATAAAAACCCGGTACCTCATTCCCAGAGGACGTCCCTGCTGCTAGAGGCCGGCCTTGGTTCCAGAGGTCTGCACTGCTGCCACTAGAGGCCTGTCTGCTGCTGAAGACCTTGCTTCCCAGAGGACGTCCCTGCTGCTAGAGGCCTGCTCTGCTGCTTGAGGACCTTGCTTCCCAGAGGACGTCCCTGCTGCTAGAGGACTGCTCTGCTGCTTGAGGACCTTGCTTCCCAGAGGACGTCCCTGCTGCTAGAGGACTGCTCTGCTGCTGAGGATCTTGCTTCTTAGAGGACGTCCCTGCTGCTAGAGGACTGCTCTGCTGCTGAGGACCTTGCTTCCCAGAGGACGTCCCTGCTGCTAGAGGACCGCTCTGCTGCTTGAGGACCTTTCTTCCCAGAGGACTTCCCTGCTGCTAGAGGACTGCTCTGCTGCTTGAGGACCTTGCTTCCCAGAGGACGTCCCTGCTGCTAGAGGAATGCTCTGCTGCTTGAGGACCTTGCTTCCCAGAGGACGTCCCTGCTGGTAGAGGACTGCTCTGCTGCTTGAGGACCTTGCTTCCCAGAGGACGTCCCTGCTGCTAGAGGTCTGCTCTGCTGCTTGAGGACCTTGCTTCCCAGAGGAAGTCCCTGCTGCTAGAGGACTGCTCTGCTGCTTGAGGACCTTTCTTCCCAGAGGACTTCCCTTCTGCTAGAGGCCTGCCTGGGTTCCGGAGGTCTGCACTGCTGCCACTAGAGGCCTGCTCTGCTGCTTGAGGACCTTGCTTCCCAGAGGACGTCCCTACTGCTAGAGGACTGCTCTGCTACTTGAGGACCTTGCTTCCCAGAGGATGTCCCTGCTGCTAGAGGCCTGCTCTGCTGCTTGAGGACCTTGCTTCCCAGAGGACGTCCCTGCTACTAGAGGACTGCTCTGCTGCTGAGGACCTTGCTTCCCATAGGACGTCCCTGCTGCTAGAGGACTGCTCTGCTGCTGAGGACCTTGCTTCCCAGAGGACGTCCCTGCTGCTAGAGGACTGCTCTGCTGCTGCTAGAGGCCTGCTCTGCTGCTTGAGGACCTTGCTTCCCGGAGGACGACCCTGCTGCTAGAGGACCGCTCTGCTGCTTGAGGACCTTGCTTCCCAGAGGACGTCCCTGCTGCTAGAGGCCTGCCTGGGTTCCGGAGGTCTGCACTGCTGCTACTAGAGGCCTGCTCTGCTGCTTGAGGACCTTGCTTCCCAGAGGACGTCCCTGCTGCTAGAGGACTGCTCTGCTGCTGAGGACCTTGCTTCCCTGAGGACGTCCCTGCTGCTAGAGGCCTGCTCTGCTGCTTGAGGACCTTGCTTCGCAGAGGACTTCCCTGCTGCTAGAGGACCGCTCTGCTGCTAGAGGCCTGCTCTGCTGCTGAGGACCTTGCTTCCCAAAGGACGTCCCTGCTGCAAGAGGCATGCTCTGCTGCTTGAGGACCTTGCTTCCCAGAGGACGTCCCTGCTGCTAGAGGACTGCCTGCTGCTTGAGGACCTTGCTTCCCAGGGGACGTCCCTGCTGCTAGAGGCCTGCTCTGCTGCTTGAGGACCTTGCTTTCCAGAGGACGTCCCTGCTGCTAGAGGCCTGCTCTGCTGCTTGAGGACCTTGCTTCCCAGAGGACGTCCCTGCTGCTAGTGGACTGCTCTGCTGCTGAGGACCTTGCTTCCCAGAGGACATCCCTGCTGCTAGAGGCTGCTCTGCTGCTTGAGGACCTTGCTTCCCAGAGGACGTCCCTGCTGCTAGAGGCCTGCCTTGCTTCCCAGAGGACGTCCCTGCTGCTAGAGGCCTGCCTTGCTTCCCAGAGGACGTCCCTGCTGCTAGAGGACTGCTCAGCTGCTTGAGGATCTTGCTTCCCAGAGGACGTCCCTGCTACTAGAGGCCTGCTCTGCTGCTTGAGGACCTTGCTTCCCAGAGGACGTCCCTGCTGCTAGTGGACTGCTCTGCTGCTGAGGACCTTGCTTCCCAGAGGACATCCCTGCTGCTAGAGGCTGCTCTGCTGCTTGAGGACCTTGCTTCCCAGAGGACGTCCCTGCTGCTAGAGGCCTGCCTTGCTTCCCAGAGGACGTCCCTGCTGCTAGAGGCCTGCCTTGCTTCCCAGAGGACGTCCCTGCTGCTAGAGGACTGCTCTGCTGCTTGAGGATCTTGCTTCCCTGAGGACGTCCCTGCTACTAGAGGACTGCTCTGCTGCTTGAGGACCTTGCTTCCCAGAGAGCGTCCCTGCTGCTAGAGGCCTGCTCTATTGCTTGAGGACCTTGCTTCCCAGAGGACGTCCCCGCTGCTAGAGGCCTGCCTGGGTTCCGGAGGTCTGCACTGGTGCTACTAGAGGCCTGCTCTGCTGCTGAGGACCTTGCTTCCCAGAGGACGTCCCTGCTGTTAGAGGCCTACCTGGGTTCCGGAGGTCTGCACTGCTGCTACTAGAGGCCTGCTCTACTGCTTGAGGACCTTGCTTCCCAGAGGACGTCCCTGCTGCTAGAGGACTGCTCTGCTGCTGCTAGAGGCCTGCTCTTCTGCTTGAGGACCTTGCTTTCCAGAGGACGTCCCTGCTGCTAGAGGCCTGCTCTGCTGCTTGAGGACCTTGCTTCCCAGAGGACGTCCCTGCTGCTAGAGGACTGCTCTGCTGCTGAGGACCTTGCTTCCCAGAGGACATCCCCGCTGCTAGAGGCTGCTCTGCTGCTTGAGGACCTTGCTTCCCAGAGGACGTCCCTGCTGCTAGAGGCCTGCCTTGCTTCCCAGAGGACGTCCCTGCTGCTAGAGGCCTGCCTTGCTTCCCAGAGGACGTCCCTGCTGCTAGAGGTCTGCTCAGCTGCTTGAGGATCTTGCTTCCCAGAGGACGTCCCTGCTACTAGAGGCCTGCCTGGGTTCCGGAGGTCTTCACTGCTGCTACTAGAGGCCTGCTCTGCTGCTTGAGGACCTTTCTTCCCAGAGGACGTCCCTGCTGCTAGAGGACTGCTCTGCTGCTTGAGGATCTTGCTTCCCTGAGGACGTTCCTGCTACTAGAGGACTGCTCTGCTGCTTGAGGACCTTGCTTCCCAGAGAGCGTCCCTGCTGCTAGAGGCCTGCTCTGCTGCTTGAGGACCTTGCTTCCCAGAGGACGTCCCTGCTGCTAGAGGCCTGCCTGGGTTCCGGAGGTCTGCACTGGTGCTACTAGAGGCCTGCTCTGCTGCTGAGGACCTTGCTTCCCAGAGGACGTCCCTGCTGTTAGAGGCCTACCTGGGTTCCGGAGGTCTGCACTGCTGCTACTAGAGGCCTGCTCTGCTGCTTGAGGACCTTGCTTCCCAGAGGACGTCCCTGCTGCTAGAGGACTGCTCTGCTGCTGCTAGAGGCCTGCTCTTCTGCTTGAGGGCCTTGCTTCCCAGAGGACGTCCCTGCTGCTAGAGGACCGCTCTGCTGCTTGAGGACCTTGCTTCTCAGAGGACATCCCTGCTGCTAGAGGCCTGCTCTGCTGCTTGAGGACCTTGCTTCCCAGAGGACGTCCCTGCTGCTAGAGGACTGCTCTGCTGCTTGAGGACCTTGCTTCCCAGAGGACTTCCCTGCTGCTAGAGGACCGCTCTGCTGCTTGAAGTCCTTTCTTCCCAGAGGACGTCCCTGCTGCTAGAGGCCTGCTCTGCTGCTGAGGACCTTGCTTCCCAGAGGACGTCCCTGCTGCTAGAGGCATGCTCTGCTGCTTGAGGACCTTGCTTCCCAGAGGACGTCCCTGCTGCTAGAGGACCGCTCTGCTGCTTGAGGACCTTGCTTCCCAGAGGACGTCCCTGCTGCTAGAGGCCTGCCTGGGTTCCAGAGGTCTGCACTGCTGCTACTAGAGGCCTACTCTGCTGCTTGAGGACCTTGCTTCCTGTGGTACTGAAAATTCTGGACCCCTCTATTGCATGGTACCGAAGCCCCGCACTTGTGTCAAAAATGTCATCGGATCATGACGATTTTGGTATTGGCAGACCGGTAATGAATGGGATACTATACACCAGTATTTGCGTCACGATCAAGTGACGCAAACACCCTGAAATCGTAGTTTTCGTCTTTAACCCGTGGGTACCATTTTGTGAGCGGCATCCATTTTGTGATTGCCCTAACATTGTCAAATGACCGCAGCTGAATTTGATAGACACGGCCGCTCCTCCACGCTGCTCCCCGACCTGTCTCCCCTAACAGCCTGGTATCGTTGCTCTTCCCAGCTGCCTGCAATCTTCGCTAATATTTACTCTTCTCGCTCTGCAGGATCGCTCAATTGCGCACAGCGCTGCTTGGTATTTATATTATAATCGCGCACTGTAAAAGCGCTTTATTTGAGCACACCGCTGCTAGTAACTTTAAATATCCCGCTTTTTAGGACCGCTTTTACTGCACACCTCGCCACATTTTATGTAACCATCTCGCACTGCACGACCGATTTATTAGCTAAAAACGCTGTTATTCACGTAGTCTACTCACACTGTAGGATCGTTTTCCTTGTACTTGTTTAATCAGTGTGCCTCACAGCGCTGCACCACCTCGCCTGCTGAGTAGCTGCTGATATTATTGTGCCATCGCTTTGTGTTGCCTTGTCTGACATTTATTGTAGTGCTTTGTACACACTTTGCTTTACTTTGCTTTGCTTTGCTTACTCCGTCCCACGCTGCCGGCCATTTTGCTGTTGATATTGTTGTTGTCTCGACCTGCCCGAGTCTCCGCCCCGCTCCCGCCTTCCCAGCCGAACCTCCCTCGCCCCTCCCCTTCCACTATCCACATATGACAGATGCATTCTCGCGCAGTGTCCAAGCGCTGCGGCCGCGCCGAAGGTGCGCCAAAGGTAAGCCCGTCTACGCCCGTCCGCGCCTGGACCGCGCCCAGCGCCAGACCCCCTGGCCCCCGTCCCACCCACCCCACCCGCATCACATACGACGCCTCCATCCTCTTAGCCCTAAACCCCGGCCGTCTCCCCAACTGCATCCAAGCCGTTCCTGGACACATCCATGGACCCTTCTCTTGCAACTCCTGCAAGTTCGACGGCACCAAGACCAACTCCTCATCCTCGGACACAAAACAGTTCTCTGACACAAACCACCTAAAATGCATCCTGCTCAACACCCGCTCGGTCCACAGGCACGCCATCGACCTCTGGTATCTACTTGACACCACCTCTCCAGACGTCGCCTTCCTAACAGAAACATGGATGAACGCCACATCAGCCCCAGACATCACCATTGCCATCCCGGAAGGCTACAAGATCATCCGTAAGGACCGTACCGACCAAACAGGAGGAGGCATCGCTATCGTCCATAAGAAATCCATCCGCATCTCAACCAGCTCAGACGTCAATCTCGCTAACGCTGAACACCTTCACTTCCAGATCCACATCGACCCCAAGACCACACTCAGAGGCACCCTCCTCTACAGGCCACCAGGACCCCGTACACAATTCAGTGAGGACATCACGGACTTTATCACCCCACACGCCCTCCCCTCCGAGGATTACATTCTTTTGGGAGACCTCAACTTTCACCTGGAAAAGAACAACGACCGCAACGCCACCACCCTTCTGGACAATCTCGCCAACCTCGGACTCAAACAACTTTTCACTACCCTCACCCACACCTCAGGTCACACACTCGACCCTATCTTCACCTCCAGCAAACATGTCTCCTTCAGCCACACCACAGCTCTCCTTTGGACGGACCACAGCTGCGTTCACTTTACCTACAATAAGACCACAACCCACAACCATCCTCAACCCACTCTGCGAAGAAACTGGAACAAAATCACCATCGACCAGATCTCCTCATCGCTTCTTCAAAAGCCCCCCCGCCCACTCCTCAGACCCCGACCAAGCAGGCATTAACCTCACCCAATGGCTATCCAACAGCGCCGACATCCTAGCACCGTTGAAAAAACGTCAAATCAAACTAGGCAGCAAGAAGGCCTCCTGGTTCAACGATGATCTTAAGAAATCTAAGAAACTCTGTCGCTCCCTTGAGAAGGCCTGGAAAAAAGACCCAAACACTAGCACCAAGGACGCCTTCAAAAACGTCACCCGTATACACCACCAACTGATCCGGAATGCCAAGAAAGCCGCTTTCAAGGACCGACTAGATAACAACGCCCACAACAGCAAGGAATTATTCAACATCGTCAAGGAATTTACCAACCCCTCAGCCAACTCCAACGACATCACCCCCTCTCAAGCCCTCTGCAACTCCTTAGCCTCATTCTTCCACAACAAGATCGCAGACATCCACAACAGCTTCGACAACCGACCCGAAGACCAACCCACCCAACCTTCTGCAGGACCCCCACCCCCCTTGAACATCCTCAATGAATGGAACCCAATCTCCACTGAGGACATCATCCGCCTGATGAACTCTATCCACTCAGGATCCCCCACAGGCCCATTCCCTCACCACATCTTCAACAAAGCAGACTCCATTATCGCACCCCATCTCCGAGAAGTCATCAACTGCTCCCTCTACTCCGCTACCTTCCCGGAAAGCTGGAAACATGCCGAACTCAGCGCCCTTCTGAAGAAACCCACAGCTGACCCCACCGAACTCAAAAACTACCGCCCCATCTCGCTCCTTCCTTTCCCGGCCAAAGTCATCGAGAAAGCTGTCAACAACCAGCTTGCCGCCTTCCTCGAAACCAACAAATCCCTTGACTCCTCACAGTCTGGCTTCCGAGCCAAACACAGCACTGAGACCGCACTCATCGCAGCAACAGACGACATTCGAACTCTGCTAGACAATGGAGACACAGTCGCCCTCATCCTCCTCGACCTCTCCGCAGCCTTTGACACAGTTTGTCATAGCACCTTAATACAACGCCTCAGAAACATCGGAATCCAAGGAAAAGCACTGGAATGGATCACCTCGTTCCTTGCCGGAAGAACTCAGAGAGTCCGCCTTCCACCATTCAAATCAGAAGCTACCGAAGTCATCTGCGGCGTGCCACAAGGATCTTCACTCAGCCCCACCCTCTTCAACGTATACATGAGCCCCCTCGCGGCCATCGCACGCCAACACAACCTCAACATCATCTCCTACGCTGATGACACTCAACTGATACTATCACTCACTAAAGACCCTAACACCGCCAAAACCAACCTACATGAAGGAATGAAAGAAGTAGCCGAGTGGATGAAGCACAGCCGTCTAAAACTGAACTCAGACAAAACAGAAGTCCTTATTCTAGGTACCTCCCCCTCCGCCTGGGATGACTCTTGGTGACCAGAGGCCCTTGGAAAAGCACCCATCCCGACGGACCACGCACGGAACTTAGGTGTCATCCTGGACTCCTCACTCTCTATGAACAGACAAGTCAACGCCGTCTCATCATCTTGCTTCAATATTCTTCGCATGCTCAAAAAAACATTTCGCTGGATCCCCACCGAAACTAGAAAAACGGTCACCCACGCACTGGTCACGAGCCGCCTGGACTACGGAAACACCCTATACGCCGGTACCACCGCAAAACTCCAGAAAAAACTCCAACGCATCCAGAACGCCTCAGCCAGACTCATACTAGACATCCCGCGTAAAGACCACATCTCTGGACACCTGAAAAACCTCCACTGGCTCCCCGTTAACAAGAGGATTACTTTCCGCCTCCTAACCCACGCACACAAAGCACTCTACGAACTTGGACCCGAATGCCTCAACTCACGACTTTCCTTCTACACCCCCTCCCGCCAGCTACGATCCTCCAACCAAGCCCTTGCAACTGTACCTCGCATCAACAAAACCACCATGGGAGGCAGATCCTTCTCCTACCTGGCAGCTAAAACCTGGAACTCACTTCCCACTCACCTTCGCCTCACTCAGAACCACCTAACATTCAGAAAGCAACTTAAAACCTGGATATTCGACAAGTAACTCCCCACCCTTCCTCAAGCGCCTTGAGACCCTCTGGGTATGTAGCGCGCTATATAAATCATTTGACTTGACTTGACTTGACGTGCACCTCTGCTGACTCCTCTGTGACGTGGGCAAGCTGGAAGCATTGCCCCAAGCCAAACCTGTTCGGTCAGTTCCTCTCCCAGTGGCCGAACAAGATAGCATCAAAGCACAACAGGCCATAAACTGTTCGCATCGCACACACACTCCCGCCCAAATCTTGCTCACACCTGTCTTTGCTCTTTTCTCTTCTTTCTCTTTATGATGAGGAGGAGCCCGGTTTTATTGAGGGTACACCGATATCTGATGAGAATGTTGGGCCTTGCCGGGTAATTTATTACGAACTGGACAAACTGAAATGTGGATTTGTCATCATGACTCTACCTTTTCTTTGTAGTGAAAATATGTGAATAGCCCACTGTAAATCTAAGAATGTTTGCACTGTAGATCTAGGAATTCTTGCCTGAAGCTCAATATTTTGTATAAAAAGAGAAGATTGGCTCTGTAAAAACGAGCAGTCTCCTGAGAATATACACACCGTATTGTTGTACTTCTAGGACACCTGTTACTTGGTTGCAGCCAATAAATTCGATCTTGACTTCACCTAGAAGACTCTGTGTTTCTGTGGTCCGAAACAGGGAAGGACTCGAGGACTTTGGGTGTTGTCCCCTGGCACCGCCAGGTCCATAAAAACCCGGTACCTCAGTTGGCGCCCAACTCGGGGCGGTATCAAGCGGTATCGGTCCAAGCCAGATGTTCGTGAGGAGCTTCGTGTGAAAATTCCAGAGGACGGCCAGCCACTTCAGCGACCCCTGTATGTCGACGTGGTTCCGAAGGTCTTTGCTGCGAGGTTCCCAGCGTCCCGACGGCTACGAAGGACTGCTGCCCTGACTATCGCCCTGTTTTGGACCCTTGATGTTTGGTAGAGCGAAACGATAGACGAGTCTTCTGGTGAAGTCATCGATACCTCAGTTAAGTATAAGTGGAGCGACTCCCAGTCCTTAGTTTGTTTAGTTTCCCTTCGGGACCGCTTTGATTTGGAACTTGCAAGCGCCAAAGCCGAAGGACTCGTGTATTCACGAGAATATCGTAATCGATAATCCTTTGAAGTTTGAAGCTAGACTAAGGAGCGAAGATGCCTGGTCTTAGCAGACTTGGGAATTTGTTTTGTCTTGGTTGTAATAGGGACTCCCGATTGGAGGACTCGTGTCCGGTTCCTCCGATCGGAACTCCAACGTATGAGCTCTATGTGAAGCATGGCGTAGGCCCTATCACATACAATGAAGTATGGGTCAGATACACCAGAAAAGATGATGTTTTAAATGGCCACAATATGGTAGTTTCGACACAGAAATCTTAGATAATCTAGAAATTAAACTTTTCAAGAAGAAAGTCCGGCCGGCGATGTTTGACTCTTTCCGCCTATGGCGCTAAGAAGCCAAGCAGAAAGAAATGAAATTAGCAAAGAAGAATAAACAAAGTATGTCAATGGTACAAGCTGCCGTTGCGTTCAGGGATAATGAGGAAGAACAGGAGAACGAACAAACGCTTAGAAGTAGGAAGTTAGGGGTAGATAAATGCTACCCAGTCTTGCCACGTAAAGGACAAGAGTTAAAAGAGAAAGTTGACCAAGACCCTTTAATGTCTCATCTATTGAGTTCACCACCCCCCTATGCACAAAATGCTACTGCACCCCCGCAACGCTTTGTTATACCACGCCCACAGCACAAACACCAGTTCTTCCACAAACACCAGCTCCTCTTTAGCTGGTTCCTACTCCTCCGCCGCAGCCCTCTCAAGGGCCGCCGCTTTTGCTACCTACTCCTTTTGTTTTTCCTACAACTTTGCCTACTGCTCCGACTGTTTTCCCTGATACACCTTCTGTGTCTGTCTCCACTTCTGCATCACCTCACCCTGTCTTTCCTCCTGTCCTTCCGTCAGCCTCTCCTTCTGTTCGACAGAGAGTGACGGACACTGTTTCTGGTCTTTTCTCACCTTTCTTTGGGTCGCCTAATACGACCCCTAGTACAGACCGAAGACAGTTGCGAAGTCAACTGCCCGACCGTCGAGAGAGAGAACTACTGGATCGGTTAGCGCGTAAATAGGTTCTCGACACTGCAAAGTATGATGTACAGTCTATCATGGAAGTCTTCCGAAAGTGGGAAGCACCGAAGCAGAGATATGTTTTTGAGCAAATGTGTATTTTTCTCTGGGAAGATTTGGAGGGAAACGATCTAGAGTGCCATCCACCTGAGTTGTGTTCTGTGCGGTTCAATTTTTCAGAAGGCATGATTGTAGGTCCCGATGTTGAAAGAGCAATTGAGATATTGTTGTCGTATCGGAGTAAAGGGGCGACCTCTCAGTATGACGCACCTGGTAGGAAAAAGGCGCGACAATACCCCATGAGAGAGGTTCATCCAGTCTGGAGGGAAGGTGACGCAAATGCCAATCCAGCCATCCCACCACATTTTCAGCGTGTATGGGTACATGTTCCGTGGAAGAGATCCGAAGTTTTGGCCCTGAAACAGACATTGCCTGATCCCCGTAAAAATCCTGCAGGGTATTATAAGGAGTTGTCACAGACTGCAAGCTCCTGTATCATGAATTTAGCTGATGTAGACATGTTGTTTGGAAATGTTGTTCCACAGCCTTCATGGGGAAAGATTCGTCATACAGATCTTGATCAAGAGTTAGGTGACACCTGGGTTAATATTGCTGCTGCCGATACTAGACAAGTTGGTGGTGCTAAACCTGAGCCTTTAGTAGCAGAACTTCCTGGTAGGATTATTGCATATATGAAGACTCTAATGCCCGAATTGCGTGTGAATTGGGACAAGTTGTCTGCATGCCAACAGAAGAAGGATGAGACTGTGTCTGACTTCTTTACGCGGTTCGAGGAGACTTTCGCCGATCATAGTGGTCAGGATATGTCCACGGAGGGTGGCCAAAGATTGTTCGTTGACAAGTTTGTACATAATTTACTTCCTGAATTATGTAATAAGATGAAGGATTCTAAGAGTGCTTGGGCTGTTTCAACGTCAGCACAGATTTTAGCCACAGCCCAGTACTATGAGAATAGGCGCAAAGATGAGCTAGAGAAAGCGGATAAAAAGACTAAAGAATTGAAGACTAAAATCCTTCTGCAGCAAGCTTATCCACCTCGTAATAATAATGGTCAGCGCGATTATCAGCAGCCTCAGCAATATCCAAGGAACTCGCAAACAAGCGAGTTTTCTCAGCAGCGTTTACCGTATGGACCGAATCAGTGTGCGTATTGCAAGGAAGAGTGCCTCTTCAAGAATAGTTGTCCGGTTTTGTTACGACGTATGAATGGTGCTTCTGGTGCGTGAGGTCGAGGCGTTCAACAAGCTCCTAGAGGTAGGGGCCGTGGAAATTTTTCCCAGAACGCTCGTTCTTTCCCGCCTCAGAATTCCATGAATAGTTTTGACCAGCAGAATAACGCGTTCCTTAGGACAGCTCAGTTCTATGCTGATGACTACTATGCAGAAAATGAGAATATGGAGGGTAATGATTGCTAGGACAGCCATGGACAAAGAGAGGGAGTCGTTTCAGTTCCAGTAGATCAGAATGGACCTTATGTTGAGGTAATTACATCAGGTGTGTCAGAGCCTTCTCTGTTGGATACTGGTGCTACAAAGAGTTCTATTATGCACTCCAAACTCCCTGGCGCACCTTTGTCTGGCGAAATTAATGTTTCAGTAGGTTTTTCTGGCGCCCCGGTTAGGAACCCGATCTCTAGTCCTATGTCTCTTTCTGTTGGTCCTTGTGAATTCAAAGCACCCCTTATTCTTACGACAGGTTGTGGTGAGAACTTGCTAGGATTGGATTTGTTGAAAAGATTGTACGCGACATTGTATTGTTCTCCTTCGGGAGTACAGCTCACATTGGGTAAGAAAGTGATTTCTCCGATGTATTTGTCAAAGGATAAAATGCCAGACGAATTGTCTTCTCTTCCAGATGTACTTTGGGCCACTGGCTCTAATGATGTGGGTCTCTTGGAAATAGCGCCATATGTTATAACAATGAAAATGAATGTTAGAATGCCACGCATTCCCCAGTACAAAATCTCTGGCGAAGGTGAAAAGGCGTTGTTTGCAATCATTTATGATCTGATTGAGTAGATGTCATTGAAGAGACAGCAGGCAACATCTGTAATAGTCCTGTTCTGCCGGTTCTGAAGCGTACTGATCCTTCTCAGCCACCGGTGTACAGATTTGTGATTGATCTTAGAGAGGTCAATAAGATTGTTGTGCCACAATTTCCGGTTGTACCTGATATCATTGCCCTATTGACTATGATTCCAGATTCAGCCACTTGGTTCTCGGTGATTGACTTGAAGAATGCTTTCTTCAGCATCCCGATTGCTGAGGAGAGCAGGGATATTTTTGGCTTCAGTTTAGGAGGACAAAGTTTCCGCTTCAAACGCGCTCCTCAGGGCTATTGTGAAAGTCCATCCATATTCAGTCAGGCTTTGAAATCACAGCTTGACACGATTGTTTTACCTGTCGGCGCTACCCTTATTCAGTACGTCGATGATCGGCTAATAGCGGCAGATACTGAGGATATTTGTAAAAAAAAGCCACACTGTCGTTGTTACGTCATCTGTGTGAATTGCGCCACAAAGTCTCTCTTTCAAAACTGCAATATTGTCGACAAGAGGTGACCTACTTAGGTCACCTCTTATCGAAGGAGGGAAGGAAGCTGACCCCAGAAAGAATTCAGGCAATTGCAAAATTGAGTGTCCCAAGGACACAGAGAGAAGTGTGTGCCTTCTTGGGTATTACATCGTATTGTAGACAGTGGATTCCAAATTTTTCTTTACTGGCCAAACCCTTGGTGGCATTAACATGATACACCGAAACCCATTCCGTGGTCTGAAGAGTGTCAGAAAAGTTTTTCCGAATTGCGTGATGCATTATGTTCGGCTTCTGTGTTGGGTACCCCCGACTACAGTAAGCCCTTTACATTGTATGTCCATGAGAAAGAAGGTTGTGCATTATCAGTTCTGACACAGACTTTTGGGGACAAACAGCATCCATGCGCATACTTTTCGGCAACTTTAGATCCGGTAGCTAAGGCGTTGCCAAGTTGCTTGAGAGCCACTGCGGCAGCTGCTGTCTGTATTCAACAGTCTGCTGGGTTAGTAATGAATAAAACGTTAAATGTCATGGTCCCACATGCAGTAGACATTTTGTTAAACAGAACGAGGACACAGCACTTAACTAGTGCTCGATTGTCAAGTTATGAGCTGACACTATTAGCGAGTCATGTACACATAAAGAGATGCGATACACTGAACCCAGCCACGTTATTGCCCATTCCAGTAGAGGTAGATGAGGTCAAAGAACATGACTGCTGTTTTAGAACAGAAGAAGAGACAAGAGGGAGAATAGATTTGCAGGACACTCCTCTTCCTGAATGTGATGATGCTTTATGGGTTGATGGTTCATGTTTCAAGTTGCCAAATGGCGATACGACTGCAGCATATGCTGTGATGACGTTGCATACGATTGTTGAAGCTGCACGTATCCCCCACAATTCTGCGCAAGCAGCAGAGTTGATTGCACTTACAAGAGCATGTGTGTTGGCGAAAGGGAAACGCGTGAATGTGTACACGGACAGCCAATACGCCTTTGGCGTGGCTCACAGTTTTGGACGATTGTGGCGTGAACGTGGGTTCCTGACGTCACATGGCACTAAGATCCAGCATGGTCAGTTAGTGAATGAGCTTCTCGAGTCACTGACCTTGCCGTTACAAGTTGCGATTGTGAAATGCAGTGCACACAGAAAGGTCACGGATGATGTTGGTCGTGGAAATGCGTTTGCGGACGAAGTCGCGAAAGAAACTGCAAGGAATGTGATGAGTCGAATGTATGTTGCGGGTCCGGCGAGATGGGTTCCGGATAGAGGGATGTGTGAAGACACCATTGAAAGTGTGAAATCCATTCAATCTGAAGCGACGGAGAAAGAACTAAAAGTGTGGAAAGAGAGAACGGGTAAACTGGATGCGAATGATTGTTGGATTGAATTGTCAGAGCATCAGAGGTGGTTGTTACCCGATACGTACGTGCGTGCAGTAGTTACGATGACTCATGGAATGGCTCACATCAGTGTGAAAGGGATCTGTAAGTGGTTGGCCCCAGTATGGCAGAATGATGGAATCCCTAAATGCGCAGAGAAAGTGGTCAAGAATTGTATGGTGTGTCTGAAATACAATCCTGGTAGGGGAACCCCGACTCCAGCTGGTCATTTTGCGCCTTCAACGTATCCGTTCAAGGTTTTGCAGCTAGATTTCATCCACATGGAAAGGTGCAACAATTTGAAATACGTACTCGTTGTTGTTTGCGCCTTTTCAAAATGGGTCGAGGCATACCCCCTGAAGGACAACACTGCCTTATCCACAGCCAAAGCCCTTGTCAAAGAGTTCTTCCCCAGGTTTGGAATGCCCAGTATGGTTTGGCGTGATAATGGGAGTGAATTCGTGGGTCGAGTGATGAAGAAAGTGTGTGAGGGGCTTGGCATACAACAGAAGTTCCACGCTGCGAATCACCCCCAATCAGCTGGACTAGTAGAGTGCTATAACGGCACTCTAAAATTAAAACTGGCAAAAATTCAAGCAAGCACAGGCCTTAAATGGCCTGACACCCTGCCCTTGGCACTCCTATCCACGAGAATGACTGTTCACTCTAGAGTGGGACTTAGCCCACATGAAATTGTGTTCGGCCGCCCGGCCAACATATGGGGAGTGCCAAGGCCCACTAGGTTTAGCGAAATAGAGCATCCTGTACTACTTGACTACCTGTATGAATTGACGGCTAAATTGCGTGTTTTACACCAACAGGTCCACAAAATTCTACCTCAGGCTTCTGAAGCTCCAGGGCATCCCATCGATCCTGGAACCTACGTGCTGGTCAAGAACATCCAGCGAACAAAGAACGACCAGCCTCGGTGGACCGGCCCTCATCTAGTCCTTCTCTCGACGAGATCTGCCGTTCGAGTTGAAGGGAAAAAACATTGGGTCCACGGAAATCATTGTAAGAGGGTCCCACTGCCTCTTCCATATGACCGGTGGGTCCAGGAGAAAATTGCTGACTCCGAAGCTGAGACTGTACCTCGCTTCCTACCTTTTAGCGATGCACGTATAAAAGGGACGAATTCTGAAAAGGAAAGCGACAACATTTTGCAAGAAGCTGTACCTCCATCGATTCGATTGAACACTACGGAGCCTGAACTCTTGTTTTTGGACCACACATCGCCTGGCAGGAACCGTTACAATTTAAGGCCAAGACCCATGACTATGGACAAATAAACGTTTTTTTCATTTTATTGTGCAGCTCTCATCTAGGAAACTTGCTCATTTTTGTTTTTCGAACCGCCATGCGGTTCTGCTGCTAGGGTCGCGGTTGCCACAGTCTTTGGAGTGCAGCTGGAGATGGTTAGGTCGACAGTTCTGTTGGTTCAAGGGAGTTACCCTGGATTGACAGAAGCACTCTTCAGCAGAAACAACCTACCACCGCGGGCAGCAAATTAGAGTGGATGGAGTTTTCCGAGATGGAGAGATCTGCCAGATCCGCGAACTTTGAGGCAAGAATATGCACTGTGATGGCAAAAACGCGATTTTTGATAACATGCATTTTTATGTTGTGTAGTATAATGATGTTCTTAATAGGCTATGCTTTATTCACCTTTCGAGTCTCATTTGCACCCACTACACAGCCCATACCTCCTCCTACTGTTTCCTCGCACTCTTTTCACCCTCTACCTGAACACAAATCTGCCAGAAGATTGGAATTCATAAATAACTCATTCGTTCAGCTCCTACACCAACACCAGGCTGTAATAAACACGACAAATTGTTGGGTATGTGGACTTATGCCACACACGACCGATAAGGGTATCCCGTATTTTGTCTTGCCATTTAGCTATTATGGTTCTTTGTGGGCATTTCAAACAATGTTCCTATTCGCCCTCGAACCATATTCCCCACGTTCAACAGGGAGCAACTCGAGCAACAAGGCACTGATAGCAGGAATCAGAAATATGAGCAGAGATATCGACACATATAGAACGCTCCCCAGAGACGAATTGAAGGCCTACAGTAGATGGAATATAACAAAATACGGAATTTCCTTAAGTGAGAGCCAGCGAGCAAAGAAATCCTCCCCAATCTGGATAGTACCCTATCAAGGTCACCTATGTCTGCAGGGAAATGGCAAAAACCTCAGAGCTCAATTAGGGACGAGTGTCTGTACCGAAACATATGTCTTCCCATCTCAGACCTCCCCTTCATTTTCAGCAGCTAAGGGTACATATTTAATCTGCCAGGATAGAGCATACACATGGCTGCCCCCTGACTTTACGGGCACATGTTTCATCTTGTTCCTGTTGCCACCCACCTACACGGCCGCGGCAGATTACCACAGGACAAGGACAGTTAGGGGTGTTGTGAGTAAAGACAACACTGCGGAACAAGAGTTTGGGGATTTTGCAAAAGGTTTTCTGCAGTTTTGGGGGCCTATGGTGAACAGCAGGAACATTCGCCAGCTGACAAGGGTAGTTGAATCCACCGTGATCGAAACAGCTGGTGCCCTTAGTAACTTGACTGCAGAGCTCCAGTCGGACGCCTTATGACTCTTCAGAACAGGGTTTCCCTAGATGTCATACTCGCAGACCGTGGTGGGGTATGTAAAGTCATCCAATCCAGTTGCTGCATCTTCATCCCAGATAACGCTCCGACAGTATACCAGGCCATCTCCAACCTGCATAAGATCTCCGAGTCCATTCACGTGGATGAAGGAGACTGGTCCTTAATGGGGTGGTTCTGGGGACTGATATCTGCCTGGGGATGGAAGATTCTGATAGCCGTTGGGATGACCTTAGCCATCCTTTTCCTGTTCTGTCTGTGCGTACAGTGCACTCCTGCAATATGTGGCCTCTGTGCTACATCATGTGTAAGGAAACCTGTATCGAGAGATGAACTGAGTAATAGGATGATGTTACAGCAACATCTCAACGACTTTATGAATACAGATTTGGACTCAGATTAGCATGAGTATAGGTTATTGCCTATGCAAGGGCAAAAGGAGGGGCTGTGGTACTGAAAATTACGGACCCCGCTATTGTATGGTACCGAAACCCTGCACTCGTGTCAAAAATGTCATCGGATCATGACGATTTTGGTATTGGCAGACCGGTAATGAATGGGATACTATACACTAGTATTTGCGTCACGATCAAGTTACGCAAACACCCTGAAATCGTAGTTTTTGTCTTTAACCCGTGGGTTCCATTTTGTGAGCGGCATCCATTTTGTGATTGCCCTTACATAGTCAAATGACCGCAGCTGAATTTGAAAACAAAGGCCCCTCGCGGTGGGATGCCTGGCTTTCACCTTGTGGATACCCTGCCAGGGTTATCTCACAGGGGAATACCAGGACGGGTTCCCTAAGCAAGCGCTGAGATGCCCCAGGGTAAGTCGTGCGCTATATAAGTTTCATTCACTTCACTTCACTTCACCAAAGGACACGTGCACCTCTGCTGACTCCTCTGTGACCTGGGCAAGCTGGAACCATTGCCCCAAGCCAAACCTGTTCGGTCAGTTCCTCTCCCAGTGGCCGAACAAGATAGCATCAAAGCACAACAGGCCATAAACTGTTCGCATCGCACACACACTCCCGCCCAAATCTTGCTCACACCTGTCTTTGCCCTTTTCTCTTCTTTCTCTTTATGATGAGGAGGAGCCTGGTTTTATTGAGGGTACACCGATATCTGATGAGAATGTTGGGCCTTGCCGGGTAATTTATTACGAACTGGACACACTGAAATGTGGACTTGTCATCATGACTCTACCTTTTCTTTGTAGTGAAAATATGTGAATAGCCCACTGTAAATCTAAGAATGTTTGCACTGTAGATCTAGGAATTCTTGCCTGAAGCTCAATATTTTGTATAAAAGGAGAAGATTGGCTCTGTAAAAACGAGCAGTCTCCTGAGAATATACACACCGTATTGTTGTACTTCTAGGACACCTGTTACTTGGTTGCAGCCAATAAATTCGATCTTGACTTCACCTAGAAGACTCTGTGTTTCTGTGGTTCGAAACAGGGAAGGACTCGAGGTCTTTGGGTGTTGTCCCCTGGCACCGCCGGGTCCATAAAAACCCGGTACCTCATTCCCAGAGGACGTCCCTGCTGCTAGAGGCCGGCCTTGGTTCCAGAGGTCTGCACTGCTGCCACTAGAGGCCTGTCTGCTGCTGAAGACCTTGCTTCCCAGAGGACGTCCCTGCTGCTAGAGGCCTGCTCTGCTGCTTGAGGACCTTGCTTCCCAGAGGACGTCCCTGCTGCTAGAGGACTGCTCTGCTGCTTGAGCACCTTGCTTCCCAGAGGACGTCCCTGCTGCTAGAGGACTGCTCTGCTGCTGAGGATCTTGCTTCTTAGAGGACGTCCCTGCTGCTAGAGGACTGCTCTGCTGCTGAGGACCTTGCTTCCCAGAGGACGTCCCTGCTGCTAGAGGACCGCTCTGCTGCTTGAGGACCTTTCTTCCCAGAGGACTTCCCTGCTGCTAGAGGACTGCTCTGCTGCTTGAGGACCTTGCTTCCCAGAGGACGTCCCTGCTGCTAGAGGAATGCTCTGCTGCTTGAGGTCCTTGCTTCCCAGAGGACGTCCCTGCTGCTAGACGACTGCTCTGCTGCTTGAGGACCTTGCTTCCCAGAGGACGTCCCTGCTGCTAGAGGTCTGCTCTGCTGCTTGAGGACCTTGTTCCCCAGAGGAAGTCCCTGCTGCTAGAGGACTGCTCTGCTGCTTGAGGACCTTTCTTCCCAGAGGACTTCCCTTCTGCTAGAAGCCTGCCTGGGTTCCGGAGGTCTGCACTGCTGCCACTAGAGGCCTGCTCTGCTGCTTGAGGACCTTGCTTCCCAGAGGACGTCCCTACTGCTAGAGGACTGCTCTGCTACTTGAGGACCTTGCTTCCCAGAGGATGTCCCTGCTGCTAGAGGCCTGCTCTGCTGCTTGAGCACCTTGATTCCCGGAGGACGTCCCTGCTGCTAGAGGCCTGCTCTGCTGCTTGAGGACCTTGCTTCCCAGAGGACATCCCTGCTGCTAGAGGACTGTTCTGCTGCTTGAGGACCTTGCTTCCCAGAGGACGTCCCTGCTGCTAGAGGCCTGCTCTGCTGCTTGAGGACCTTTCTTCCCAGAGGACTTCCCTGCTGCTAGAGGACCCCTCTGCTGCTAGAGGACCGCTCTGCTGCTTGAGGACCTTGCTTCCCAGAGGACGTCCCTGCTGCTAGAGGACCGCTCTGATGCTTGAGGACCTTGCTTCCCTGAGGACGTCCCTGCTGCTAGAGGACCTCTCTGAGGCTTGAGGACCTTGCCTCCCAGAGGACGTCCCTGCTGCTAGAGGACTGCTCTGCTGCTTGAGGATCTTGCTTCCCAGAGGACGTCCTTGCTGCTAGAGGCCTGCTCTGCTGCTTGAGGACCTTGCTTCCCAGAGGACGTCCCTGCTGCTAGAGGCCTGCCTGGGTTCCGGAGGTCTGCACTGCTGCTGCTAGAGGCCTGCTCTGCTGCTTGAGGACCTTGCTTCCCAGAGGACGTCCTTGCTGCTAGAGGACTGCTCTGCTGCTTGAGGACCTTGCTTCCCAGAGAACGTCCCTGCTGCTAGAGGCCTGCCTTGGTTACGGAGGTCTGCACTGCTGCTGCTAGAGGCCTGCTCTGCTGCTTGAGGACCTTGCTTCCCAGAGGACGACCCTGCTGCTAGAGGACTGCTCTGCTGCTTGAGGACCTTGCTTCCCAGAGGACGTCCCTGCTGCTAGAGGCCTTCCTGGGTTCCGGAGGTCTGCACTGCTGCTACTAGAGGCCTGCTCTGCTGCTTGAGGACCTTGCTTCCCAGAGGACGTCCCTGCTGCTAGAGGACCGCTCTGCTGCTTGAGGACCTTTCTTCCCAGAGGACTTCCCTGCTGCTAGAGGACTGCTCTGCTGCTTGAGGACCTTGCTTCCCAGAGGACGTCCCTGCTGCTAGAGGAATGCTCTGCTGCTTGAGGACCTTGCTTCCCAGAGGACGTCCCTGCTGCTAGAGGACTGCTCTGCTGCTTGAGGACCTTGCTTCCCAGAGGACGTCCCTCCTGCTAGAGGTCTGCTCTGCTGCTTGAGGACCTTGTTCCCCAGAGGAAGTCCCTGCTGCTAGAGGACTGCTCTGCTGCTTGAGGACCTTTCTTCCCAGAGGACTTCCCTTCTGCTAGAAGCCTGCCTGGGTTCCGGAGGTCTGCACTGCTGCCACTAGAGGCCTGCTCTGCTGCTTGAGGACCTTGCTTCCCAGAGGACGTCCCTACTGCTAGAGGACTGCTCTGCTACTTGAGGACCTTGCTTCCCAGAGGATGTCCCTGCTGCTAGAGGCCTGCTCTGCTGCTTGAGCACCTTGATTCCCGGAGGACGTCCCTGCTGCTAGAGGCCTGCTCTGCTGCTTGAGGACCTTGCTTCCCAGAGGACATCCCTGCTGCTAGAGGACTGTTCTGCTGCTTGAGGACCTTGCTTCCCAGAGGACGTCCCTGCTGCTAGAGGCCTGCTCTGCTGCTTGAGGACCTTTCTTCCCAGAGGACTTCCCTGCTGCTAGAGGACCGCTCTGCTGCTAGAGGACCGCTCTGCTGCTTGAGGACCTTGCTTCCCAGAGGACGTCCCTGCTGCTAGAGGACCGCTCTGATGCTTGAGGACCTTGCTTCCCTGAGGACGTCCCTGCTGCTAGAGGACCTCTCTGAGGCTTGAGGACCTTGCCTCCCAGAGGACGTCCCTGCTGCTAGAGGACTGCTCTGCTGCTTGAGGATCTTGCTTCCCAGAGGACGTCCTTGCTGCTAGAGGCCTGCTCTGCTGCTTGAGGACCTTGCTTCCCAGAGGACGTCCCTGCTGCTAGAGGCCTGCCTGGGTTCCGGAGGTCTGCACTGCTGCTGCTAGAGGCCTGCTCTGCTGCTTGAGGACCTTGCTTCCCAGAGGACGTCCTTGCTGCTAGAGGACTGCTCTGCTGCTTGAGGACCTTGCTTCCCAGAGAACGTCCCTGCTGCTAGAGGCCTGCCTTGGTTACGGAGGTCTGCACTGCTGCTGCTAGAGGCCTGCTCTGCTGCTTGAGGACCTTGCTTCCCAGAGGACGACCCTGCTGCTAGAGGACTGCTCTGCTGCTTGAGGACCTTGCTTCCCAGAGGACGTCCCTGCTGCTAGAGGCCTTCCTGGGTTCCGGAGGTCTGCACTGCTGCTACTAGAGGCCTGCTCTGCTGCTTGAGGACCTTGCTTCCCAGAGGACGTCCCTGCTGCTAGAGGACCGCTCTGCTGCTTGAGGACCTTTCTTCCCAGAGGACTTCCCTGCTGCTAGAGGACTGCTCTGCTGCTTGAGGACCTTGCTTCCCAGAGGACGTCCCTGCTGCTAGAGGAATGCTCTGCTGCTTGAGGACCTTGCTTCCCAGAGGACGTCCCTGCTGCTAGAGGACTGCTCTGCTGCTTGAGGACCTTGCTTCCCAGAGGACGTCCCTGCTGCTAGAGGTCTGCTCTGCTGCTTGAGGACCTTGTTCCCCAGAGGAAGTCCCTGCTGCTAGAGGACTGCTCTGCTGCTTGAGGACCTTTCTTCCCAGAGGACTTCCCTTCTGCTAGAAGCCTGCCTGGGTTCCGGAGGTCTGCACTGCTGCCACTAGAGGCCTGCTCTGCTGCTTGAGGACCTTGCTTCCCAGAGGACGTCCCTACTGCTAGAGGACTGCTCTGCTACTTGAGGACCTTGCTTCCCAGAGGATGTCCCTGCTGCTAGAGGCCTGCTCTGCTGCTTGAGCACCTTGATTCCCGGAGGACGTCCCTGCTGCTAGAGGCCTGCTCTGCTGCTTGAGGACCTTGCTTCCCAGAGGACATCCCTGCTGCTAGAGGACTGTTCTGCTGCTTGAGGACCTTGCTTCCCAGAGGACGTCCCTGCTGCTAGAGGCCTGCTCTGCTGCTTGAGGACCTTTCTTCCCAGAGGACTTCCCTGCTGCTAGAGGACCGCTCTGATGCTAGAGGACCGCTCTGCTGCTTGAGGACCTTGCTTCCCAGAGGACGTCCCTGCTGCTAGAGGACCTCTCTGAGGCTTGAGGACCTTGCCTCCCAGAGGACGTCCCTGCTGCTAGAGGACTGCTCTGCTGCTTGAGGATCTTGCTTCCCAGAGGACGTCCTTGCTGCTAGAGGCCTGCTCTGCTGCTTGAGGACCTTGCTTCCCAGAGGACGTCCCTGCTGCTAGAGGCCTGCCTGGGTTCCGGAGGTCTGCACTGCTGCTGCTAGAGGCCTGCTCTGCTGCTTGAGGACCTTGCTTCCCAGAGGACGTCCTTGCTGCTAGAGGACTGCTCTGCTGCTTGAGGACCTTGCTTCCCAGAGAACGTCCCTGCTGCTAGAGGCCTGCCTTGGTTACGGAGGTCTGCACTGCTGCTGCTAGAGGCCTGCTCTGCTGCTTGAGGACCTTGCTTCCCAGAGGACGACCCTGCTGCTAGAGGACTGCTCTGCTGCTTGAGGACCTTGCTTCCCAGAGGACGTCCCTGCTGCTAGAGGCCTTCCTGGGTTCCGGAGGTCTGCACTGCTGCTACTAGAGGCCTGCTCTGCTGCTTGAGGACCTTGCTTCCCAGAGGACGTCCCTGTTGCTAGAGGCCCGCTCTGCTGCTTGAGGACCTTGCTTCCCTGAGGACGTCCCTGCTGCTAGAGGACCGCTCTGCTGCTTGAGGACCTTGCTTCCCAGTGGACGTCCCTTCTACTAGAGGCCTGCTCTGATGCTTGTGGACCTTGCTTCCCAGAGGACGTCCCTGCTGCTAGAGGTCTGCACTGCTGCTTGAGGACCTTGCTTCCCAGAGGACGTCCCTGCTGCTAGAGGTCTGCACTGCTGCTTGAGGACCTTGCTTCCCAGAGGACGTCCCTGCTGCTAGAGGTCTGCTCTGCTGCTTGAGGACCTTGCTTCCCAGAGGACGTCCCTACTTGTAGAGGACTGCTCTGAGGCTTGAGGACCTTGCCTCCCAGAGGACGTCCCTGCTGCTAGAGGACTGCTCTGCTGCTTGAGGACCTTGCTTCCCAGAGGACGTCCTTGCTGCTAGAGGCCTGCTCTGCTGCTTGAGGACCTTGCTTCCCAGAGGACGTCCCTGCTGCTAGAGGCCTGCCTGGGTTCCGGAGGTCTGCACTGCTGCTGCTAGAGGCCTGCTCTGCTGCTTGAGGATCTTGCTTCCCAGAGGACGTCCTTGCTGCTAGAGGACTGCTCTGCTGCTTGAGGACCTTGCTTCCCAGAGAACGTCCCTGCTGCTAGAGGCCTGCCTGGGTTACGGAGGTCTGCACTGCTGCTGCTAGAGGCCTGCTCTGCTGCTTGAGGACCTTGCTTCCCAGAGGACGACCCTGCTGCTAGAGGACTGCTCTGCTGCTTGAGGACCTTGCTTCCCAGAGGACGTCCCTGCTGCTAGAGGCCTTCCTGGGTTCCGGAGGTCTGCACTGCTGCTACTAGAGGCCTGCTCTGCTGCTTGAGGACCTTGCTTCCCAGAGGACGTCCCTGTTGCTAGAGGCCCGCTCTGCTGCTTGAGGACCTTGCTTCCCTGAGGACGTCCCTGCTGCTAGAGGACCGCTCTGCTGCTTGAGGACCTTGCTTCCCAGTGGACGTCCCTTCTACTAGAGGCCTGCTCTGATGCTTGAGGACCTTGCTTCCCAGAGGACGTCCCTGCTGCTAGAGGTCTGCACTGCTGCTTGAGGACCTTGCTTCCCAGAGGACGTCCCTGCTGCTAGAGGTCTGCACTGCTGCTTGAGGACCTTGCTTCCCAGAGGACGTCCCTGCTACTAGAGGTCTGCTCTGCTGCTTGAGGACCTTGCTTCCCAGAGGACGTCCCTACTGCTAGAGGACTGCTCTGCTGCTGAGGACCTTGCTACCCAGAGGACGTCCCTGCTGCTAGACGACTGCTCTGCTGCTGAGGACCTTGCTCCCTAGAGGACTTCCCTGCTGCTTGAGGCCTGCCTGGGTTCCGTAGGTCTGCACTGTTGCTGCTAGAGGACCGCTCTGCTGCTTGAGGACCTTGCTTCCCAGAGGACGTCCCTGCTGCTTGAGGACTGCTCTGCTGCTGAGGACCTTGCTTCCCAGAGGACATCCCTGCTGCTAGAGGACTGCTCTGCTGCTGAGGACCTTGCTTCCCAGAGGATGTCCCTGCTGCTAGAGGACTGCTCTGCTGCTGAGGACCTTGCTTCCCAGAGGACGTCCCTGCTGCTAGAGGCCTGCTCTGCTGCTTGAGGACCTTGCTTCCCAGAGGACGTCCCTGCTGCTGAGGACCTTGCTTCCCAGAGGACGTCCCTGCTGCTAGAGGACTTCTCTGCTGCTTGAGGACCTTGATTCCCAGAGGACGTCCCTGCTGCTAGAGGCCTGTTCTGTTGCTTGAGGACCTTGCTTCCCAGAGGACGTCCCTGCTGCTAGAGGCCTGCTCTGCTGCTTGAGGACCTTGCTTCCCAGAGGATGCCCCTGCTACTAGAGGCCTGCTCTGCTGCTGAGGACCTTGCTTCCCAGAGGACGTCCCTGCTGCTAGAGGTCTGCTCTGCTGCTGAGGACCTTTCTTCCCAGAGGACTTCTCTGCTGCTAGAGGACTGCTCTGCTGCTAGAGGCCTGCTCTGCTGCTGAGGACCTTGCTTCCCAGAGGACGTCCCTGCTGCTAGAGGCCTGCTCTGCTGCTGAGGACCTTGCTTCCCAGAGAACGTCCCTGCTGCTAGAGGACTGCTCTGCTGCTTGAGGACCTTGCTTCCCAGAGGACGTCCCTGCTGCTAGAGGACTGCTCTGCTGCTTGAGGACCTTGCTTTCCAGAGGACGTCCCTGCTGCTAGAGGCCTGCTCTGCTGCTTGAGGACCTTGCTTCCCAGAGGACGTCCCTGCTGCTAGAGGACTGCTCTGCTGCTTGAGGACCTTTCTTCCCAGAGGACTTCCCTTCTGCTAGAGGCCTGCCTGGGTTCCGGAGGTCTGCACTGCTGCCACTAGAGGCCTGCTCTGCTGCTTGAGGACCTTGCTTCCCAGAGGACGTCCCTGCTGCTAGAGGACTGCTCTGCTACTTGAGGACCTTGCTTCCCAGAGGATGTCCCTGCTGCTAGAGGCCTGCTCGCTGCTTGAGGACCTTGCTTCCCAGAGGACGTCCCTGCTGCTAGAGGCCTGCTCTGCTGCTTGAGGACCTTGCTTCCCAGAGGACGTCCCTGCTGCTAGAGGACTGCTCTGCTGCTGAGGACCTTGCTTCCCAGAGGACGTCCCTGCTGCTAGAGGACTGCTCTGCTGCTGAGGACCTTGCTTCCCAGAGGACGTCCCTGCTGCTAGAGGACTGCTCTGCTGCTGAGGACCTTGCTTCCCAGAGGTCGTCCCTGCTGCTAGAGGACTGCTCTGCTGCTTGAGGACCTTGCTTCCCAGAGGACGTCCCTGCTGCTAGAGGTCTGCTCTGCTGCTGAGGACCTTGCTTCCCAGAGGACGTCCCTGCTGCTAGAGGCCTGCTCTGCTGCTTGAGGACCTTTCTTCCCAGAGGACTTCCCTGCTGCTAGAGGACCGCTCTGCTGCTTGAGGACCTTGCTTCCCAGAGGACGTCCCTGCTGCTAGAGGACCGCTCAGATGCTTGAGGACCTTGCTTCCCTGAGGACGTCCCTGCTGCTAGAGGACCTCTCTGAGGCTTGAGGACCTTGCCTCCCAGAGGACGTCCCTGCTGCTAGAGGACTGCTCTGCTGCTTGAGGACCTTGCTTCCCAGAGGACGTCCTTGCTGCTAGAGGCCTGCTCTGCTGCTTGAGGACCTTGCTTCCCAGAGGACGTCCCTGCTGCTAGAGGCCTGCCTGGGTTCCGGAGGTCTACACTGCTGCTGCTAGAGGCCTGCTCTGCTGCTTGAGGACCTTGCTTCCCAGAGGACATCCTTGCTGCTAGAGGACTGCTCTGCTGCTTGAGGACCTTGCTTCCCAGAGAACGTCCCTGCTGCTAGAGGCCTGCCTGGGTTACGGACGTCTGCACTGCTGCTGCTAGAGGCCTGCTCTGCTGCTTGAGGACCTTGCTTCCCAGAGGACGACCCTGCTGCTAGAGGACTGCTCTGCTGCTTGAGGACCTTGCTTCCCAGAGGACGTCCCTGCTGCTAGAGGCCTTCCTGGGTTCCGGAGGTCTGCACTGCTGCTACTAGAGGCCTGCTCTGCTGCTTGAGGACCTTGCTTCCCTGAGGACGTCCCTGCTGCTAGAGGACTGCTCTGTTGCTTGAGGACCTTGCTTCCCAGAGGACGTCCCTGCTGCTAGAGGCCTGCTCTGCTGCTTGAGGACCTTGCTTCCCAGAGGATGTCCCTGCTGCTAGAGGCCTGCTCTGCTGCTTGAGGACCTTGCTTCCCAGAGGACGTCCCTGTTGCTAGAGGCCCGCTCTGCTGCTTGAGGACCTTGCTTCCCTGAGGACGTCCCTGCTGCTAGAGGACCGCTCTGCTGCTTGAGGACCTTGCTTCCCAGTGGACGTCCCTTCTACTAGAGGCCTGCTCTGATGCTTGAGGACCTTGCTTCCCAGAGGACGTCCCTGCTGCTAGAGGTCTGCACTGCTGCTTGAGGACCTTGCTTCCCAGAGGACGTCCCTGCTGCTAGAGGTCTGCACTGCTGCTTGAGGACCTTGCTTCCCAGAGGACGTCCCTGCTACTAGAGGTCTGCTCTGCTGCTTGAGGACCTTGCTTCCCAGAGGACGTCCCTACTGCTAGAGGACTGCTCTGAGGCTTGAGGACCTTGCCTCCCAGAGGACGTCCCTGCTGCTAGAGGACTGCTCTGCTGCTTGAGGACCTTGCTTCCCAGAGGACATCCTTGCTGCTAGAGGCCTGCTCTGCTGCTTGAGGACCTTGCTTCCCAGAGGACGTCCCTGCTGCTAGAGGCCTGCCTGGGTTCCGGAGGTCTGCAATGCTGCTGCTAGAGGCCTGCTCTGCTGCTTGAGGACCTTGCTTCCCAGAGGACGTCCTTGCTGCTAGAGGACTGCTCTGCTGCTTGAGGACCTTGCTTCCCAGAGGACGTCCCTGCTGCTAGAGGCCTGCCTGGGTTACGGAGGTCTGCACTGCTGCTGCTAGAGGCCTGCTCTGCTGCTTGAGGACCTTGCTTCCCAGAGGACGACCCTGCTGCTAGAGGACTGCTCTGCTGCTTGAGGACCTTGCTTCCCAGAGGACGTCCCTGCTGCTAGAGGCCTTCCTGGGTTCCGGAGATCTGCACTGCTGCTACTAGAGGCCTGCTCTGCTGCTTGAGGACCTTGCTTCCCAGAGGACGTCCCTGTTGCTAGAGGCCCGCTCTGCTGCTTGAGGACCTTGCTTCCCTGAGGACGTCCCTGCTGCTAGAGGACCGCTCTGCTGCTTGAGGACCTTGCTTCCCAGTGGACGTCCCTTCTACTAGAGGCCTGCTCTGATGCTTGAGGACCTTGCTTCCCAGAGGACGTCCCTGCTGCTAGAGGTCTGCACTGCTGCTTGAGGACCTTGCTTCCCAGAGGACGTCCCTGCTGCTAGAGGTCTGCACTGCTGCTTGAGGACCTTGCTTCCCAGAGGACGTCCCTGTTACTAGAGGTCTGCTCTGCTGCTTGCGGACCTTGCTTCCCAGAGGACGTCCCTACTGCTAGAGGACTGCTCTGCTGCTGAGGACCTTGCTACCCAGAGGACGTCCCTGCTGCTAGAGGACTGCTCTGCTGCTGAGGACCTTGCTCCCTAGAGGACTTCCCTGCTGCTTGAGGCCTGCCTGGGTTCCGTAGGTCTGCACTGTTGCTGCTAGAGGACCGCTCTGCTGCTTGAGGACCTTGCTTCCCAGAGGACGTCCCTGCTGCTTGAGGACTGCTCTGCTGCTGAGGACCTTGCTTCCCAGAGGACATCCCTGCTGCTAGAGGACTGCTCTGCTGCTGAGGACCTTGCTTCCCAGAGGACGTCCCTGCTGCTAGAGGACTGCTCTGCTGCTGAGGACCTTGCTTCCCAGAGGACGTCCCTGCTGCTAGAGGCCTGCTCTGCTGCTTGAGGACCTTGCTTCCCAGAGGACGTCCCTGCTGCTGAGGACCTTGCTTCCCAGAGGACGTCCCTGCTGCTAGAGGACTTCTCTGCTGCTTCTGGACCTTGCTTCCCAGAGGACGTCCCTGCTGCTAGAGGCCTGCTCTGTTGCTTGAGGACCTTGCTTCCCAGAGGACGTTCCTGCTGCTAGAGGCCTGCTCTGCTGCTTGAGGACCTTGCTTCCCAGAGGACGTCTCTGCTGCTAGAGGCCTGCCTGGGTTCCGGAGGTCTGCACTGCTGCTGCTAGAGGACCGCTCTGCTGCTTGAGGACCTTGCTTCCCAGAGGACGTCCCTGCTGCTAGAGGACCGCTCTGCTGCTTGAGGACCTTGCTTCCCAGAGGACGTCCCTGCTGCTAGAGGCCTGCTCTGCTGCTGAGGACCTTGCTTCCCAGAGGACGTCCCTGCTGCTAGAGGACTGCTCTGCTGCTTGAGGACCTTGCTTCCCAGAGGACGTCCCTGCTGCTAGAGGACTGCTCTGCTGCTTGAGGACCTTGCTTCCCAGAGGACGTCCCTGCTGCTAGAGGCCTGCTCTGCTGCTTGCGGACCTTGCTTCCCAGAGGACGTCCCTGCTGCTAGAGGACTGCTCTGCTGCTTGAGGACCTTTCTTCCCAGAGGACTTCCCTTCTGCTAGAGGCCTGCCTGGGTTCCGGAGGTCTGCACTGCTGCCACTAGAGGACTGCTCTGCTGATTGAGGACCTTGCTTCCCAGAGGACGTCCCTGCTGCTAGAGGCCTGCTCTGCTGCTTGAGGACCTTGCTTCCCAGAGGACGTCCCTGCTGCTAGAGGACTGCTCTGCTACTTGAGGACCTTGCTTCCCAGAGGACGTCCCTGCTGCTAGAGGCCTACCTGGGTTCCGGAGGTCTGCACTGCTGCTACTAGAGGCCTGCTCTGCTGCTTGAGGACCTTGCTTCCCAGAGGACGTCCCTGCTGCTAGAGGACTGCTCTGCTGCTGAGGACCTTGCTTCCCTGAGGACGTCCCTGCTGCTAGAGGCCTGCTCTGCTGCTTGAGGACCTTGCTTTCCAGAGGACTTCCCTGCTGCTAGAGGACCGCTCTGCTGCTAGAGGCCTGCTCTGCTGCTGAGGACCTTGCTTCCCAAAGGACGTCCCTGCTGCTAGAGGCATGCTCTGCTGCTTGAGGACCTTGCTTCCCAGAGGACGTCCCTGCTGCTAGAGGACTGCCTGCTGCTTGAGGACCTTGCTTCCAGAGGACGTCCCTGCTGCTAGAGGACTGCTCTGCTGCTTGAGGACCTTGCTTCCCAGAGAACGTCCCTGCTGCTAGAGGCCTGCTCTGCTGCTGAGGACCTTGCTTCCCAGAGGACGTCCCTGCTGCTAGAGGACTGCTCTGCTGCTTGAGGACCTTGCTTCCCAGAGGACGTCCCTGCTGCTAGAGGCCTGCTCTGCTGCTTGAGGACCTTTCTTCCCAGAGGACTTCCCTGCTGCTAGAGGACCGCTCTGCTGCTAGAGGACCGCTCTGCTGCTTGAGGACCTTGCTTCCCAGAGGACGTCCCTGCTGCCAGAGGACTGCTCTGATGCTTGAGGACCTTGCTTCCCAGAGGACGTCCCTGCTGCTAGAGGACCGCTCTGATGCTGGAGGACCTTGCCTCCCAGAGGACGTCCCTGCTGCTAGAGGACTGCTCTGCTGCTTGAGGACCTTGCTTCCCAGAGGACGTCGCTGCTGCTAGAGGCCTGCTCTGCTGCTTGAGGACCTTGCTTCCCAGAGGACGTCCCTGCTGCTAGAGGCCTGCCTGGGTCCGGAGGTCTGCACTGCTGCTGCTAGAGGCCTGCTCTGCTGCTTGAGGACCTTGCTTCCCAGAGGACGTCCCTGCTGCTAGAGGACTGCTCTGCTGCTTGAGGACCTTGCTTCCCAGAGAACGTCCCTGCTGCTAGAGGCCTGCCTGGGTTCCGGAGGTCTGCACTGCTGCTACTAGAGGCCTGCTCTGCTGCTTGAGGACCTTGCTTCCCAGAGGACGCCCCTGCTGCTAGAGGCCTGCTCTGCTGCTTGAGGACCTTGCTTCCCAGAGGACGTCCCTGCTGCTAGAGGACTGCTCTGCTGCTGAGGACCTTGCTTCCCAGAGGACGTCCCTGCTGCTAGAGGACCGCTCTGCTGCTTGAGGACCTTTCTTCCCAGAGGACTTCCCTGCTGCTAGAGGACTGCTCTGCTGCTTGAGGACCCTGCTTCCCAGAGGACGTCCCTGCTGCTAGAGGAATGCTCTGCTGCTTGAGGACCTTGCTTCCCAGAGGACGTCCCTGCTGCTAGAGGACTGCTCTGCTGCTTGAGGACCTTGCTTCCCAGAGGACGTCCCTGCTGCTAGAGGTCTGCTCTGCTGCTTGAGGACCTTGTTCCCCAGAGGAAGTCCCTGCTGCTAGAGGACTGCTCTGCTGCTTGAGGACCTTTCTTCCCAGAGGACTTCCCTTCTGCTAGAAGCCTGCCTGGGTTCCGGAGGTCTGCACTGCTGCCACTAGAGGCCTGCTCTGCTGCTTGAGGACCTTGCTTCCCAGAGGACGTCCCTACTGCTAGAGGACTGCTCTGCTACTTGAGGACCTTGCTTCCCAGAGGATGTCCCTGCTGCTAGAGGCCTGCTCTGCTGCTTGAGCACCTTGATTCCCGGAGGACGTCCCTGCTGCTAGAAGCCTGCTCTGCTGCTTGAGGACCTTGCTTCCCAGAGGACATCCCTGCTGCTAGAGGACTGTTCTGCTGCTTGAGGACCTTGCTTCCCAGAGGACGTCCCTGCTGCTAGAGGCCTGCTCTGCTGCTTGAGGACCTTTCTTCCCAGAGGACTTCCCTGCTGCTAGAGGACCGCTCTGCTGCTAGAGGACCGCTCTGCTGCTTGAGGACCTTGCTTCCCAGAGGACGTCCCTGCTGCTAGAGGACCGCTCTGATGCTTGAGGACCTTGCTTCCCTGAGGACGTCCCTGCTGCTAGAGGACCTCTCTGAGGCTTGAGGACCTTGCCTCCCAGAGGACGTCCCTGCTGCTAGAGGACTGCTCTGCTGCTTGAGGATCTTGCTTCCCAGAGGACGTCCTTGCTGCTAGAGGCCTGCTCTGCTGCTTGAGGACCTTGCTTCCCAGAGGACGTCCCTGCTGCTAGAGGCCTGCCTGGGTTCCGGAGGTCTGCACTGCTGCTGCTAGAGGCCTGCTCCGCTGCTTGAGGACCTTGCTTCCCAGAGGACGTCCTTGCTGCTAGAGGACTGCTCTGCTGCTTGAGGACCTTGCTTCCCAGAGAACGTCCCTGCTGCTAGAGGCCTGCCTTGGTTACGGAGGTCTGCACTGCTGCTGCTAGAGGCCTGCTCTGCTGCTTGAGGACCTTGCTTCCCAGAGGACGACCCTGCTGCTAGAGGACTGCTCTGCTGCTTGAGGACCTTGCTTCCCAGAGGACGTCCCTGCTGCTAGAGGCCTTCCTGGGTTCCGGAGGTCTGCACTGCTGCTACTAGAGGCCTGCTCTGCTGCTTGAGGACCTTGCTTCCCAGAGGACGTCCCTGTTGCTAGAGGCCCGCTCTGCTGCTTGAGGACCTTGCTTCCCTGAGGACGTCCCTGCTGCTAGAGGACCGCTCTGCTGCTTGAGGACCTTGCTTCCCAGTGGACGTCCCTTCTACTAGAGGCCTGCTCTGATGCTTGTGGACCTTGCTTCCCAGAGGACGTCCCTGCTGCTAGAGGTCTGCACTGCTGCTTGAGGACCTTGCTTCCCAGAAGACGTCCCTGCTGCTAGAGGTCTGCACTGCTGCTTGAGGACCTTGCTTCCCAGAGGACGTCCCTGCTGCTAGAGGTCTGCTCTGCTGCTTGAGGACCTTGCTTCCCAGAGGACGTCCCTACTGCTAGAGGACTGCTCTGAGGCTTGAGGACCTTGCCTCCCAGAGGACGTCCCTGCTGCTAGAGGACTGCTCTGCTGCTTGAGGACCTTGCTTCCCAGAGGACGTCCTTGCTGCTAGAGGCCTGCTCTGCTGCTTGAGGACCTTGCTTCCCAGAGGACGTCCCTGCTGCTAGAGGCCTGCCTGGCTTCCGGAGGTCTGCACTGCTGCTGCTAGAGGCCTGCTCTGCTGCTTGAGGACCTTGCTTCCCAGAGGACGTCCTTGCTGCTAGAGGACTGCTCTGCTGCTTGAGGACCTTGCTTCCCAGAGAACGTCCCTGCTGCTAGAGGCCTGCCTGGGTTACGGAGGTCTGCACTGCTGCTGCTAGAGGCCTGCTCTGCTGCTTGAGGACCTTGCTTCCCAGAGGACGACCCTGCTGCTAGAGGACTGCTCTGCTGCTTGAGGACCTTGCTTCCCAGAGGACGTCCCTGCTGCTAGAGGCCTTCCTGGGTTCCGGAGGTCTGCACTGCTGCTACTAGAGGCCTGCTCAGCTGCTTGAGGACCTTGCTTCCCAGAGGACGTCCCTGTTGCTAGAGGCCCGCTCTGCTGCTTGAGGACCTTGCTTCCCTGAGGACGTCCCTGCTGCTAGAGGACCGCTCTGCTGCTTGAGGACCTTGCTTCCCAGTGGACGTCCCTTCTACTAGAGGCCTGCTCTGATGCTTGAGGACCTTGCTTCCCAGAGGACGTCCCTGCTGCTAGAGGTCTGCACTGCTGCTTGAGGACCTTGCTTCCCAGAGGACGTCCCTGCTGCTAGAGGTCTGCACTGCTGCTTGAGGACCTTGCTTCCCAGAGGACGTCCCTGCTACTAGAGGTCTGCTCTGCTGCTTGAGGACCTTGCTTCCCAGAGGACGTCCCTACTGCTAGAGGACTGCTCTGCTGCTGAGGACCTTGCTACCCAGAGGACGTCCCTGCTGCTAGAGGACTGCTCTGCTGCTGAGGACCTTGCTCCCTAGAGGACTTCCCTGCTGCTTGAGGCCTGCCTGGGTTCCGTAGGTCTACACTGTTGCTGCTAGAGGACCGCTCTGCTGCTTGAGGACCTTGCTTCCCAGAGGACGTCCCTGCTGCTTGAGGACTGCTCTGCTGCTGAGGACCTTGCTTCCCAGAGGACATCCCTGCTGCTAGAGGACTGCTCTGCTGCTGAGGACCTTGCTTCCCAGAGGATGTCCCTGCTGCTAGAGGACTGCTCTGCTGCTGAGGACCTTGCTTCCCAGAGGACGTCCCTGCTGCTAGAGGCCTGCTCTGCTGCTTGAGGACCTTGCTTCCCAGAGGACGTCCCTGCTGCTGAGGACCTTGCTTCCCAGAGGACTTCCCTGCTGCTAGAGGACTTCTCTGCTGCTTGAGGACCTTGCTTCCCAGAGGACGTCCCTGCTGCTAGAGGCCTGCTCTGTTGCTTGAGGACCTTGCTTCCCAGAGGACGTCCCTGCTGCTAGAGGCCTGCTCTGCTGCTTGAGGACCTTGCTTCCCAGAGGATGCCCCTGCTACTAGAGGCCTGCTCTGCTGCTGAGGACCTTGCTTCCCAGAGGAAGTCCCTGCTGCTAGAGGTCTGCTCTGCTGCTGAGGACCTTTCTTCCCAGAGGACTTCTCTGCTGCTAGAGGACTGCTCTGCTGATGAGGACCTTGCTTCCCAGAGGACGTCCCTGCTGCTAGAGGCCTGCTCTGCTGCTGAGGACCTTGCTTCCCAGAGGACGTCCCTGCTGCTAGAGGCCTGCTCTGCTGCTGAGGACCTTGCTTCCCAGAGAACGTCCCTGCTGCTAGAGGACTGCTCTGCTGCTTGAGGACCTTGATTCCCAGAGGACGTCCCTGCTGCTAGAGGACTGCTCTGCTGCTTGAGGACCTTGCTTCCCAGAGGACGTCCCTGCTGCTAGAGGCCTGCTCTGCTGCTTGAGGACCTTGCTTCCCAGAGGACGTCCCTGCTGCTAGAGGACTGCTCTGCTGCTTGAGGACCTTTCTTCCCAGAGGACTTCCCTTCTGCTAGAGGCCTGCCTGGGTTCCGGAGGTCTGCACTGCTGCCACTAGAGGCCTGCTCTGCTGCTTGAGGACCTTGCTTCCCAGAGGACGTCCCTGCTGCTAGAGGACTGCTCTGCTACTTGAGGACCTTGCTTCCCAGAGGATGTCCCTGCTGCTAGAGGCCTGCTCTGCTGCTTGAGGACCTTGCTTCCCAGAGGACGTCCCTGCTGCTAGAGGCCTGCTCTGCTGCTTGAGGACCTTGCTTCCCAGAGGACGTCCCTGCTGCTAGAGGACTGCTCTGCTGCTGAGGACCTTGCTTCCCAGAGGACGTCCCTGCTGCTAGAGGACTGCTCTGCTGCTGAGGACCTTGCTTCCCAGAGGACGTCCCTGCTGCTAGAGGACTGCTCTGCTGCTGAGGACCTTGCTTCCCAGAGGTCGTCCCTGCTGCTAGAGGACTGCTCTGCTGCTTGAGGACCTTGCTTCCCAGAGGACGTCCCTGCTGCTAGAGGTCTGCTCTGCTGCTGAGGACCTTGCTTCCCAGAGGACGTCCCTGCTGCTAGAGGCCTGCTCTGCTGCTTGAGGACCTTTCTTCCCAGAGGACTTCCCTGCTGCTAGAGGACCGCTCTGCTGCTTGAGGACCTTGCTTCCCAGAGGACGTCCCTGCTGCTAGAGGACCGCTCAGATGCTTGAGGACCTTGCTTCCCTGAGGACGTCCCTGCTGCTAGAGGACCTCTCTGAGGCTTGAGGACCTTGCCTCCCAGAGGACGTCCCTGCTGCTAGAGGACTGCTCTGCTGCTTGAGGACCTTGCTTCCCAGAGGACGTCCTTGCTGCTAGAGGCCTGCTCTGCTGCTTGAGGACCTTGCTTCCCAGAGGACGTCCCTGCTGCTAGAGGCCTGCCTGGGTTCCGGAGGTCTACACTGCTGCTGCTAGAGGCCTGCTCTGCTGCTTGAGGACCTTGCTTCCCAGAGGACATCCTTGCTGCTAGAGGACTGCTCTGCTGCTTGAGGACCTTGCTTCCCAGAGAACGTCCCTGCTGCTAGAGGCCTGCCTGGGTTACGGACGTCTGCACTGCTGCTGCTAGAGGCCTGCTCTGCTGCTTGAGGACCTTGCTTCCCAGAGGACGACCCTGCTGCTAGAGGACTGCTCTGCTGCTTGAGGACCTTGCTTCCCAGAGGACGTCCCTGCTGCTAGAGGCCTTCCTGGGTTCCGGAGGTCTGCACTGCTGCTACTAGAGGCCTGCTCTGCTGCTTGAGGACCTTGCTTCCCTGAGGACGTCCCTGCTGCTAGAGGACTGCTCTGTTGCTTGAGGACCTTGCTTCCCAGAGGACGTCCCTGCTGCTAGAGGCCTGCTCTGCTGCTTGAGGACCTTGCTTCCCAGAGGACGTCCCTGCTGCTAGAGGCCTGCTCTGCTGCTTGAGGACCTTGCTTCCCAGAGGACGTCCCTGCTGCTGAGGACCTTGCTTCCCAGAGGACTTCCCTGCTGCTAGAGGACTTCTCTGCTGCTTGAGGACCTTGCTTCCCAGAGGACGTCCCTGCTGCTAGAGGCCTGCTCTGTTGCTTGAGGACCTTGCTTCCCAGAGGACGTCCCTGCTGCTAGAGGCCTGCTCTGCTGCTTGAGGACCTTGCTTCCCAGAGGATGCCCCTGCTACTAGAGGCCTGCTCTGCTGCTGAGGACCTTGCTTCCCATAGGACGTCCCTGCTGCTAGAGGTCTGCTCTGCTGCTGAGGACCTTTCTTCCCAGAGGACTTCTCTGCTGCTAGAGGACTGCTCTGCTGCTGAGGACCTTGCTTCCCAGAGGACGTCCCTGCTGCTAGAGGCCTGCTCTGCTGCTGAGGACCTTGCTTCCCAGAGGATGTCCCTGCTGCTAGAGGCCTGCTCTGCTGCTGAGGACCTTGCTTCCCAGAGAACGTCCCTGCTGCTAGAGGACTGCTCTGCTGCTTGAGGACCTTGCTTCCCAGAGGACGTCCCTGCTGCTAGAGGACTGCTCTGCTGCTTGAGGACCTTGCTTCCCAGAGGACGTCCCTGCTGCTAGAGGCCTGCTCTGCTGCTTGAGGACCTTGCTTCCCAGAGGACGTCCCTGCTGCTAGAGGACTGCTCTGCTGCTTGAGGACCTTTCTTCCCAGAGGACTTCCCTTCTGCTAGAGGCCTGCCTGGGTTCCGGAGGTCTGCACTGCTGCCACTAGAGGCCTGCTCTGCTGCTTGAGGACCTTGCTTCCCAGAGGACGTCCCTGCTGCTAGAGGACTGCTCTGCTACTTGAGGACCTTGCTTCCCAGAGGACGTCCCTGCTGCTAGAGGCCTGCTCTGCTGCTTGAGGACCTTGCTTCCCAGAGGACGTCCCTGCTGCTAGAGGACTGCTCTGCTGCTGAGGACCTTGCTTCCCAGAGGACGTCCCTGCTGCTAGAGGACTGCTCTGCTGCTGAGGACCTTGCTTCCCAGAGGACGTCCCTGCTGCTAGAGGACTGCTCTGCTGCTGAGGACCTTGCTTCCCAGAGGTCGTCCCTGCTGCTAGAGGACTGCTCTGCTGCTTGAGGACCTTGCTTCCCAGAGGACGTCCCTGCTGCTAGAGGTCTGCTCTGGTGCTGAGGACCTTGCTTCCCAGAGGACGTCCCTGCTGCTAGAGGCCTGCTCTGCTGCTTGAGGACCTTTCTTCCCAGAGGACTTCCCTGCTGCTAGAGGACCGCTCTGCTGCTTGAGGACCTTGCTTCCCAGAGGACGTCCCTGCTGCTAGAGGACCGCTCAGATGCTTGAGGACCTTGCTTCCCTGAGGACGTCCCTGCTGCTAGAGGACCTCTCTGAGGCTTGAGGACCTTGCCTCCCAGAGGACGTCCCTGCTGCTAGAGGACTGCTCTGCTGCTTGAGGACCTTGCTTCCCAGAGGACGTCCTTGCTGCTAGAGGCCTGCTCTGCTGCTTGAGGACCTTGCTTCCCAGAGGACGTCCCTGCTGCTAGAGGCCTGCCTGGGTTCCGGAGGTCTACACTGCTGCTGCTAGAGGCCTGCTCTGCTGCTTGAGGACCTTGCTTCCCAGAGGACATCCTTGCTGCTAGAGGACTGCTCTGCTGCTTGAGGACCTTGCTTCCCAGAGAACGTCCCTGCTGCTAGAGGCCTGCCTGGGTTACGGACGTCTGCACTGCTGCTGCTAGAGGCCTGCTCTGCTGCTTGAGGACCTTGCTTCCCAGAGGACGACCCTGCTGCTAGAGGACTGCTCTGCTGCTTGAGGACCTTGCTTCCCAGAGGACGTCCCTGCTGCTAGAGGCCTTCCTGGGTTCCGGAGGTCTGCACTGCTGCTACTAGAGGCCTGCTCTGCTGCTTGAGGACCTTGCTTCCCTGAGGACGTCCCTGCTGCTAGAGGACTGCTCTGTTGCTTGAGGACCTTGCTTCCCAGAGGACGTCCCTGCTGCTAGAGGCCTGCTCTGCTGCTTGAGGACCTTGCTTCCCAGAGGACGTCCCTGCTGCTAGAGGCCTGCTCTGCTGCTTGAGGACCTTGCTTCCCAGAGGACGTCCCTGTTGCTAGAGGCCCGCTCTGCTGCTTGAGGACCTTGCTTCCCTGAGGACGTCCCTGCTGCTAGAGGACCGCTCTGCTGCTTGAGGACCTTGCTTCCCAGTGGACGTCCCTTCTACTAGAGGCCTGCTCTGATGCTTGAGGACCTTGCTTCCCAGAGGATGTCCCTGCTGCTAGAGGTCTGCACTGCTGCTTGAGGACCTTGCTTCCCAGAGGACGTCCCTGCTGCTAGAGGTCTGCACTGCTGCTTGAGGACCTTGCTTCCCAGAGGACGTCCCTGCTACTAGAGGTCTGCTCTGCTGCTTGAGGACCTTGCTTCCCAGAGGACGTCCCTACTGCTAGAGGACTGCTCTGAGGCTTGAGGACCTTGCCTCCCAGAGGACGTCCCTGCTGCTAGAGGACTGCTCTGCTGCTTGAGGACCTTGCTTCCCAGAGGACATCCTTGCTGCTAGAGGCCTGCTCTGCTGCTTGAGGACCTTGCTTCCCAGAGGACGTCCCTGCTGCTAGAGGCCTGCCTGGGTTCCGGAGGTCTGCACTGCTGCTGCTAGAGGCCTGCTCTGCTGCTTGAGGACCTTGCTTCCCAGAGGACGTCCTTGCTGCTAGAGGACTGCTCTGCTGCTTGAGGACCTTGCTTCCCAGAGAACGTCCCTGCTGCTAGAGGCCTGCCTGGGTTACGGAGGTCTGCACTGCTGCTGCTAGAGGCCTGCTCTGCTGCTTGAGGACCTTGCTTCCCAGAGGACGACCCTGCTGCTAGAGGACTGCTCTGCTGCTTGAGGACCTTGCTTCCCAGAGGACGTCCCTGCTGCTAGAGGCCTTCCTGGGTTCCGGAGATCTGCACTGCTGCTACTAGAGGCCTGCTCTGCTGCTTGAGGACCTTGCTTCCCAGAGGACGTCCCTGTTGCTAGAGGCCCGCTCTGCTGCTTGAGGACCTTGCTTCCCTGAGGACGTCCCTGCTGCTAGAGGACCGCTCTGCTGCTTGAGGACCTTGCTTCCCAGTGGACGTCCCTTCTACTAGAGGCCTGCTCTGATGCTTGAGGACCTTGCTTCCCAGAGGACGTCCCTGCTGCTAGAGGTCTGCACTGCTGCTTGAGGACCTTGCTTCCCAGAGGACGTCCCTGCTGCTAGAGGTCTGCACTGCTGCTTGAGGACCTTGCTTCCCAGAGGACGTCCCTGTTACTAGAGGTCTGCTCTGCTGCTTGCGGACCTTGCTTCCCAGAGGATGTCCCTACTGCTAGAGGACTGCTCTGCTGCTGAGGACCTTGCTACCCAGAGGACGTCCCTGCTGCTAGAGGACTGCTCTGCTGCTGAGGACCTTGCTCCCTAGAGGACTTCCCTGCTGCTTGAGGCCTGCCTGGGTTCCGTAGGTCTGCACTGTTGCTGCTAGAGGACCGCTCTGCTGCTTGAGGACCTTGCTTCCCAGAGGACGTCCCTGCTGCTTGAGGACTGCTCTGCTGCTGAGGACCTTGATTCCCAGAGGACATCCCTGCTGCTAGAGGACTGCTCTGCTGCTGAGGACCTTGCTTCCCAGAGGACGTCCCTGCTGCTAGAGGACTGCTCTGCTGCTGAGGACCTTGCTTCCCAGAGGACGTCCCTGCTGCTAGAGGCCTGCTCTGCTGCTTGAGGACCTTGCTTCCCAGAGGACGTCCCTGCTGCTGAGGACCTTGCTTCCCAGAGGACGTCCCTGCTGCTAGAGGACTTCTCTGCTGCTTCTGGACCTTGCTTCCCAGAGGACGTCCCTGCTGCTAGAGGCCTGCTCTGTTGCTTGAGGACCTTGCTTCCCAGAGGACGTTCCTGCTGCTAGAGGCCTGCTCTGCTGCTTGAGGACCTTGCTTCCCAGAGGACGTCTCTGCTGCTAGAGGTCTGCCTGGGTTCCGGAGGTCTGCACTGCCGCTGCTAGAGGACCGCTCTGCTGCTTGAGGACCTTGCTTCCCAGAGGACGTCCCTGCTGCTAGAGGACCGCTCTGCTGCTTGAGGACCTTGCTTCCCAGAGGACGTCCCTGCTGCTAGAGGCCTGCTCTGCTGCTGAGGACCTTGCTTCCCAGAGGACGTCCCTGCTGCTAGAGGACTGCTCTGCTGCTTGAGGACCTTGCTTCCCAGAGGACGTCCCTGCTGCTAGAGGACTGCTCTGCTGCTTGAGGACCTTGCTTCCCAGAGGACGTCCCTGCTGCTAGAGGCCTGCTCTGCTGCTTGAGGACCTTGCTTCCCAGAGGACGTCCCTGCTGCTAGAAGACTGCTCTGCTGCTTGAGGACCTTTCTTCCCAGAGGACTTCCCTTCTGCTAGAGGCCTGCCTGGGTTCCGGAGGTCTGCACTGCTGCTACTAGAGGCCTGCTCTGCTGCTTGAGGACCTTGCTTCCCAGAGGACGTCCCTGCTGCTAGAGGACTGCTCTGCTGCTGAGGACCTTGCTTCCCTGAGGACGTCCCTGCTGCTAGAGGCCTGCTCTGCTGCTTGAGGACCTTGCTTCCCAGAGGACTTCCCTGCTGCTAGAGGACCGCTCTGCTGCTAGAGGCCTGCTCTGCTGCTGAGGACCTTGCTTCCCAAAGGACGTCCCTGCTGCTAGAGGCATGCTCTGCTGCTTGAGGACCTTGCTTCCCAGAGGACGTCCCTGCTGCTAGAGGACTGCCTGCTGCTTGAGGACCTTGCTTCCAGAGGACGTCCCTGCTGCTAGAGGACTGCTCTGCTGCTTGAGGACCTTGCTTCCCAGAGAACGTCCCTGCTGCTAGAGGCCTGCTCTGCTGCTGAGGACCTTGCTTCCCAGAGGACGTCCCTGCTGCTAGAGGACTGCTCTGCTGCTTGAGGACCTTGCTTCCCAGAGGACGTCCCTGCTGCTAGAGGCCTGCTCTGCTGCTTGAGGACCTTTCTTCCCAGAAGACTTCCCTGCTGCTAGAGGACCGCTCTGCTGCTAGAGGACCGCTCTGCTGCTTGAGGACCTTGCTTCCCAGAGGACGTCCCTGCTGCCAGAGGACCGCTCTGATGCTTGAGGACCTTGCTTCCCAGAGGACGTCCCTGCTGCTAGAGGACCGCTCTGATGCTGGAGGACCTTGCCTCCCAGAGGACGTCCCTGCTGCTAGAGGACTGCTCTGCTGCTTGAGGACCTTGCTTCCCAGAGGACGTCGCTGCTGCTAGAGGCCTGCTCTGCTGCTTGAGGACCTTGCTTCCCAGAGGACGTCCCTGCTGCTAGAGGCCTGCCTGGGTCCGGAGGTCTGCACTGCTGCTGCTAGAGGCCTGCTCTGCTGCTTGAGGACCTTGCTTCCCAGAGGACGTCCCTGCTGCTAGAGGACTGCTCTGCTGCTTGAGGACCTTGCTTCCCAGAGAACGTCCCTGCTGCTAGAGGCCTGCCTGGGTTCCGGAGGTCTGCACTGCTGCTACTAGAGGCCTGCTCTGCTGCTTGAGGACCTTGCTTCCCAGAGGACGCCCCTGCTGCTAGAGGCCTGCTCTGCTGCTTGAGGACCTTGCTTCCCAGAGGACGTCCCTGCTGCTAGAGGACTGCTCTGCTGCTGAGGACCTTGCTTCCCAGAGGACGTCCCTGCTGCTAGAGGTCTGCTCTGCTGCTTGAGGACCTTGCTTCCCAGAGGACGTCCCTACTGCTAGAGGACTGCTCTGCTGCTGAGGACCTTGCTACCCAGAGGACGTCCCTGCTGCTAGAGAACTGCTCTGCTACTTGAGGACCTTGCTTCCCAGAGGATGTCGTTGCTGCTAGAGGCCTGCTCTGCTGCTTGAGGACCTTGCTTCCCAGAGGACGTCCCTGCTGCTAGAGGACCGCTCTGCTGCTTGAGGACCTTGCTTCCCAGGGGACGTCCCTGCTGCTAGAGGACTGCTCTGCTGCTTGAGGACCTTGCTTCCCGGAGGACGTCCCTGCTGCTAGAGGCCTACCTGGGTTCCGGAGGTCTGCACTGCTGCTACTAGAGGCCTGCTCTGCTGCTTGAGGACCTTGCTTCCCAGAGGACGTCCCTGCTGCTAGAGGACTGCTCTGCTGCTGAGGACCTTGCTTCCCAGAGGACGTCCTGCTGCTAAAGGCCTGCTCTGCTGCTTGAGGACCTTGCTTCCCAGAGGACTTCCCTGCTGCTAGAGGACCGCTCTGCTGCTAGAGGCCTGCTCTGCTGCTGAGGACCTTGCTTCCCAAAGGACGTCCCTGCTGCTAGAGGCATGCTCTGCTGCTTGAGGACCTTGCTTCCCAGAGGACGTCCCTGCTGCTAGAGGACTGCCTCCTGCTTGAGAGCCTTGCTTCCAGAGGACGTCCCTGCTGCTAGAGGACTGCTCTGCTGCTTGAGGACCTTGCTTCCCAGAGAACGTCCCTGCTGCTAGAGGCCTGCTCTGCTGCTGAGGACCTTGCTTCCCAGAGGACGTCCCTGCTGCTAGAGGACTGCTCTGCTGCTTGAGGACCTTGCTTCCCAGAGAACGTCCCTGCTGCTAGAGGCCTGCTCTGCTGCTGAGGACCTTGCTTCCCAGAGGACGTCCCTGCTGCTAGAGGACTGCTCTGCTGCTTGAGGACCTTGCTTCCCAGAGGACGTCCCTGCTGCTAGAGGCCTGCTCTGCTGCTTGAGGACCTTTCTTCCCAGAGGACTTCCCTGCTGCTAGAGGACCACTCTGCTGCTAGAGGACCGCTCTGCTGCTAGAGGACCGCTCTGCTGCTTGAGGACCTTGCTTCCCAGAGGACGTCCCTGCTGCTAGAGGACCGCTCTGATGCTTGAGGACCTTGCTTCCCAGAGGACGTCCCTGCTGCTAGAGGACCGCTCTGATGCTGGAGGACCTTGCCTCCCAGAGGACGTCCCTGCTGCTAGAGGACTGCTCTGCTGCTTGAGGACCTTGCTTCCCAGAGGACGTCGCTGCTGCTAGAGGCCTGCTCTGCTGCTTGAGGACCTTGCTTCCCAGAGGACGTCCCTGCTGCTAGAGGCCTGCCTGGGTTCCGGAGGTCTGCACTGCTGCTGCTAGAGGCCTGCTCTGCTGCTTGAGGACCTTGCTTCCCAGAGGACGTCCCTGCTGCTAGAGGACTGCTCTGCTGCTTGAGGACCTTGCTTCCCAGAGAACGTCCCTGCTGCTAGAGGCCTGCCTGGGTTCCGGAGGTCTGCACTGCTGCTACTAGAGGCCTGCTCTGCTGCTTGAGGACCTTGCTTCCCAGAGGACGCCCCTGCTGCTAGAGGCCTGCTCTGCTGCTTGAGGACCTTGCTTCCCAGAGGACGTCCCTGCTGCTAGAGGACTGCTCTGCTGCTGAGGACCTTGCTTCCCAGAGGACGTCCCTGCTGCTAGAGGTCTGCTCTGCTGCTTGAGGACCTTGCTTCCCAGAGGACGTCCCTACTGCTAGAGGACTGCTCTGCTGCTGAGGACCTTGCTACCCAGAGGACGTCCCTGCTGCTAGAGAACTGCTCTGCTGCTGAGGACCTTGCTCCCTAGAGGACTTCCCTGCTGCTTGAGGCCTGCCTGGGTTCCGTAGGTCTGCACTGTTGCTGCTAGAGGACCGCTCTGCTGCTTGAGGACCTTGCTTCCCAGAGGACGTCCCTGCTGCTTGAGGACTGCTCTGCTGCTGAGGACCTTGCTTCCCAGAGGATATCCCTGCTGCTAGAGGACTGCTCTGCTGCTGAGGACCTTGCTTCCCAGAGGACGTCCCTGCTGCTAGAGGACTGCTCTGCTGCTTCTGGACCTTGCTTCCCAGAGGACGTCCCTGCTGCTGAGGACCTTGCTTCCCAGAGGACGACCCTGCTGCTAGAGGACTTCTCTGCTGCTTCTGGACCTTGCTTCCCAGAGGACGTCCCTGCTGCTAGAGGCCTGCTCTGTTGCTTGAGGACCTTGCTTCCCAGAGGACGTCCCTGCTGCTAGAGGCCTGCTCTGCTGCTTGAGGACCTTGCTTCCCAGAGGACGTCTCTGCTGCTAGAGGCCTGCCTGGGTTCCGGAGGTCTGCACTGCTGCTGCTAGAGGACCGCTCTGCTGCTTGAGGACCTTGCTTCCCAGAGGACGTCCCTGCTGCTAGAGGACCGCTCTGCTGCTTGAGGACCTTGCTTCCCAGAGGACGTCCCTGCTGCTAGAGGACCGCTCTGCTGCTTGAGGACCTTGCTTCCCAGAGGACGTCCCTGCTGCTAGAGGCCTTCTCTGCTGCTTGAGGACCTTGCTTCCCAGAGGACGTCCCTGCTGCTAGAGGACTGCTCTGCTGCTTGAGGACCTTTCTTCCCAGAGGACTTCCCTTCTGCTAGAGGCCTGCCTGGGTTCCGGAGGTCTGCACTGCTGCCACTAGAGGACTGCTCTGCTGCTTGAGGACCTTGCTTCCCAGAGGACGTCCCTGCTGCTAGAGGCCTGCTCTGCTGCTTGAGGACCTTGCTTCCCAGAGGACGTCCCTGCTGCTAGAGGACTGCTCTGCTACTTGAGGACCTTGCTTCCCAGAGGATGTCCCTGCTGCTAGAGGCCTGCTCTGCTGCTTGAGGACCTTGCTTCCCAGAGGACGTCTCTGCTGCTAGAGGACCGCTCTGCTGCTTGAGGACCTTGCTTCCCAGGGGACGTCCCTGCTGCTAGAGGACTGCTCTGCTGCTTGAGGACCTTGCTTCCCAGAGGACGTCCCTGCTGCTAGAGGCCTGCCTGGGTTCCGGAGGTCTGCACTGCTGCTACTAGAGGCCTGCTCTGCTGCTTGAGGACCTTGCTTCCCAGAGGACGTCCCTGCTGCTAGAGGACTGCTCTGCTGCTGAGGACCTTGCTTCCCTGAGGACGTCCCTGCTGCTAGAGGCCTGCTCTGCTGCTTGAGGACCTTGCTTCCCAGAGGACGTCCCTGCTGCTAGAGGACCGCTCTGCTGCTAGAGGCCTGCTCTGCTGCTGAGGACCTTGCTTCCCAAAGGACGTCCCTGCTGCTAGAGGCATGCTCTGCTGCTTGAGGACCTTGCTTCCCAGAGGACGTCCCTGCTGCTAGAGGACTGCCTGCTGCTTGAGGACCTTGCTTCCAGAGGACGTCCCTGCTGCTAGAGGACTGCTCTGCTGCTTGAGGACCTTGCTTCCCAGAGAACGTCCCTGCTGCTAGAGGCCTGCTCTGCTGCTGAGGACCTTGCTTCCCAGAGGACGTCCCTGCTGCTAGAGGACTGCTCTGCTGCTTGAGGACCTTGCTTCCCAGAGGACGTCCCTGCTGCTAGAGGCCTGCTCTAGTGCTTGAGGACCTTTCTTCCCAGAGGACTTCCCTGCTGCTAGAGGACCGCTCTGCTGCTAGAGGACCGCTCTGCTGCTTGAGGACCTTGTTCCCAGAGGACGTCCCTGCTGCTAGAGGACCGCTCTGATGCTTGAGGACCTTGCTTCCCAGAGGACGTCCCTGCTGCTAGAGGACCGCTCTGATGCTGGAGGACCTTGCCTCCCAGAGGACGTCCCTGCTGCTAGAGGACTGCTCTGCTGCTTGAGGACCTTGCTTCCCAGAGGACGTCGCTGCTGCTAGAGGCCTGCTCTGCTGCTTGAGGACCTTGCTTCCCAGAGGACGTCCCTGCTGCTAGAGGCCTGCCTGGGTTCCGGAGGTCTGCACTGCTGCTGCTAGAGGCCTGCTCTGCTGCTTGAGGACCTTGCTTCCCAGAGGACGTCCCTGCTGCTAGAGGACTGCTCTGCTGCTTGAGGACCTTGCTTCCCAGAGAACGTCCCTGCTGCTAGAGGCCTGCCTGGGTTCCGGAGGTCTGCACTGCTGCTACTAGAGGCCTGCTCTGCTGCTTGAGGACCTTGCTTCCCAGAGGACGCCCCTGCTGCTAGAGGCCTGCTCTGCTGCTTGAGGACCTTGCTTCCCAGAGGACGTCCCTGCTGCTAGAGGACTGCTCTGCTGCTGAGGACCTTGCTTCCCAGAGGACGTCCCTGCTGCTAGAGGCCTGCCTTGCTTCCCAGAAGACGTCCCTGCTGCTAGAGGCCTGCCTTGCTTCCCAGAGGACGACCCTGCTGCTAGAGGACTGCTCTGCTGCTTGAGGACCTTGCTTCCCAGAGGACGCCCCTGCTGCTAGAGGCCTGCCTGGGTTCCGGAGGTCTGCACTGCTGCTACTAGAGGCCTGCTCTGCTGCTTGAGGACCTTGCTTCCCAGAGGACTTCCCTGCTGCTAGAGGACAGCTATGCTGCTGAGGACCTTGCTTCCCAGAGGACGTCCCTGCTGCTAGAGGACTGCTCTGCTGCTGAGGACCTTGCCTTCCAGAGGACGTCCCTGCTGCTAGAGGACCGCTCTGCTGCTTGACGACCTTGCTTCCCAGAGGACGTCCCTGCTGCTGAGGACCTTGCTTCCCAGAGGACGTCCCTGCTGCTAGAGGACTTCTCTGCTGCTTGAGGACCTTGCTTCCCAGAGGACGTCCCTGCTGCTAGAGGCCTGCCCAGTTGCTTGAGGACCTTGCTTCCCAGAGGACGTCCCTGCTGCTAGAGGACTTCTCTGCTGCTTGAGGACCTTGCTTCCCAGAGGACGTCCCTGCTGCTAGAGGCCTGCTCTTTTGCTTCAGGACCTTGCTTCCCAGAGGACATCCCTGCTGCTAGAGGCCTGCTCTGCTGCTTGAGGACCTTGCTTCCCAGAGGATGTCCCTGCTACTAGAGGCCTGCTCTGCTGCTGAGGACCTTGCTTCCCAGAGGACGTCCCTGCTGCTAGAGGTCTGCTCTGCTGCTTGAGGACCTTGCTTCCCAGAGGACGTCCCTGCTGCTAGAGGCCTGCTCTGTTGCTTGAGGACCTTGCTTCCCAGAGGACGTCTCTGCTGCTAGAGGCCTGCCTGGGTTCCGAAGGTCTGCACTGCTCCTGCTAGAGGACCGCTCTGCTGCTTGAGGACCTTGCTTCCCAGAGGACGTCCCTGCTGCTAGAGGACTGCTCTGTTGCTTGAGGACCTTGCTTCCCAGAGGACGTCCCTGCTGCTAGAGGCCTGCTCTGCTGCTTGAGGACCTTGCTTCTCAGAGGATGTCCCTGCTACTGGAGGCCTACTCTGCTGCTGAGGACCTTGCTTCCCAGAGGACGTCCCTGCTGCTAGAGGTCTGCTCTGCTGCTTGAGGACCTTGCTTCCCAGAGGACGTCCCTGCTGCTAGAGGCCTGCTCTGTTGCTTGAGGACCTTGCTACCCAGAGGACGTCTCTGCTGCTAGAGGCCTGCCTGGGTTCCGGAGGTCTGCACTGCTGCTGCTAGAGGACCGCTCTGCTGCTTGAGGACCTTGCTTCCCAGAGGACGTCCCTGCTGCTAGAGGACTGCTCTGTTGCTTGGGGACCTTGCTTCCCAGAGGACGTCTCTGCTGCTAGAGGCCTGCTCTGCTGCTAGAGGCCTGCTTTGCTTCCCAGAGGACGTCCCTGCTGCTAGAGGACTGCTCTGCTGCTTGAGGACCTTGCTTCCCAGAGGACGTCTCTGCTGCTAGAGGCCTGCTCTGCTGCTAGAGGCCTGCTTTGCTTCCCAGAGGACGTCCCTGCTGCTAGAGGCCTGCTCTGCTGCTTGAGGACCTTGCTTCCCAGAGGACTTCCCTGCTGCTAGAGGACAGCTATGCTGCTGAGGACCTTGCTTCCCAGAGGACGTCCCTGCTGCTAGAGGACTGCTCTGCTGCTGAGGACCTTGCCTTCCAGAGGACGTCCCTGCTGCTAGAGGACCGCTCTGCTGCTTGACGACCTTGCTTCCCAGAGGACGTCCCTGCTGCTGAGGACCTTGCTTCCCAGAGGACGTCCCTGCTGCTAGAGGACTTCTCTGCTGCTTGAGGACCTTGCTTCCCAGAGGACGTCCCTGCTGCTAGAGGCCTGCCCAGTTGCTTGAGGACCTTGCTTCCCAGAGGACGTCCCTGCTGCTAGAGGACTTCTCTGCTGCTTGAGGACCTTGCTTCCCAGAGGACGTCCCTGCTGCTAGAGGCCTGCTCTTTTGCTTCAGGACCTTGCTTCCCAGAGGACATCCCTGCTGCTAGAGGCCTGCTCTGCTGCTTGAGGACCTTGCTTCCCAGAGGATGTCCCTGCTACTAGAGGCCTGCTCTGCTGCTGAGGACCTTGCTTCCCAGAGGACGTCCCTGCTGCTAGAGGTCTGCTCTGCTGCTTGAGGACCTTGCTTCCCAGAGGACGTCCCTGCTGCTAGAGGCCTGCTCTGTTGCTTGAGGACCTTGCTTCCCAGAGGACGTCTCTGCTGCTAGAGGCCTGCCTGGGTTCCGAAGGTCTGCACTGCTCCTGCTAGAGGACCGCTCTGCTGCTTGAGGACCTTGCTTCCCAGAGGACGTCCCTGCTGCTAGAGGACTGCTCTGTTGCTTGAGGACCTTGCTTCCCAGAGGACGTCCCTGCTGCTAGAGGCCTGCTCTGCTGCTTGAGGACCTTGCTTCTCAGAGGATGTCCCTGCTACTGGAGGCCTACTCTGCTGCTGAGGACCTTGCTTCCCAGAGGACGTCCCTGCTGCTAGAGGTCTGCTCTGCTGCTTGAGGACCTTGCTTCCCAGAGGACGTCCCTGCTGCTAGAGGCCTGCTCTGTTGCTTGAGGACCTTGCTACCCAGAGGACGTCTCTGCTGCTAGAGGCCTGCCTGGGTTCCGGAGGTCTGCACTGCTGCTGCTAGAGGACCGCTCTGCTGCTTGAGGACCTTGCTTCCCAGAGGACGTCCCTGCTGCTAGAGGACTGCTCTGTTGCTTGGGGACCTTGCTTCCCAGAGGACGTCTCTGCTGCTAGAGGCCTGCTCTGCTGCTAGAGGCCTGCTTTGCTTCCCAGAGGACGTCCCTGCTGCTAGAGGACTGCTCTGCTGCTTGAGGACCTTGCTTCCCAGAGGACGTCTCTGCTGCTAGAGGCCTGCTCTGCTGCTAGAGGCCTGCTTTGCTTCCCAGAGGACGTCCCTGCTGCTAGAGGCCTGCTCTGCTGCTTGAGGACCTTGCTTCCCAGAGGACGTCCCTGCTGCTAGAGGACTGCTCTGCTGCTTGAGGACCTTGCTTCCCAGAGGACATCCCTGCTTCTAGAGGCATACTCTGCTGCTTGAGGACCTTGCTTCCCTGAGGACGTCCCTGCTGCTAGAGGACTGCTCTGTTGCTTGAGGACCTTGCTTCCCAGAGGACGTCCCTGCTGCTAGAGGCCTGCTCTGCTGCTTGAGGACCTTGCTTCCCAGAGGACGTCCCTGCTGCTAGAGGCCTGCTCTGTTGCTTGAGGACCTTGCTTCCCAGAGGACGTCCCTGCTGCTAGAGGCCTGCTCTGCTGCTTGAGGACCTTGCTTCCCAGAGGACGTCCCTGCTACTAGAAGCCTACCTTGATGCTTGAAGGAGAACTGGACCATCTCCATGAATACAGACCACCAAACATGAGTGCAAGAGATAGTTGGGTAGCCCTCTGTGTGAGCTACAGGGGCATAACAAGCTCCAGAGACCTTGAAATCTACACCTCATCTCTGTTGGACTGAGTGTTAATACCCCCTTCCCCCCACCAAATGGTGTCTTCCAGGTCTTGCACTCTTGGAAGTGGTATTAGAGGTCCTGCTCCTGCCTAGCCCTAAATGTGGGACATCTAAAAAGTCTCACTGAAAGTACTAGAAGAACTGACAGAAGACTAGGAGCTGCCTGACAGTGGATCCACCCTAGGTGAATTGACCGTTGGTCTGGCTGTGTAGTAGCTCCTGCTACGTTAGTCTATGCAGGGGCAAATCCTTCTCACCAGGGCCTCTCAGTGATAGTGTCTGGCTTAATGAAGCCCTCTTCTGCTACAGATTGTAGCTCTGTCACGCTGGAGGTTTTGGTCTTCCAAAATGTTGTCTAAGTCTGAAGGTAAACATTTTCACTGGGCTCGATGGTGACCAGCTCCCAATTGATGACGACTGCAAGGAAGCTGGCTCTGTATATATTATACCAAAGTGAGGTATAGTGTGCACAGAGTCCAGCGGATCCCCGAAGGTAGGCAGAGGTAAAAGTAGATAGTACCTCACTCTCTATTTGTGGTAGTGTTGTCGAGCAGTAAGGCCTTATCAGAGGTTAGTCCTAAGCGTTTATTGTACACACTCAGGCAAGAAATGCTTTCACACACTCAAGGACTGAACTCAGACCAACTTGTTTGTATAAAATATTATTTAGTTGTAGTTTATTTTTCTAGAACCAAGCCCGGCCTGGTACAGGTATGTATAGCAATACTTTGTAGAAATATATGCAATCAAATGACAGTTCAAATGCAGTGAATCAATATACAGTTGAATTACTTTGTAATTACTTTTCCTGCTCAGTCAGGTATCTCAAGATACCAGGCTGGTACATTTCCTGTGGGAAGGAAGAACATGGTCAATGTTTCTGCACATCTGTTTCAGTTTTTATAATGTACTCATGAGCAAATATCTAGTTCTCTGAAAGCAGAACTGGGGTTTACGGGTCCATGGGTAAGAGTAGGTTCACAGTGTGGCAGTAAGTTGCACCACCAGCGGCACCGAGGCGACCAGGTGCGAAGTGCACGGTCCGTATGTTAGCCAATGGGCTAGCATGGCTGTGGGAGTGGTGGACTGCGGCAAGCAGGCCACCAAGTTGGATAAACATGGACTCCTGGGGTTAGGGACAACACGGAGGCAAAATAGCCCACACAAGAACTACACTGCCAGTGGCATAGAGGCGGCTGGGTGTAGGATGCAGTCCTGGCTGTGGTTATAGGCATCGGTCAAGGATTCCTCCGAATCGGTCAGTTGCTGTAGGCGAATGAGATCTTTAGGAGTTGCTGCTTTTGGGCCTGCTTCGTTCGATGACAGAATCAGTCGGACAGTTGTGGTTGGTTCCTCTGGACTGCTTCGACTCAGAGTCGTTTGGTGCGTTTGCCTTGGGTTGTAGTTGAGAGGAGATCTTCAGTTGACGACTGCATGTTGGTTTTTAGGAGCTTGCTTGTCGGGCATCACTATGATCCAGGCTTGGATCACTGGTAGGACCTCCTTGAGAGTTTGATTCACTCCTGCTCAGGCTCGGGTTGTCCGGTACAGAGTGGAGGTGACCCACGGAGTGGGCCAGAATCAATGTTGGTTTAGCTTGAACAAGTCCGATGCTCACAGTTGACAAACAATTCTTTTAGGATTTGAAGGCAGGGTGAGTTCTCTGGGTTTTTGAGGACTGCAACTGCAGGACACACCGAAGTTCTTTTAGAGGAGTCTGAGGTTGGGAAAGGCCGGTAGGGCTGGGGCCAAGTCAGTAGTTGTCCTCCTCGTCGCAAGGCTTTTCGGTCTTTCTTCTTTTCTCCTATTCGGCTCTGGTCTGAGGAGCCAAAGTTTGGTGTTGCCCCTAAATACTCAATTTTGGGGTGTGACTGGTAGAGACAGGTTGGGGCTAATGGGCCCCTTCCTTGGGGTGGGTACAGCCCCTTGCGCTGTGCAGTGACATATAGTATGTATCAAGGTCCCCTCTTCATGCCCGCAGCAGAGACACACCGGGGAAGCCACCAAGCCCGCCCTCCAGAGCCTAACCCTGGTAAAATAAACCTGGTGGAGGTATTTAAATTGAATAATCCACAGGCGCACTGCAATAGCCGCCCCACACAGGGGAAGCCAAAGCTTCTGTCCAGTCCTCTTCTTCCATCTGGCCCACATCACCCTCCCAGGCCTCCCACAGACGCTGCAAAGAGGGGGAACCGTCCGTAACCAGGGACTGATAGATTTTGGAGATCTTATGGTCTAGGAGGTCCCCGATAAAAACCTTAGCCGGGCTAAACTCCGGCAGCAAGTCCAGACCCTAAAAGCTGGGAGCAAAAGCATGCCGAAATTGTAAATATTTAAAGAACTGATAGACGTCTGAATGTCTGGAAAGGATTTCAACACCATACCGTGCATAACGTCCCCCAGAGTAGATATCCCGATGTTATCTCAATTGCGAAACCCGGAGAGACTCAGCAACTGCAGAAAACGGTCGTTGTGCCATAATGGGGTTTCCCTAGTCAATCTATTCCACCAGCCCATCTTCCGCAATGCCTGCCTCCAGATCTGAAAAACACTCTGTGTGACAGGCAGAAGGAGACGCCTCAACGGAGCAGAGTATAGAATAATGTGTAGGGACTGGTCCCCCATGCAGTGCCGCGCCATCGCGTACGCTGGGTCTACCCTGTCTCCATACCACCACTCGTTTAAGACAAGTAGATGCAATGCAACATAATAACATAATAGGACCAAATATCAGAGGTTGCCAGTCCCCCGATATATGTAGATAGGAAGCACGTCTGGACCGTCACCCTCACCGCCCCATCCTCCCAAACGAACTGTCCCAGAACTGAATTCACCTGCCGGAACCACCGTGGGGGAATCTGATAGGGATGATTTTGTAATTGATACAGTAGTCCCGGGAGTGACACCATCTTAAAGATGGCTGACCGGCCGTAGATGGACAGAGGTATGTGGGACCGGGTCTAAATGTCCTCACGCACCCGCTCCCATACAGGTACAAGATTATGTTCCCAGGCCGTGGTGGGAGAATCGGACAAATACACCCCCAAATATTTCATGCCCCCTTGTACCACCTGTACAGACGACGCCCAAGAACCAAGCTCGCCCGTCCTCCCAACACCCACAGGGTGGACCTCCGAGGGTTCATATATAAACCAGACGTTACCCCGAAGATATGCATAATACAAAACAGCTGAGGGTGCGTTCGTTCCAGGTTGGTAAGAAACAACAAAACATCGTCAGCATAAAGGACGATGCAATCGGACAGTCCATGCACCCATTCAAACGCGGACACATGAACGTCCATCCTAACCCAAGCAGCCAAGGGTTCCATTGCTAAAGCGAAAAGATATGGGGCTAATAGACACCCCTGCCTGGTGCCCCGCCCAATAGGGAATGCGGAAGAAACAAAGCCTGCCACTCGCACCGAGGCCGTTAAGTCAGTATACAAGAGGGTGAGGTAGAACAAAAAACGCGGTCCGAAATTCAGCCACCGTAGTAGCGCAAATAAATAGACCCAACTCAAGGAGTCAAACGCCCGGTCCATATCCGCCAACAGAAGCGCTGCCCGTTCCCCCAGTCCCTGGATCGTCGAGACTGCCACATGAGCCTGCCTAATATTATGGCGTGTTACTCGCTGGGACATATACCCAGCTTCGTCCGGGTGTACCAGTAAGGCTATGTGAAGGCAGAGGCAGTTCGCCAAAGCTTTAGCTAATATCGGTCAGGAGGGAGATAGGGCGATATGAGGCGTGGTGCTCCGGCGGTCTTCCAGGCTTATGAAAAACTACTATATCAGCATATTTCTAGTGCTGGGCAGACACATCCAGTGCCTGGCCTCCTCCACCACCCTGCGGTAGTGGGGTCCCAGTTGCAAAAAATATATATTTTTTAATTCGCAGGGAAAGCCTTTAGGGCCTGGGGCCTTGCCAGAATCAATATCACCCAAGGCCACCCCAGTTCTTCGTCAGTAAGCGGGCCTTCCAATTGTTCTCTAACCGCATCCGAGTGTGACTTCGGTGGGAGGTCGTCCAAGAAACGATCAATGACTTCCGCTGGGAGGCATTCCTTAGGGGCATATAACTGAGCATAATGCTCTGCAAAACTGCATGCAATAGCTGACGTGCCTGACACAGGTAGCCCATCCGACTCCACGACACCTGGAAGGTCCTAGGGGGGCGAATCGAACCCTGACACAATCGGTGCAGTATTCTACTAGATTTGTCACACCATTGGTAGATCCTACTACGGATAGTAAGCCAGGCCTGCCGAGCCTCATATAAGCGGATATGAGAATATTCCTGCTGCGCTAACAGTACGCCACATCTATAGAAACTCTTTTCAATGGTGCACCCCAGGGAGGCTCCTGAGATCCACCTCACAGAAAAAACATGTGACTCTCGGATTTTGCAGGACCAGATGGGGTGGTCGCTCCTTTTCGGTAGCGGTCGCCAAGCTATTGAATTCCCTTCCCACCATTACCTCCAGCGTGGACTCTAATCCGGTTTTTAAAAAACATCTGAAAACCTGGCTTATCTCATCTAAGGTTGCTACAGGTGTACTTCTTTCATTTCTCCTTGTTTGTCTGCTCTAGCGCCTTGACACCTTTGGGTATAAGTACGCTCTATAAATAATATCCAATCTATCAAGCCGCACCACCTGTTGATTTAGCTATGAGGTCAATATGGAATATTGAAACATTTTCCCTGATCGTTTATCGCAGTATTCAAGGAGAAGGGTCTGCTCTGGGAGTGAGATAGCGCTTGGCTGCAGTTCCTGTTTAGTATTGTGAATAGGAGCATCCTATAATTCAGAAATCTGCTCCTTTGTGGCCGGAATAGTTTAGGTTCTCAAGCCGCAAAACTGCAACTCAAAGCAAAAAACGAATAGAAGGCTTCTGGTAAAGAAAAGGCTGCTCTGGAAACTAAGAAGCTGCAGGCTAAACACAAAAGAAAGACTGACTCTCTTCCACTGCAGGAGTCCATTAAGGGTGGATCATGATCAGTGTTCTGCAAGAGGACAAGTATATCAGACAGAAAAGTGAAAGTGAACTGGACTCTTGATACAGTCTAGGGTGCACCCCCTGCTCCCCCAGAGGTGTTGGGCCCGGATCTAAAACTCCCTAGAACAAGGACTCAGTTTAATGCACCAAAAAAAATTTGTCAAAATCGAACTGGTTTTTGACTCAAACACTGCTCGCTGAGCAGCACTGCGTAGGGAGTGTTTTTTGGTAACTACCAGCCCCACTAGATGAGATGAGAAACACAGTACAACTCCCAAAACTCTTTTCATAAATTAATATCACACTTAAAACAAGCATTTACAATGCAATGGTCTCGTCTTTGTTAAAGTTAGAGCTTTTGGCATTGCAAATGGCATTGTTTTCATTTTTTGTTTTTTTTAAAACATAAATAAATAGTATTGTCATTTACAATGGCAATAGGTGAGCTTTAGAGAGTAGTAGAGAGTATTAGCAGACACAGAGCCCCCCACACACACACATACACAAAGCCACACACACAGAGCCACACACACACACACACACACAGAGCCACACACACACACACACACGCACACACACACACACACACACACACACACACACACATACACGTGTTACCATCCTTGTGGGGACTATGTGTGAACACCTGCCTTGTGGAGACTCACCTTTCCCAATGGTTTAAAAATATGGAAATAACAGAAATATGTTAAGAAAAAATTCATAATAAAGGATCCTGCTTCAAATTTGCAAATATATTGTTTTTTAATGGCGCGCACAGAACCATCATTGTGGGGACTTGAACATGTGTTACCATCCTTGTGGGGACTTACTCAATAATTGTCATTTGTGATTGAATGCCTTCATAAACACGTGGCTAAATGTTATTTTTCAATGCTGTACTTACATTACATGATTGTTTGTTCATATATAAATAGCTCATTGTGTCCTAGGAGCACAAGAACTGTGATGATCATGAATTTCTCAGCAGCAGCCTATTGCGTATGAAGTCCCTGGAAATGGATTTACAAATATTTTGTCTATTTCTGATTGCTCACAAACATTCAGGAATAAGGAAACACACTGTTAAGATAATTTAGAGGCCACACATCCTGCAATGTGGTCTGTTAGGAAAGGCAAGTTGAGATTCCCTAGGCCCTTTTCATCAACCTTACCATGTCAGCCCCAAAATATATGGTATGTTATTATAGTAATGTTCTACAGCTGACCGAAGAGTATGCGATGATAATCATTTTTAAGCCACTGCAGAGATAGAGCGTGATTATATTAAAATTGTGTTTCAATGTAGTCACTCCCAAATTCCTATGGGGATGGTGCGTGATTATATTTATGTTCAAGTCCCACATAGATAATGTGTGGGTATACTAATACTTAAGTCTCCAACGAGATTGTGTTTGATGCTAGTTATGTTTTAGTCACATGAGATAGTTTTTCATTATAGCGATGCCCAGACTCTCGCTCAGATAGGGTGTGATTTTAGACATGTTTAAATCCTACAAAACAGTTTCTGATTATAATCTAGTTTGGTTATAGTCCGATTCAGGCCCCCTGCAAACAATGTACAATGACAGTCATGCTGCAGTTCATGCTAATATAGTGTGTTATTCAAGAAGTGCCCAGGTCCCCATAGAGATAGTGTGTGATTATTGGCATGTTCAAGTCCCCGCAAAGATAGTGTGTGATCATTGGCATGTTCAAGTCCCCGCAAAGATAGTGTGTGATTATTATCATGTTCTAGTCCCCGCAGAGATAGTGTGTGATTATTATCATTTTCAAGTCCCTGCAAAGATAGTGTGTGATTATTGGCATGTTCAAGTCCCCGCAAAGATAGTGTGTGATTATTATCTTGTTCAAGTCCCCGCAGAGATAGTGTGTGATTATTGTCATTTTCAAGTCCCCGCAAAGATAGTGTGTGATTATTGGCATGTTCAAGTCCCCGCAGAGATAGTGTGTGATTATTGTCATTTTCAAGTCCCCGCAAAGATAGTGTGTGATTATTGTCATTTTCAAGTCCCCGCAAAGATAGTGTGTGATTATTGGCATGTTCAAGTCCCTGCAAAGATAGTGCGTGATTATTGCCATGTTCAAGTCCCCGCAAAGATAGTGTGTGATGATTGGCATGTTCAAGTCCCCGCAAAGATAGTGTGTGAATATTGTCTTGTTCAAGTCCCCGCAGAGATAGTGTGTGATTATTATCTTGTTCTAGTCCCCGCAGAGATAGTGTGTGATTATTATCATTTTCAAGTCCCCGCAAAGATAGTGTGTGATTATTGGCATGTTCAAGTCCCTGCAAAGATAGTGCGTGATTATTGCCATGTTCAAGTCCCCGCAAAGATAGTGTGTGATTATTGTCTGTTCAAGTCCCCGCAGAGATAGTGTGTGATTGTCATTTTCAAATCCCCGCAGAAATAGCATGTGAATAATGTCAGGTTCAGGTTCTTGCAGAGTGAGTGTGTCATAATTATATTCAAGTACCCACATAAAAAGTGTTATAATAGTCATATGCAAGTCCCTGTAGAGATAGGGTACGATGGTAGTCATACTGATGTTTATGTGGAAATAGTGTGTCAGTACATTAATGCTCAGGTCCCCACAAATAAAGTGTTTAATTATAGTCACTCTTAAGTCCATATTGAGATAGTGTGTGGTTATATTCATGTTCAAGGTCCCTCAAATATATTTTGTGATTATAGTTATGTTCACATGCCACATAGATAGTGATTGTTCATAGTTCTGTTCAAGTCCCCACATAGAGAGTGTTATGATCGTAATGTTCAAGTTCCTAGAGAGTTGGTTTATTATAATACTAATGTCCCTGTAGTGATAGTATGTTATTATAGTTATAACAAGTTGCCTGCACGGATAGTGGGGTATTATAGTCTTGCTCAAGTCCTGCAGGGATTGTTGTGTTGTACGATCATAGTGAAGCCTAGGCCCGCATAAAGATAGTGTGTGATGATTGGGATGCCCACACCCCCACAACAATAGTGACTGAAGACCTGCAGCGCACGTGTGAGACAACAGTCAAGCACAAGTCTCTCTATGGAATTTTTTTTTTGACAGACACAATCATATCCCTGCCGGGATAGTGTGTGAAGACAATAATGTTCAAGTTCCCACAAAGCTATAGAGTGATTACATTGATGGCCAGGTCCCAACAGTGTGTGATTATAGACATGGCAAGGTCACTAGTGAGATAGCATGTGATGATAGCCATGTTTGATTCCTCAAGAAGATAGTCTGTAATGGATTAGATTGATGCCCAGATGCCCTTAGATAGTTTTTGAATGTAGGGATGCCCGGTTCCCCACAGGGACAGTGTGTGAGTATGGGGATGTCTACTTCCTCACTAAGATAGTGTTGGAGAAGGGTGTTACCAGATTTCCCACAGAGAAAGTGTGTCAATATAGGCAGGCGCAGTGCCATGCAAGGTTAGCATGTGATTGGTAATATTGATGCCCAGGGCCAAACAAAGATAGTGTTTGATTATTGTGATCGCCAGGTCCCCACAGAGATAATGTGTGATTTATAGGTGTGCCCAGGTACCTACAGAGATAGTGTGTGATTATAGGGATTCACAGGTTTCCACAGAGATAGTGTGTGAATATATTCATGGTCAGGTTTTCACAGAGATAGTATGTGATTATAGGGAAGCCAGGTCCCCACAGAGATAGTGTGTGATTATAGTAATGTTCAAGTCCCTACAGATATTGTGTGTGAATATAGGGATACCCAGGTCCCCTCAGAGATAGTGTGTGAATATAGGGACACCCAGGTCCCCACAGAGATAATGTGTGATTATAGGGATGAACAGGTCTCCACAGAGACAATGTGTGATTATAGAGATGGCCAGGTTTCCAGAGAGATAGTATGTGATTATGTGTCCCCACACAGATCGTCTATGCTTATAGGGCTGCTCAGGTCCCCAGCGAGACGGTGTGTGATTTTAGGGGTGCCAAGATCCCCACCTGCTAGAGTGTGACCGTAGTCAAATTCAAGTCTCCACAATAATGTGTGCAATGATGCCATGTTAAAGATGCCGAACAGATGATATTAGTCTGGTGGACTAGTACACTAATGTATTCACTAGAAGGATCAGTGTTTGACCTCCCACTCACAGTTTGACTCCTGGTGTTTCCACTCAGCTCAACTTATAATTACTTGAGATAACTATAACTGGTGAATGCAGTGTATTTTTTAGTTTAAAATGGCATGTTTTAACTGTAAATATTTAAGCAATTCTTGTTGGTAAATCATGCTTTGACGGACAGACAGGATAAGAGAGATAGGGAATTGTTAGGTAGGTTAGAAAGAGTTGAGATGGTTGAGATGGTACGGGATGTTAGGGTAGGTGACTGGGAATGTTGGGAAGTGAGCTGTTAGATGGAGAGGAACTTTATGGGAGTAGGTGGAAAAAATGGTATGATTATATGAAAGGGAGTGTAAAGTAATATTTGAAGGATGGGAAGGTGGGTTACTGCAGCACCCTCAAAATAAGTAAGCCGGGGGTCAAAAGATGAATAAGGCATCGAGATGCCTTTAAATGCTGTTTTTGTCTTGTCTCATTTATTCTGTATTAAAAGACTGAGGGGCATCGAGCAGTTTGCAGGAGGATACCAGTGTGGAGGAGGTACTCGGGATGTACAAGAGACTGAAGTGATAAGATAGAGGGTGGATACAGAGGCTACAGTGGTAAGACTGGCCTTCAGGAGCATAAGATCTCCTTGGAAAATGGACGCGTAGTGTGCACATTTGGATGAGATTGCAGAGCTTCTCTTTGACAATAGAGATTTTTAGTTTCAGTGGCTGTTCTATTACATGTTACTCTGGTAGTCAGTTTTCCTTATAGGGGTCATAGGAAGGTGGGAGGTGTCAATCTAACAATTAACAGGCATTTACAAAACGGTGGGGCCTTCTGAGGTACTAAATGAGCAACCCAATGGAAAGCAACAATTCCAGGGGTATTTGAGGTTCTCCTAAAAGTGGCATAGGCATAATCTACAGGCATTGAAGGGTTAAGTGAGCCAAAAGTAATTAACATCAATTGGGGGCACCTATCAGTAGAGTAGGCACAGATCTGGCTTTTTTCTTTTAGGAACCCTTGTTCAGTTGCCAGCTACAATTTGGCCCCACCCACCAACCCCTTACATGAATCACAGATCCCCACATTGCATTCTCAGCTGGTTGTGTCTCAGCACAAGATTCCTTACTGCTCGTCACACTTCCCTGTTGGTCCGCAGTCAGTCTTTTGGGCAACATGAATGGATTTGCATCAGTTCCTACCAGCTGCTCTGCTTGACTAACACTGATGCTACATTAACTGATTGCATTTGGATACAATCATAGCACATATGCAGCTTAGTGCTAGGCATGGGTGAAATGTAAATTATGCAACACATTTCTTATAACTTCAGGTATTTCATGTTACTCTTGTTAATGCAAAATTCCAGTAAATACACCCTTATGCCTATAATGTCGCAATATTCGCTGCTAATCACAAATTGCGCAGTTTGAGTAAAATATTTGCAGTTAACATACAGGAACAGAATGTGAGCGACTGACATGAGGGACTTTGATAGGCATGCATCAGCCATTTGTGTGGGAAAAGAATCCATAAAATGTGCCCTAGTTATAGATAGGAATCCTTCACAAAATTCAAAAACATATTTTCATGAATGAGCATTTTTACATAAAGTATTAAATATTATTTTCTGAATTGGACCTGCAGTCCCTTTTTCCAGAGTAGAGAAAATCTGTTAAAGTTGTGCAGCTACATTTTCCATTGGAAAAGAGAGTATCAATATGGGCACATGGCAAATATGTTACATGACACAAATATTGATTCAAAAAAATTATCTGACAAGAATAATGTGTCAAAAATATCATCACTACAAAAATATTGTGAAACAGAATATCGAAAGAAGAAGAACAGGTTATTAGTATGCAATATTGTTAATAAGGATATTATTGTAATGATTATACTTTACTTTAATATAGCTGTGATCATTATTTTTAAGCAATTATGTATATGTACATAAATAGATACATTTTATGTGTAAGTCTCATTGGAATACATTTTACTATATTTAAAATATATGTTTGTTATTTCAAATTGTACTTTATAGTTATTTCAAGATAATTAGTAGTTTATATTTTAGTATTATAAAGAAATAGGGCTGGACGTTAATCAAATTATACATTGTATTTAATGTTAGTTCATTTTCATGTAAATTAAATGTGTGCTTTTATTTTGTGTTTTTGTATTAAAAACTATTTTCTTCAAATGTATGTAGTATATATATTTTTTGTTTTAATATATTTTAATTACTTTATGTTGTTAGGTATTTAAAGATTCTATTAAAAGGTGATTCTATTTTGGAATGGTCTTTCTTTCTTAATTATAACAATTTCCTACTATTGCTTAGTCTATAGTGGGAACAGTAAATCAAACCCCTCTGAAGTCCAATACTTTCCCTAGTATTGTTTAAATTGGAGTGGGAACTATAAATCTAACCCTTCCAAAGTCAAGTTCTATCCCTGCTGTTGTTTAGATTGGAGTGGGACTAACAAATCTAACACCTCCAAAACTCCAACCTTTCCCTGATTTTGTTTACATTGGAGTGGTAATAGTAAGTGTAACTCCTCGCAAGTGTGACTCTTTTCCAACTTTTATTAATATATTCTTTTTTTTTTAAATGAATATTTGTTGGTATATTGTTAAAATGATTTATATTGTTGCATTTATATTTAATTCTAAAATATATCAAATCTTTTTTTATTTAAAATAAATATTTTCATTTAATCAAATGTGTTTTTGTTAATATATGTTTTTAATTACTGTTAATGGTAAATTTTTTACTTTGTATATATTGTGTATATATATATATATATATATATATATATATATTCACTGAAAAAATGTTATAGGGATGTACAGTTAGGCTCAGATTTTGCCCTTACAAAACCATAGAAATGTAGCAGTTATAGTTACCTTAGGCAACTAAAACTTGCGCTCTCGCAAGAAACTGCTTATGACCTCACATTTTACATCACTCATGACATGGTCAGCAACATCACTCATGACATCTAAAATGACATCATCCAGTGACTGTGAGTGGTAAATATATATACACCAAGGTGCATTGATGAATCAGTGGGTGTGTGAGTGCCTGTATCAATGATTCAGTGGGTGTGTGACTGACTGTATAAGCAAGTGATTAGGTGTCTCAGTGAATGTATGGGTCACCTACAAGGTTGTCTGAATGTCTGTATTAGTCTGTCAGTTGGAGTCCAGGTGGCTGTATGGGGGTGTGAGTAAGCACATGGGTGGATGTATGGGGAATTGATTGGTTGGAATATGCTACTTACCAGTATACATCTGTTCTTGGCATGAAGGGCTGCTGACATTCATATCTGTGCATAGATCGCCGCCTAGTGTTGGGTCCGGATGATTGCACATTGTTGTCCTGGAAGAGTCTTCGAAGTATCACGAGATAGGTGGCTCCTCCCCTGGACTACAGTGCGCATGGGCATCCTCTCCATCCCCAGATTGTTTTTCGCCATTGTGGCAGAGATGGAGTGTAATACTGAAAGTGATGACCATGCCTGAAAATGATTCTGAGAGCTGCAGCTGCGACAGGCACCGGGGAGGAGGGCGGGCGATATGAATGTCAGCAGCCCTTCATGCCAAGAACAGATGCATACTGGTAAGTAGCATATTCCGTTCGAGGCATGAGGGCTGCTGAATTCATATCTGTGCATAGAATAAATAGCAGTTTCCTCCTTACCGGCGGGTGCCCGTGCCAGCTGCAGAAGTCTGAAAGAGAGTTCTGAGAACAGCCTGTCCTACAGCAGCTTGCTGCTTGGAGTGTACATCTACGCAGTAGTGTTTGGTAAATGTATGTAGAGAGTGTGTGGACAGGGGAGAGGAGGCTATGCTGGTCCTCCTCGACCTGTCCGCCGCTTTCGATACGGTGTCTCATGATATATTACTGGATCGCCTGCAGCAGCTGGGTATTGGAGGCACTGTATTGACCTGGATCAGTTCGTTCCTTACTGGGAGGACACAGAGTTCTTCTGCGGCCCTCTGTATCAGAAGATAAACCTCTCCTGTGTGGTGTGCCTCAAGGCTCGGCCTTGAGCCCTTTGTTGTTTAATGTTTATTTAGGCCCTCTTGCCAGAGTGGTTGAGTCGTGGGGGGTCAGGGTGGTCTCTTATGCTGATGATACGCAGCTTATTTTTTCTTTTAGAGACCACTCTGATCACCACTTCTCTAACTTCCGCAACTGCCTGGGCAATATTTGCTCCTGGATGGCTGCAAACCATCTGGTTCTAAACGCTGACAAAACGGAGGTCTTATTTTTTAACCAAAAATCTGCCCCCCCACCACCCTATGGTGGCCTACTGTTCTGAATCCGCCTCCTATACCAGTTCAGTCTGCCCGCAATCTGGGTTTCCTTTTTGTTAACACTCTGTCCTGTAAAGCCCAGATCAACAAGGTGACATCCGCCTGCTTTGGCAAACTGCGCATGATCAGGAAGATTTTTCCTTTCCTCCCTTTAGACTCTCGCAAGACTGTTGTCCATGCCCTGATCACGTCGCATTTAGAATATGCCAATAGTCTCTATGCAGGTGCCCCTCTCAACCTTGTTGAAAGGTTACAAGTGATCCAAAATGCAGCCGCCAGATTAATTGGAAATATTCCCTACCGCCACTCTGTTGCGGCTTATCGGAAAGAACTGCACTGGCTTCCCATCTCCAGACGTATCCAGTTTAAAATCCTTATCCTGGCCTTTCGTGCCATCAATGGCTCTGGTCCTGCCTACCTGAGTACAAGACTTAAACTTTCCCGCTCTGTCAGAACATTAAGATCTAACAGCTTACGTCTCCTGGTGGTGCCCAGATTTCGACGCGCCAGGTGCAGTGGCAGAACGTTTGGAGTGGCTGCTGCCAAATATTGGAACTGCCTCCCATTAGACTTCAGGTTTATCGACTCTGAGCAAGTATTCCGTCGTAAACTTAAGACCTGGCTGTTCACTCTCCCTTAAACTCTCTCTCCCTTTTCCTACCTGCTTCGGTCCTTCCCCCTCTGATTGACAAGTATTCTGTAGCGCCGGGACACCCCCTTTGGGGGTAGCTGTGCGCTCTATAAGCTTCTTAATAAATAAATAAATATGTATGGTGGTCCATGTGGCTGCTCTACATATGTCCTCTAGAGGAATATTACCCAGGAAAGCCATGGAGGCCCCTAACTTGCGTGTGGAATGCGCTCTAGGGGGAACTGTTAATGTGCACTTAGCTTTCTGATAATAGATCTGGATACATTTAACAATCCACCTGGCTATACCTGACTTGGAGATAGGGTTGCCTTTATGTTGTGGAGAGAATGCAACGAACAGCTGTTTAGTCTTTCGAAAGTCTTTTGTCCTGTCGATGTAATACAGGAGAGCTCTTTTGACATCCAAGGTGTGCAGTGCTCTGTCTGCCACTGAATCTGGGTTAGGAAAGAAAACTGGCAGTTCAATATTCTGGTTAAGGTGGAACTGCGAAACTACCTTTGGCATGAATTTAGGGTTGGTGCGAAGCACCACTCTATTTGCATGGATTTGCAGGTAGGGTTCCTGAATTGTGAGGGCTTGCAGTTCACTGACCCTCCACAGCAATGTAATAGCTATTAGGAAGGCCACCTTCCAGGTGAGGAACTGTATTTCACAGGAATGGAGTGGCTCAAAGGGCGGCCCCATGAGTCTGGTGAGAACGATATTTAAGTTCCAGACTGGCGAAGGGGGGTGTCTGGGAGGGATTACTCTCTTAAGTCCTTCTAAAAAGGCTTTAATGGCAGGTACCCTGAAAACGGAAAGGTGCTGCCGGTTTTGAAGGTAAGCGGCTATGGCCGCCAGATGGATCCTGATGGAACTGTATGCCAGGTTGCATTGGCACAGATGCAATAAGTAACATATGATGTTTTGCGTAGATGCGTCCAACGGATTAATGTTATTGTTGGAGCAGTAAATAACAAACCGCTTCCATTGGCCCTGGTAGTCGGTCGTCTTGCCTCCTTGATGATGTTCATGCACTCAGGAGGCAAGTTCAGGTATCCAAACTCTATGACCTCAGGAGCCAAATCGCAAGGTTCAACTGTTGGGGATCTGGGTGCTGAATGTCACCATGGCTCTGAGTGAGGAGGCTGGGAGTGAGGCGCAGCCGTTGGTGAGGCACCACTGAAAGTTCCAGGAACGTGGTGTACCAAGCTTGCCGTGCCCACGTTGGAGCAACCAGGATGAGTGTCATGGAGTGCTGTCGCAGTTTGTGCGCCACCAGAGGTATGAGGGGGGCTGGCGGAAAAGCGTACGCAAATCTGCCTGACCAGTTCATCCATATCGCATTGCCCTGAGACTGCGGGTGTGGGAACCTGGCGGCGAAGTTTGGGCATTTTGCGTTCTCGCTTGTGGCGAAGAGGTCGATGTCTGGATGACCCCACTGTTGGAAGTACGGATGGAGAACCGACGGGTGGATCTCCCATGCTTGTGCATCTGATGACTGTGCCTGCTGAGCAGGTCCGCCATTTGTTTGTCGACACCCGGGAGATGCTCCGCCATGAGGAAGATGTTCCTCTGAATGGCCCACTTCCACATGCTCTGGGCTAGGTGAGACAGCTGCGGGGAGTGCGTGGCTCCCTGCTTCTGGATGTAATACATGGCGGTCATGTTGTCCGTCCGGACTAACACGACCTTGTTGCACAGGTGCAACTTGAATGCCTTCAGTGCCATGAAGATCGCCATCAGTTCCAACACATTGATATGCATCCTCTGCTGTTGTGCAGTCCATAGTCCCTGCACTGTGTAGTGGAGGACATGCGCTCCCCAACCCTGTAGAGATGCGTCCGTCGTTAGCACTTTCTGTGGGACAGGCTCTTGGAACGGTCGTCCCCTGCAAAGGTTTTGTGGGTTCCACCAATGCAGAGAGTTGTAAGCACGACCGGTCACCAACACTAGGTCTTTTAGATGGCCATGAGCCTGGTTCCACTGACGGGCTAAGCATTCTTGAAGGGGTCGCATGTGCAGTCTCGGGTGCGGGACAATGAATATGCAGGATGCCATCATGCCAATCAGTTGCATGAAAACCTGCGCTGGGAGGGATCGCTGAGGTTGGAACCTCCGGATGAGCGTTTGCATGCTGTTGACCCTGGCTGGGTTCGGCTGCGCCGTGGCCGACTGGGCGTTTAGTGTGGCCCCCAGGTACTGTTGCGTAGTTGAGAGAGAACCCCAGACTGTGAAGGAGGTGAATGGTCCCCGACATGTCGCGGCCGCACTGCATGGCAGATTTGGCCTGCACGAGCCAGTTGTCCAGGTAGGGATACACGTGAACACCTTCCCTGCGAAGGTGCGCTGCCACAGTCGCCAAGCACTTGGTGAAAACTCTGGGAGCAGTAGTGACCCCGAACGGCAGAACCTTGAATTGGTAATGCTGACTGTTGATTGTGAACCTGAGATATTTTTTGTGACTCGGGTGAATGGGAATGTGGAAATACGCATCCTTGAGGTCCAGGGTGGCTAGGAAGTCACCCTGACGGAGCAGCGGCAGGACTTGTTGTAAGGTTAGCATGTGAAAGTGCTCCGAAAGGATGTATTGGTTGAGGGGTCTGAGGTCTAGAATGGGCCACAAGGACCCGTCCTTCTTTGGAATCAAGAAGTACAGGGAGTACACCCCTGCACCCCTTTCTTCGGCAGGCACGAGTTCTATGGCTCCTTTTTGCAGCATGGAGAGTACTTCTTGCTGCAATAAGAGCGAGTGCTCTGCGGACATAGGACGGTTTCTTGGGGGTATATTGGGGGGGTGGAGGTTAGTTCTAGACAATAGCCGTAACGGATAAGTTGTCTCACCCACCTGTCTGTTGTGATGTTTTCCCAGAGTGGCAGGAACTGCTGGAGTCTCCCCCCGACAGGTGTTAGATGGTCGGGGGGCAGTGACAAGAAGTCACTGTTTGTTGGGAGTGGAGGACCTGGCGTTGTTATTGCCGCGGCCTCTCCCTTTGGCGCTGTTCCCATGGTATACGCCTCTGGTGTTTTTAGTGTAGGCAGATTGCGTGTTGCCCTTGGCGTACTGGGAATGCTGTTGAACCTGTCCTCTTGTTGCTCCCCTGTTACCGGAGCGACGAAAGGAACTGCCCCGAAACTGCTGTGACTGGAGAGCCCCCATGGACTTCGCTGTCTCAGCGTCTTTTTTCATTTTCTCAAGTGTTGTGTCAACTTCGGGTCCAAACAGGAAGTCCAGATTAACCGGCTGATTGAGAAGAGTAGTTTGGATCTCGGATTTAAACCCTGAGATGCGCAGCCATGCATGGCGTTGCAGCATCACGCTAGTATTGACTGCCCTCGCTGCAGTGTCTGCTGCATCCAGTGCGCATTTGATTGACGCATTGGAGACCAGTTTTCCCTCTTGTATAACCATTTCCGCTGCCTCTCTGTACATATCAGGCATGTTCTGGATTAATTGTTCTAGGGTGTCGTAGTGCGCCCTGTCGTACCTAGCCAACAGGGCCTGTGTATTGGCTATTCTCCAAATGTTAGCGGCTTGCGCTGCCACACGCTTTCCAGACGCTTCAAAGATTTTGGACTCTTTGTCCGGAGGGGGAGCGTCACCAGTTGATTGAGAGTTATCCCTTTTGCGTGCATTAGCCACCACGAGGGAGTCCAAGGGGAGCTGGCCTTTGATGTAGGTGGGGTCCACTGGGGCAGGCCTGTATTTCTTGTCAATCCGGGGATTGATAACCCTGGCTTTGGTTGGCTCCTTGAAAATGGCTCTGGCATGCTTGAGGACTCCCTTAAGCATGGGCAGAGTCTTGGTGGAGCGTTCAGATGTGGAGAAGGTGTCAAATAAGAAATCTTCATCCACTGGCTCAGCATGCATTTCGACGTCATGGTTGAGGGCTGCCCGCTCTATTAATGCATTGAATGCTGTAGTGTCCTCAGTTGGAGATGGTTTCACAATGTAGGACTGAGAGTCTGGAGCGGTATGGGGGTCATCAGGGTCATCGCCTTGATCTCCTGCTCCTGACCATTGATTTGAGACATCCTGATCAGTGTCAGTATTGTAAGAGAAGGCCATTAGGCCATAGTCCACATTCAAGTCCTCCTCACTCTGTGTTGGAGAATGAACAGTATGGTGCGAGCAGTCCTGAATATGTTCAACAAGAACCGGAGAGGTGTTGGAGACCATCTTCTTTTTGAGGGGAATCCTGTAACCTTCCAAAGGATGTTCAGGCGCGATCTTCCGCTTGTGGACGGTGAGCCTGCCCGACTCCGAGTCAATAAACAGTTTTGTTTGGTTGTCGTAAGAAGGCTCATGATAGACGACCTGTGCATGTGAGGACACTGTCGCCATCTTGGAAGTCTCGAGATGCTTTGGCCGGGCCGTGGGCGGAAGGCCAAACTTAAGTGGCGTTGATTCCGTATGCTTCGAACCTGAAGCGCCTGTTTCAGGTTTCTTCGACGCCTGTGTAGGCCGCTCGCTTTACCGTGTCGAATCGAGCTCCCGGCGCGGTGCGCCTCCATCCTTGGACATTGACGATAATTTCGGGGCGTCCTTGGCCATGGCTTCGACCCTCTTCGCCAGCCCAGTCTTGAGTCCTGAGAGGGGTGGCTGGAGACCTTTTCCCAACAGAAGTCCTTTGCCCTTCTCGCCATGTTTGGTCGTCGACGCCGGCACCGACGCCGAGGCCTTCGAGGCGACGTTCTTGGTGGCCGAGCCCTGCTTCGAAGTCCCAGTCTCTGCGCCGACGGGTATCTTCGGCATCGAAGGATCGTCGACAACCTTCGAGGTGGTCGTCGACGTCGAACCGACCACCATCTTGAGTAGTTTCGGTTTCGAATTCGGCTCCGTCTGTTTCGGTTTCGATTTCGCTGAATCGGACCGATGGCTCCTTGGAAAGGGTCTTAGCCTGGCTATGTCGCGGGGCTGTAGACCGAGAGGATGGATCTTGGCTAAGGCCTTTTGGCGATGCCTCGACCGGAGCCGGAGAGGGCTGAATGTTAATGATAGGCCCCGGAACTGCGGGCGGACTCGGTTCTCCACCGGAGTCGTCATCAACGGCCGCAAGGGCCTGATCGTTGTCCCCTACCTCGACGACGTCTTGGTCGTGGACGAACTCCTCATCTGGCTCGTCCACCTCGAAATTGGAGTCCTGCTCCGAAGCCGGTTCCGACATTTCTTCGGAAACGTCTTCTTCCACCTCTTCCTCATCCTGGAAGAGTTCCTCGTCCCCGGCATCGAAGATGTTTGCAGGTGCTGGAGCCGACTGCTGGGCCGACTGCCTCGCCGCGCGTCAAAGTTTAATAGTATTTTCATCGAGCGGAACCTTGAGCAGGCGAAACATTTTGACTCGTCGTGGTCGGGGGACAAACATGTATTGCACACTGGGTGCACATCTAAGTTCGAATATTTTGAATTACAAATGGGGCACCGCTTAAACGGGGTCCATTCCATCGTCGATGTAGTCTGGGCCTGTGTTGTCAAGAGAATCTTCTTTCGACGCTGATCGAAGAACCGAAAGGGCCAGGCACCGAACAATACAATACCGACGCTATGAAGGCCTTTTGGCCTTAGGAATAGAAAGAGTACAAGTTATTTAACTGGAGTTGAGATTAGACATCCGAACCCAATGGCGGAAAAAAACAATCTGGGGATGGAGAGGATGCCCATGCGCACTGTAGTCCAGGGGAGGAGCCACCTATCTCGTGATACTTCGAAGACTCTTCCAGGACAACAATGTGCAATCATCCGGACTCAACACTAGGCGGCGATCTATGCACAGATATGAATTCAGCAGCCCTCATGCCTCGAACATATGGTTACCTGTGTGGGTATCTAACTGCCTGTGTGGGTGGGTGAGGGTGTGTGTGACTGCCTGTATGGAAGAGTGAGTGGGTGATTCAGTGACTGTATGGGTTAGTGAGTGAGTATGTGTGGGGCAGTATGTGTCAGTATATGGGTGAGAAAGTGGGTATGTGAAAGACAGCATGGGTGAGTGCAACAGTAGGGAAAGTGTTGGATAGCGGAGGGATAAAATGTACTATTACCACTCCAGTAATTTCAACAGTAGGGAAAGTGATGGATAGCGGAGGGGAAAAATGTACTATTCCCACTCCAGTGAGTGCAATAGTAAGGTAAGTGTCGGATAGCGGAGTGAGAAGCTAGGTTTTGTGCGCCACTGAGTAGAATGTGTAGTCCTGTTCATCGGGGTACTGTAAAAGCCATACATCTCATAGCCCGCAGTCTGCTAGTCAGGCCAGCCCCACAAGAGAGAGAGAGAGAGCCCTCAAGTGTCCTGTCCTGTGCCCTGAGCGGTCCAACTTCCTGTCCATGACTATGTTAAAATCTCCTCCCACCGAGACGGCCTGGTCTGGCGACTGCAAGACCTTGGCAAGAGCGTCAGTGATAAAGGTCTCCTTTTGTTTGTTGGGAGCATACAGTAAGGCTATTGTTTAGCGAAATGTGCCTTTTTGAACCCGGACGGCTAGCAAACGGCCCTTAACCTCCTGACAGGTACCCTGGATCACCCCTTGGAAACATCTGGAGAACCGCATTGGTACTCTCCCTCTCTTCCCCCACGCAGATGACCAGATTTGGTGAGGGACTCTCCTAGAGTGCATTCTGAAAGTGTCATGTGCGAGCAGTTGTGTCTCCTGAAGCAGACAGATATCTCCTTGTGCGTGTTCTAAAAAAGACGGAATCGCTACTCTCATAGTAGTGTTGTTAAGGCCTTTTACAGTGAGACTAAGTAATTTTATCTCCATGTTCTGAGGTGTGAAGAGGACCAAGCAAATGTAGTCTGGGGGTACGAAGGGATAGATGTGCAATGTATGGGGATCCGACAAGTAGGAAGGCCATAGCTGCTCCGTGGCATGCTGTGTCGCCCGCCTGTAGTCAGTCGGAAGAGGAAAACCCCAGAACCACAACATAACATGAAAAATAGGAATAAACATATTGTCCAGGAAGTCTTTTGAGACTTGGAAGTCCGGGTCCTTGGGGGTTAGCAAGGCACAGTGAGCCAGCTTCGAAACAAAGTAGATTAGCACTCCCTCCCCCACCCGTATGATAGCATCCGTTTTGCCAATGCACAGTACCATATGAGGGGGAGTCACCATCAGGCTTGCTCTCACCAGTGAGGGAACGCAGAACTTCTGAACGTTCCCAGGCCGTGGGTGCAGAGTGTGGGCAGTGGGGCATAGATCTCAAAAACTGCCAGAGGCCCCGGCCGCTCCTGCCCTGGATTTTCTGATCATTTAAGGGATGTTGGGAGTCCAGAGTCAGGAATTTCGAGGTTGAGAATCTTACAGGCCTCCGTGAAGGAACTCAACTGGTAGGATTTGCCATTCAACTGGAAGACGAGGTGAAAAGGGTGGCCCCAGAAGTATGAGATTCCTTGAGAGTGAAGGTGACCAGTGACAGGCTGGAATTATTTCCGCTTCAGAAGGGTAGAGGCCACCAGTTCCTGGTATATCTGGAGTGGCAGCAGAACGGTCGTCTGATCAAATCTGGCAGCCCTGAGGATCGCGCCTTTCTCAGTGAATGTCCACAGGTGGGTGATGTGATGCTCTGGGGGCAGACTCTGTGACAACGGTCTACCTTGGTGCTAGTCGCGTTTTGTCTCCTACAATGTTTTTTGAATAGGGCCTGGATGTAGCCCTCAATGTCCATGCCTTCTGCACCCGTAGGGACTCCCCTCATGCAAATGTTATTCCTTCTTGATCTGTTTTCCACGTCCTCAGCATGGGGCTGGAGAACTAATTGCTGGTCCTGCAAGCGAATGATTGCCTGCTGTAGCTCCTCGACCTCTACGCCCCTAGATAGGGAGCTCTCCTCCAGTGCCACCACTCTCTCCCCCACCTCATCGATGTCTCAGTATACTTTCCTTAGCTCTGCAGTAAGAGCTTTTTTAACCATTTGTAGGTCTTCACGCAGAGATGAACAGCGCCTCCAGAAATGTACGGGTCACTGAGGTCTCAGTTGTGTCGCCAACACCAAGTGTTTGGAGTTCTCCGTGGGCGGTTTTTCTTGCTGCGGACCCATCGTATTCTTACATAGCATATCTTTAACATATCTGTCTTTCTTCACCTTTATAGCCATGGCGCACTTATCTTGAACCCAGGGGCATAAGAATGCGGGGTCCCAGAGGGAACCGCTGAACTCACGGCCAGCACACTCTACACGGAAGCAGCCCTCGGGCGTCAGAATGCCTAGCAATGTCACACCCCTGGTCACATCATGCACAGGAAGTGCAAAATCGAAAGCCAGGTGGGGGCTCTGAGTGTTGCCCCCAGCAGCCCAGCCAGGGCGATGAGAGTGTGAAGGCACCTGTTAAAGAGACAAACCAGCGATCCTGTTCCCTGACGAGACCCAGGTGGCAGGCCAGCAAGATAGACTCTTCCCTACGGCCAGGGGAGACTTAGGATGATGACCCCTAGGTGGTCCGATTCCAGTGCAGAATGTGCAATAACTGATGGCCTCCCCCGAAGTCCACAAAGCGTTGAAGAAGTCAGGCCGCAGGGGGAGGGCTGCCAGGGCACGAGGCGCAGAATTGGGGGAGGCAGGGCAGTCCATTACCCGAGATGCGCACAGGACAGACCTGACTCCCAGAGACAGGCCCCTTGAGAAAGGAGGGCTCTTATGCTTTCATCAAGCCGCCAAGGGACTCCAGACGGTCGTGCAGACAATGGGGGCCTTCAGGCCAGTGCTACCCCCCCACCCAGTCAGGGACAGAAACCAGCATTGCCACACTTGGCCACAGATCCTCCACCGGGGACTAGGAGATTCTGTTGCGGGGGGAGTGAGGGTGGAAAGTGGGATGCAGCTCCGAGGGTGGGGGGAAGTCCGGGAAGTAGATCGGAACAAAAGCTGAGCAAAGTCACCACCAGCAGACGTGGTCACAAAGGTTGACCCTGGGCGAGGAGCGGGCCCAACAAAGCCCCAACATAGTCATTGGCCTGGGGAAATCCATTTGTCAACGTAGGGCCTCCCAGACTGACGTTGAGGGTCCGAGCTCACCCATCCTCAAACTGCTACAGTGTTCAAGGCTGCACTCCGTCTGGTGCACACCCGAAACACTTTCCAGGTTTGACCCAGGCCCAGAGCTCAGACGAGGGAAGGCTTGGAGCTCCCTTGTGGCTCCTACGCCTCTGCCTGCCAGTCACAGGGGAACTGACCTCAGCCCTCCCAGGTGCACCATCTCTTCCAGATACGCCCCCACCGGGGCCCACCTCCACCTCACTCACCTGTCCGTGCTCGTCCAACAGTGGCGTGGCCCGCTCGCGTCACAGGCCAGATCTCTTGGCTCCATCAGGTATATGTCACTCAGGCACCGATCAGCTCCCGGATGCATCGGACCCCCCCACACCCCCTTCCGAGGCACTTAAAGGGGCCCCTTGCTGTTTATCTAGCCAGGGGGAGGGGTGCAGTTTCAGGTGATTTTCTGGATGGGGATGGATCGCGAGGAAAGCACTCCATTCACTCCGCCATCTTGGCCATGCCCCCATAACACTGTTTTATAACTTTTCAACATGCTGCACATCAGCTATGCTACTCTAAAACATAGCTTAAAGACATTGGCAGAGCCAAAATCTCCGGCTACACACTTATTAGGTCCCAAAGGTGAGACCTATTGGCTATGCTAATGCTTGTTTGAAATATTAGAGACTTTTTGCAAGTAGGTAGATGATTAATTTCAAAATTGCATCCTCCTTCAAAAAGACCTAAAAATGAAGATTGTGAGGATTTAGAAATGCTCAATGAAAAATGACTAGCAGGTGCAATATGAATATGAATTTAAAACGAAATAAAGAATTGGTGCTGTCAACTAAAACAAAACAAGCATTAGTGTTAAACTTTCTGCACGCCTGTGCATGTGACATCACTGTGCGGTTCCGTTCAATAAATGCAGTTGTACAAGGTGCTTAGCACTTATTAAATCATGAGGGTGCCTCAGTTATTGGCATTTTTATTTTCTAGCGCGAACGTGACCCAAGGGCATTACATCCGGAGAAGGATGTATGACGTTACAACGCATGCTTTTACCACGCATGCTGTTACAACGCAAGTATTACAACGAAAACCTTTACAACTCATTACACTTGGGGGTGCTGGATAGTGAATAGTTTAATTTACTATTCCAACTCCAGTCCCCGTGGACACTAGGGAAGGTGTTGGATAGTAAATTAAAACTATTCCTTTTCCTAGAGCGCCCCCCAGTGTAATGCGTTGTAATGGTTTTCGTTGTAATACATGCGTTGTAACAGCACTGCGTGGTAAAAGTTGCGTTGTAAAGGTTGAATACCCCGGAGAATAAAGGCTTTGCCCACAATCACGGGAGGATTAGAATACACTGAGACTCGAACCAGGATTCCAATGTCCAAAGAAGGCTGCTGTAGCTTTTATAGGAATGCTGGAGCTCACCATTTACTGCACTTACAAAAAATACTTTTTACATGTTTTTCGTGAGCTTGGACAAAAGTGTTTGCTGTAATCACAGACACGCATCTATGCTTTGAGCAGAGACAGAACAATGCTTTGACAAGATCTTCAGCCTTTCAGCATCGCACATACTGCTCCTTGCTTCTGGCCTCCTGCTCTGTCTGCTCACAGAGCCAAGGTGTGTGTATTAGGCTGGGGGAGCGCCCAACCCCCAACCTCTGACAGTCCCGGCCAGCAGGTATCAGCCAAGTTGATTACTTGCGCTTTGTTATGCAGATGTGTGAATTTGCAAATCTTTGGCTGACCCTGGAAACGTCCGGGCGCCCTTTCTTTTTTCTTTGCACAGGTAGGCTGGGCAGAGCCTCTGGATTTCTTTTAACAGGATTCGAAAGAACCACATACTTTTAAACTAAATGTTAGCACACACCCGAATATCAGGATATATTTAGAGGCACAGGTCAATCATTTGCGGGGAATAAGAAAAGCACTGCACAGGAAGGTTCTGATATTTTTAAGCCTTTCTCCGTTTGTAAATTTACATTTCTTTGATATGTTGGTTATTTTTTCAATAGCTTTTTATCTTCAGCTTTGGTTTTGTACAAGTTTTTTTCTGAAATTGCTACAGTTACATTGCACGATTGATATTTAAATTAACAAAAACTGTTTAAATGGCGATTTTTCTCTGTTAAAGACCAGTATACCATCACCATCACTAGATTCGTTTTTTGTCTGTGCTTTTAAAAAGTGGTTTCCTTATCTTTTGTGTTGCAAGGACACTTCAGGATAGATTTTCAAACATTTTGTGCTGGGTTAGCATCACAAAAGTGATGCTAACCAGCACAAAATGTTTTTCTTTTTAAATTTACTTTCTATGAAAATAATCTAAAAGTAGCTACTAGTAGTAGTTATATGGGTGGTAGAAGGGCATTCCTGTCTTTTGACTCAAAACCCTATCTACAAACAATTGTATACAGTGTTTTGTGCCAAAGGTTTATACCGCTTCAAGAGAGGCGCTAACAAGATAAATGTTTATATTTCTGTTTTTCTTTTCTGACTTTGCATGCTAGATTTTCAAACATTTTGCACTGGGTTAGCATCAATAAAGTGACACTAACCATCACAAAATGTTTTTGAAGGAATTTACTTTCCAGCGCAAAATTATTTTTGCGCAGGAAAGTAAGCTAAAAGTAGCAAAAAGAAGAACTGCTTTGTGTTACTTAGTGGCAAGGAGACCGTACATGGGTGGAACATGGGCATTCCCATGTAACCACCCATGTCTTTTGACGCAAGCCCTATCTGCAAAGAATTGTGCACAGAGGTTTGCGCCAGAAGCTAACACCACTTCAAAGGAGGCACTCACAGGAGGATTTTTTGTATTTCTCCTTTCTTTTCTGACTTTGCATACGTGCTGTACTGTGCAGCACTACCAAAGACAAGGCTAGACAACCAATATTGGTGGAATGAGACACTAGTGTAAAAAAAGGAAGAAGTCCTTCTTTGTTTTTAAGGAACCCCTCACTCACCGACATGGTTCATCATCGGGGCCACCTTGACAGCCGAGTGCCGTCAAGGTGTGCTGCGACACCTGAGATACAGTGGAGCGGGTATGTGAGTGATGAATGTGAAAAAGAAAAAAAGTCAGTGAGTTAAAAATTGTCCTGGTATGACTTATCCAAAGATTATTTATTCTAAGACTACTGGACAATATTAAAAACAGTGTATGTTGATACAATAAAGGCTTTAATAGGACCTAGTGTATCTGTGGTATGCGTTAGGTCTACATGTTTCAAACCAAAATGGGAGTTACAACTCGAAAGGTCAAACAGAGAATATGTGAACATCGCAGCACCATACGCTGTAAGAAAAATGCGACCCGTTTGACTGACCATTTCCTTGAAAAAGGCCATACTCCAAATGATATGTTCTGGACTGTCATTGAGCAAATAACTTCGGGACCGAACATACAAAAACGCCTATATGAGAAGGAGCAGAGATGGGTGTATAGACTATCCACCCACAAACATGGTCTGAATGACAATATTCCTTGGGCCTCTGTACTTTCCTAAGTACTCCACCCCATCCTTACTACTTATGTATTCCCAACTAGCATCTATCCCACTGTGATGTGGCGTTAGTACACATAACCTGCTAGATCATGTTTTTTTAATACAAGGCCTGTATCCCTTGGTCTCTATGATCCTGCTCGTTTAAATATTTCATTCCCTTCTAGTGACACCATATTAATTTACTTATTCCCTAATCTCTAGGAGTGCATATGAATCCTTAAATACTTTTTTGCCATAAATTATTTTTTGCCATGATCCCCCCCTTTTTCTGTCCCTGGTGCGATCTAGTGATCTTTTAGTATAACGAACCCCTTGTCAATCCCAATAACCGGCTCGTTTTGACACATAATACGGAGGTTTTGTTTATATAGCATTCCCCTTGCAACCGAGCACCCGTGCCACGATCACGTGATCACGTGACGTCAGCGCGCGACGCCAACCACGCCCTCCGCGCCCGCAATGGCGGCCGCCTTTAACTTCGGCGCTGCCTTCTCTCCCACACGGGTGCGCGGAGGGGCGGAATAGGTTGATGGTCAATTTCTGAGCTGAGAAACTGTAAGTAGAGTTTGTATTTAAGGAAACGCTCCAGTTTCCGGACCTTTTCATCCCAAGAGAAGGAGAACATACGGTATACGATACCGGTTCATGACCTTATTTGTTCCCGTTTCTCTTTAACTCCACAGAATACGTTTTGAGCTCTGTGGCCTCTCCCCTCAATCTCCGTGCAGCAAGTATTTCCCCATTGAGGAGTGAGCGTTTTTTAATATTCTGGCAATGTGTGTTTAGTGTGTTGTTTGTCTTGTGTTGAATGTAATTTTGGATCAAGTTGGTATATTATCAGGTCGGTAATCCCTGGCACTAATAATATAGAGTCATGACTTAGGCACGCACAATCTGGCTTGTGTAAGACTGGCTATTAAAAAATAGAAATATATATGCGTGTTCACCCTCACACCCATATTGATAGGTGTGCCCTTTTAGGACCAAATAGTTTCCACTCAGAAACAATGCTGATACACCGCACTATGGATAATTCGCATTAATTGAATGTGGAATGACTCACAGAGCGGACTACGTCACTTCACTACGTTACAGGCATGTAAACAGCCTTTATGACTTATGATCCTCTCTTTCTTCACAGTTTTTTTGCAATTTTTATTGTAACCACTCTTGGGTTACAATTATCTTTACCCACTTAGCTATTTGCTATTTAGGGTCCTGTAAGGATACCCTTCCTGTACGAAACCTATGCTAGACACATGCACACACTGCAGCGCTATGGTGCTAGGGTATGTGCGTGGTGCTCAGCAGCTGAAATCCGCACCAGCGCTAGGGAGAGGGGAAGAGAGCCATATCCCTGTAGATATGGCGATCTCCTGCTTCCTCGCTGTCACGAAGCATAGCCTCTTTGGGTGCTGTGTTGTATATATTTTTTGAAAATTTGCTCCATTGGGGTAAATTTTCAAACATTTTGAACTGGATTACCATCACAAAAGAAACGCTAACCACCACAAAAGAATTGAGGGGGGGATTTTCTTTCCTCTGCAAAACTTGTTATGTGCTGGAAAGTACCCTAAAAGTGTTGCAAATAAGCGGAAAGCACTGCGCTTTACTTTGCGCCATCAGGGCGTTACATGGGCATTTACATACAACCACCCATTTTGTTTTAAATATCTTTTATTGCATTTTTTATGTGGATTGCTTTACATATCAAAAGTACCAATAGTGAAAATGTATCATAACAAATCGTAGTCATATAAAAATATGCAGTAGAGACAACAGTGTGCTACGATGGTATTACTCATGTTACATATCTTACATGTCAAATATGCAGCCTAAGGCACGACTACTAAGGAATCATTCTTCCAAGATGTGGTGGGTTCACATAGAAGAGAAAAGGAAATACAATTCAAAATAATTTAGTGCCACATTACCTAAGGTGTTGAAAGGTGCAGGGGATACATGAAGCAAAAGAAATGCAAAGAGTGCATGACATCGTGGTCTGTCTAGCCGTTCTTCCTAGCAGCCGATGATTCTGTTCAAAAGGTATAGTCTCACCTATGTGCCTCTAGTAGTGTGTATCATTAAACAGTTATAGGACCAATGTAACGAAATCCGCAAGCGTAGTCATTGGGAAGAGCCCAAAGGGGTGCTTGTACAAGTCAATATTCAGAACATTGAAACTATCTTCAAAAACTGCAACAATAACGTAATACATAATAATAACCGAAAATATAAAAAAGCAGAAAGAAAAAAAAAGAGAGGCTGGTTGTCAATGTTGTGTTACTGCTAATGTAAAGCATCTGATGCGAGGTGTGGCTTATTTGGGAGTCAGGGGATATGTAGGTGACGTGGTCGGAGGGGGGGGGTCAGCGGGGAGGTACAAGGGTCAATAATGGCCTCAGTAGGGTTTCAGCATGTTAGGAACCGAGTTATCGGAATTTAGTATGTGAATATGTCAACGCTGCTTCGCAAATGACTTTTCCCCAGGTGGAAGCTAGGCACGAAATAATTGCACTGGGCCACCTCTTGTAATAGTGTCTCGCTCACGGACTGGGTCAAAGAGTGCGTCTATGTAATTCCACATTGAAGGCACGCCCGGTGAAAGGCAATCAAGGTGTCATCCTAGGACTGTGCTGTAGGGTACGTTCGTAATCACGCTGTTTCTTCCCTATGTAGTGTCGTGCTTTCCGCTCTCGCCCAATTGTCGAAAGAGCTGCGCCAATGTGCCGCCTGGGGGGCTCGCTGTTTTTCCAGCGTTTAGTAATTAACCTTTTCGCCGTGATTAAACCAAGGTCCCAGAATATAGTGGGAACTCTTGTCTGCTTCGTCCTTTTGTAGAGGCCTAAGATGCATGTTTCCCATGTGTGTTGCAATTCCCCGCCTACACTTTCAGCTAAGGAGGCTGTCACTGCACGCCAATAAGCTTGCAGCGAGGGGCATGACCCAAGCATATGCAAAAGATCTGCAGCTACAAGCGCACATCTGGGGCACGCAGACGTTGTGAGCCCGAAGTAGCGATTGATTTTGTCTGGAGACAAATAAGGACGGAGTATGATGTAGAACTGAATGAGTTTAAAGCGGGAGTTGCGCGGTATGTTCGTTATGCCAGTCAGTACCACTGCCCACTCCTTGTCTGTCCACTCCCGTCCCCTGTCTTCCGCCCACCTGTCCCGCAGGCGCTGGGAAGAAAACTGTGTGTGGGTATGGAGGGCCTGCGCAAGCCAGTGTACCACGTGGGACCCGTTCCCCATGACCTGCAAATATTGCATTAGCAGATGAGTTTGTAGTTCTTCAGAGAGGTCGCCCCAGGCCCGTGTTAGTGTGCCTGCGAGTGTTGCATGTAGCAGAAACTGTCCTGCTGGGAGGCCCGTGTCAGTGGCTAGCGTCCCAAAGGGGACCAACATCCCCTCTGCATATAAATCTCCTACAGTATCTACCCCAGCTTGCGCCCAGCTGCTCAACACCGTCTCTGTGACCAGGCCGCACTCCCTGGGTGTCCCCAGCAGGGGTAGGATCGGAGCGTACGGCTTCATGGAGCTAGTGAGTTTCAAGCTTCTCATATAGCACCTACGCGCTACTGCTAAGTGCAACTGTGTTGGACAACGGGTTTTGGTCAGAGGATAAAACAATGTGTGAATTTGCGCGAGCGTCATGACTGTTCCATACAACCGCCCATGCCTTTTGATGCAAAACTATCTACCAATAATTGTAGGCAGGGTTTTGCACCAAAAGTTAACACTACTTTAAAGGAGGCACTAACAGGGGAAATGTTTTTATTTCTTCTTTCTTTTCCAACTTTGCCTACGTGATGCACTATGCAGTACACATACAAAGTGGGAAAAACTTTCAAACTTGTCTAGGCATGGTATTTGGTACAGGAAGGGTACCCTTCCTGTATACAACCTATGCTAGACTCATGCACACACCCTAGCGCTATGTCGCTAAGGTGTGTCCGTGGTGCTCAGCAGCTGAAATCAGTGCTGGCGCTAAGGAAAGGGGAGGAAAGAGCCATATAGCAGATACGGCGCTCTCCTGCTCCCTCCCTGTCACGGAACGTAGTGCAGCCTCTTTGGGTGTTGCGCTGCATTGCATGTTATTTTTTTTAAATCTGACCTATTGGGTATATTCTCTTCTGGACCAGTTCATATGCACCTTGGGGAGTGGCTGCCAGTAGGGAATCTGCAAGCAGAAAAAAGTACAACACAGGAATCATACATCATTGTAATTCTGCTGCTGCATCAGGCCCGGCTTCTGGATTCTACATCTAGGAAGGAAACCTGGGTGTGGGCCATGGGGGAAGCTAGTAAGATTATCAAAATAATTTTAAGATTGCTGTTTAGACTCTGACAAAATCTTTCTAAAATATAAATGTCTAAGAAACTAAAGTAACAGATGTTTAGTAATGTTCAATCCAGTGGGTAGAGTTGTGACCATGCCCAGGACCCATTTTCCTGTCTTTTACTTTAAACTACCTTCTAATGGGAGCTTGCATTCCCTGTCTTTGGTTGCAGTGGAGTATTGTGACATACCATACTAACAGTTTGGGTGATGGGTCTGATAGCATCAGATTTCCTCCTGGTAAATTCAAATCTATCCACATAGCAGATTATTCAGAAGGGTTTGTGGGACCCTGGTGAAAGACTATTTGTAGGATCTAATTCTTGATTGTTGTCAGGATCCAAGCATTGTTTCTGCAAGAGTGTCCTGGAACCTAAGACAGACCCACCCCCTCCCACCTACACCTATTGCGTCTATCAAACTCTAGACCACGATGGTGATATGGTGGGAAAGGAGGGAACAAATCAATAGACAACAAGAGAGAAAAACACAACTGGGTATTCCTTCATAAGTTTACCTAAGGTCTTCTTGCAGGTTCTCAGAACACAGGTTACTAAAGTTTTCTCACAGGATCCCACAATAGATTGGACCAGAGACTACCACTACTCTAAGCAGCCTAATAATGAAAAGAAAAGAAAAGATATGTGTGAACCGGCTCAATATCTACAGTGGCACACCAGCGCCTAATAGAGGATCACCCTATCTGGCTCATCGACAGTGGGTGTAGGTCTTGAGGAATCCTAGGGCCTAATTTATGAGGCTGTGCGTCACTTTTACGCCGCCGGTGCGTCACTTTTTGTGACGCACCAGTGGCGTAAAAAATGCGCCTTGTTGCGCTATATTTACAAAGTGACGCATCTAGCGCCAGGTATAATGTATGCAAGGGGAGCGTTTTGACGCAAGAAAGGGTCGTAGAAGTGATGCAGTGAAAACTATGAGATTTCACTGTGTCACTTTTAGGATGCCGTTGCGTCAAAATCTTGCACCAGCCTCACAGCAGGCGTAAGACTGACGCAGGCCCTTTCACAGGGGGCTTGCCCCATGTGAAAGGACGCATTGCTGGAGTTGCGTCACTTTTGTGACACACTCCAGCAATGCGTCACTTTTGCGCTTACAGATACGTCAGAAATACGGACGTATCTGTAACTCCTTGCGACATGATGCGTCATACATTAAATATGACGCATCAGGAATGTCGCAAGGAGTGCGCACTGAGAAGTGGTGCATCGCTGCTTTCACGCAGCGATGCGTAATTTCTCATAAATGAGGCCCCTAGAATCTATCAGTTTACCATGTGTGTTCTGAAAGATACAAGGTGTTGTAAGCTTAAAGGTACATATAATCTGGTGGAAGTAATAATAAAGTAGCGCACTGCGCCGTTACCAGTCTTTCAGGAATTCACTGCCGTGACAGGTGCCTGGTGTCAAGACTTCAATGGTATCCAAGGAGGGCAACAAAAAATAAGGGGTGTATGACAATCATGTAGAGCGGACTTCAACAACCACAATGCCCCGGTAAAGTCGACGGAACTGCTCTGACGAAGTCCAGCCGGCCGACGGAACAACAAGTCCAGCCGAAGAAACAGTCCGTTCAGCCTGCGGGACAGAGGAGAAGAAAGCCGGCTCAAAGTAAAAAAAAGAAAGGGAGGTTCTAAGATGCCGCAATGGGAGAAAGAACGGCCAAGCTACTCGGGCGTTTCACAGCTGCAAAGGTTGTGGCTCCGGGGAAGGCCAAGAGCTGCCAGGGGGAACTCTAGGAGACGCGGAACCGACAAAAGTTCAAGGGTCTCTCAGGAACGAAGGAAATCTGACGAGGACAGAACAGAGGGTGACGCAGCGAGGCGTAAATGACGCGGCGAAGAGTCGAGCACTAGAACACGAAGCGCATCAAACAGGGGAAGTCAGGCTTTTAAGGCTGCCTGACCTCCTTGCACATGCGTTGTGCATGGTGGCCATATTTGATGTGGAACTGGCAATCGTGACAGTTGTCTCCCAAATGTTTTTGACCATCCATTTCAAATGTTTCCCTTTAATTAATACTGCTGTGTTACTTGTCAAAAGTTGAGAGTACAAAGTGGTAGGCACCGTGTGGTGCCTGCCACGTTCATGCAAATGCACAACATTCCTTTTTCGCATTGCGGTGGGTGCTGCTGAAAGCACTGCTTGCCGCAATGTAAAAAATGCTAAATGCCCCCGCCAGTGTGGCGGGCGCATCCTAATTACCTTCACTGGACCGGCAGCGCTATCCCAGCCCCCAAGGACTTTCCTGCTTCTTAGCGCCTCGTGGGCACTATTGTCTACATTGCCAGAGAAGAGGAGCACTGTCAGTTGTCCCTGGAGCTGTTGGGCCTCTCTAGCGCCTGGTGAGCGCTGCCTCCAGCACCTGCCCAGGAGAAGAAGGTATGTGGGACCTGCAGCACGTGCTGCCAGGGAGAGCTGGTTATTTTCTATACAGCGCCGTGCTGCTAAAGCACTATATATTCAATTCCCCGCATTTTTGCTGCAGCTTGCTTCTGTGGGACCATGATGTCATTCCTGGGAGCTAGCACCTCGTGGGCACTATTGTCTTGTGTGGGACTCAGGATCCTCACCAGCTCCCTAGCGCCTTGAAGGCACTATTTTCTTGGATGAATGAATGAAGCAGGATTTGTATCGCGCAACTTAGCCCCAGAGGGCGTCAAGGCGGAGTGATGCCTGCAGCGCTGTGCTGGGAAAGCGCTATATTTGGTGGCCTGTTACTTCAAGGAGGTGAGGAGGTGAGGAGCTGACGCCTGCAGCGCTGTGCTGCCAGAGCGCTACTTTATTCTGGGACACCCTGGACTTAGGAGGACTCTTAGCGCTTCGTGAGTGCTACAGCTGTGCCCCAGAAGGAGGTGAGGAGCATGGGCGTGTTGTAACCTGCTTCTCCCTGCTCATCTTTCATTCTTGTCCTTTCTTAGTCTCTTGTACTCTGCTGCTCAGCCTGTCTCTATGATGTCATCCTTAGCTCTATCTGTGTGTCTTGAAGTGTACTGTCCGTTACCTTGGAGGCTGAGCAGCAGGGCAGCTGCTCCCGGTGGGGCATTTACCTTAACCTTTACTGGAACCTGGATTACTACCTTATCTAAATACTGTACTTGATTATTTGATTACCAGGAATGAACACACATCTGGACGCAGCAACACAAGGAGTCATCAATTTATTTTGTTAAATGCAACAGGGCGTTACTTTCCTGTGCGCTGTATTTCAACCCCCCCGCCTCCCCTCCCCCCCCCCAAGGAGAAGGCCTGTGGGACTCCCCACGTTATTGCCAGAGAGAGCCCTGCAGCTACCGAAGAAGCAGGAGCAGTGCGTGCTCCATTCCGAGTGATGCCAGCAGCGCTGTGCTGTCAAAGCGCTATATTTGGTGGCCTGTACATCAAGGAGGTGAGAAGCTGATGCCTGCAGCGCTGTGCTGCCAGAGCGCTACTTTATTCTGGGACACCCTGGACTTGGGAGGACTCTAGCGCCTTGTGAGCGCTACAGCTGTGCCCAGAAGGAAGTGAGGAGCGTGGGCACTACTTTCCTGTGTGCTGTATTTCAACCCCACCCCAAGGAGAAGGCCTTTGGGACTCCCCACGGTGTTGCCAGAGAGAGCCCTGCAGCTACCGAAGAAGCGGGAGCAGTGCGTGCTCCATTCCGTCTGCCCCCATCGCCTGCCAGCAGGAAGGGGCCTATCGGGGCACAGTGCGGTGCCCAGAGATTGCGCAAGGACTCCAGGGAGCCCGGTGAGTAGGGCTCAGTCCCATCTTGGTGGGGGTGGTGTTGGGGCACATTGTCGGTACTCGCCTCGACCTGGTGCCGCGCTGAGGGCACCGTGGTGCCCGTGCTGACCTTACAGCAGCCTCGTCTGACAGCGGGCAGCTGCAACCTTGGGGAGCACTGTGAATTTCAGGGGTCCCGGAGTTGGGCCCCCAACTGCGCAGTGGTGCCAGTGCTTATTTTTGGGCCTGACTCCCAGCAGCGTCGCGAGTGCGCAGGCAGCTGCAACGTATTGGGGGCATTGTACTCCTCATGAGAAGAGAGAGAGAGGAGTGAGAGACACTCATGCCCTGCCCCAGCGCTTTGCGCACTTTGCTGTTTTTGCAGCCAGCCCTGACTTTGCGGAACATATGGCATTTGAGCCCCGGAGAGAGGTCAGTTGGCCTCGGGTCAGTTTCAGAGTGTTGTGCCTCCGATTGGGGCGAACTGTGTTTGTGATGGCGAGGCCTTTTGCCCCATATGATTTATTGCATACTATTGTTGCATAATGCATTTGTACCTAGGATGATACCTAATGCTTTTCCCTCCGGTTTTCAGTGCTGATTTTAGGCCTATTGTGTTCCTGCAAAAGAGAAGCCACATGATAATATGTTTAAACCATAGGATTGGTGCAGAGTATGATTGGCAGGTCTACTGTGGCCTGTAGGCTACTGATGATGCCTCCTACAAATGTAATTCATGCTTAATGAAAAGAGTTTGATTTATGGCTATCGGATGGTGCATTTACACTGGCGATTTTGTGCAGAAGGTGCCACTCTCAGTAATGCCATGATGTTTTCATTATTTGCCCATTGCCAATGAGGTTGATGCCATAAGAGGCTGAAGGTCTGCACGTTGTGTTTTCACGCCCCAGGAGGAGCTCTGATCCTGCCTAATATCTTTTTCCCAAATGTTGGCGCTGCTGATCCTGGGTGTAAGTGGGGTTTGTGTAAAGTGCCCCCATGCTAATGTTTTCCTGCTTACTGATGCCCTGCATGAGGTTCTATGCCCAAGGCCTACTCAGCATATGCCTCAAGTGATTTATGCAAATATGATTATGTCTCCATGCTCATATGTTTTGTGCCTATGGTTATGCATAGTGTGCCCCATGTTTATGATTTGTACCTATGCTGATGCGGTTTTAGGTCTACTTCATGCTGTGGTGGTTTCCATGCCTAGTGATGCCTAATGCATATGAAGTTGCATAATGTCAGGTTTTGATGTTCCAGGTTATGCTTCATGCTAAAGTTATTTATACAAATGTGTTCATACCTATGGCTGTGCCGATGGGCCTAATGCTTTTTCCTAGGGTGCACATTGTTGAGGTTTATGCCAAGGATTTCTACTTAGGGCCTGGTCTGGCCAGTAACTACTGGCTGTTATACGTTTACTGCTAATGGACTTTCATTTTATCTGTGTACTTGGTGATGATGTTGGCAGAGGCCCAATTGGCCCTGCCCTGTAAATAATCCCCTGTATACGGCTACCCGTGCCAGTTGGCGCCGTGTTCACAACTGTGATTGCATCCTACTGTGTTTGGTATAATACACAAGTTTTTTTTCATGCAACCTGGTGTGGAGTCCCTTTTTGTAGTGTGCCTGGTGTGTCGCCTGTGAGTGTGCTGCGCAGATGCTTTACACATTTCCTCCGGAGCCCGCCCGCTCTGCACTACGCTACCCGTTTCTAACAGTTCCATTGAACTCACTCTTTAAAGTATCAACTGCAGATGTGTTTTTCCCACCACTGACCGTAACATTAATGGTTTTCACATTGCAAAGTATTGATTTATTTACTGTTTGAAAACGGATTGCTCTGATCATACTGTATGTACTGATTGCATTTTTGTATCTAAAAATATATCAAATCAGAGCTATTTTTCTAAAATGGTGTTGGAATCCTCTCAATGCGTGTCAATTACTTATTGTCAATTTTGCTGATTTGAAAAGCTTCACAATTGTTCCTCTAAGTAGCCTGTGTGGTCTTTGTCACTCCACCAGGACTGATAGAAGGTATACTTGGAGAGTATACTGAGAGGAGGTCTACTAAGAGAGTACCCGGGTTCCATCTTTGCATATTTTATCGGTATTGCACTGTAAGGCACCCCTGCAAGACCACATACTTCGACCATACAGAAACCACACTTTATCACACAGGAATCTCAATCCAAGACGTCACTGATGATTAATCACATCCACCAAACCAGAGAAGCAGAACGAGGACAAGTTATCTCTTACCGCCCTGGAATGAAAGCTACCATATTGCGATTCAGTTTTACTTGGCAGGTTTACATAAGGCACTATTGAAACTCTTTGTTTTTGATCCTGATCTTAAGATATTTTTTCTCATATAATTGTCTTTTTATTTCTGCATTCAAGTGCGATCTGTAAGTCAGGATTGCAGTTGTTGAGCGCTAAAACAAATGCCAAAAGGTTTTTCTCAGTTCCTAGCCAAATATCAAAATCATTATGAATATACTGAAGCAACATTTTCAATTTATGGCTATGTGAGTTTCTAGGATTGAAAATATAGGCTTCGTACAATTGGTCCATGTAAAGTTCTCTCAAAAGGTGATGGGAGGAATGCTTGAAAGTAATCTAACCACGGGCACTCATGCGGGTAGCATTCCCTTTAATGGTTCTTTTGCTCACCATGCCACCTCGGTTTATACCTTGCCTTTGGCAAATCAGTCTTGACCCTGCTCCTCATGGGAACCATCCAGTTGAACTGCCAGACTATGTCCTCTCTGAAGGCAAACACAAACAAACCAGGTTTGAACCGAGGTGGAAGACAAGAAAACAGAAGTAAGAAAGGTGGTGAGAGTGAGAAAAAAACACTCTTTACTATAAAACAAAAGAAAACAAAATAAGAATTGGCAAAATCAAAAGACTGCCAGCCAGTGTCAGACCGATTGGCTTTACCAGTGCTTTGGATACTGTATCAGGGCCTAATCCCGACTTGCTTAACAGGTTTCAACACCTGTACACATTTCTTATTACAGCAATAAGACTCTACACATGGTCTAAAAATCAAAGCAGGCTATACAATAAAAAAGTGTAAGTGGCCATCTTCACTGCAGACTCAGAATAGCTCAAAGGTTTACTGTCCAGTCCTCTTTATACCTCACAGTTCTTGCAGTGCCGAGAAGCTCCTCTCAGATATTGTCCCCTCTAAGGACAGGTGCAGGACTTTCAAAAATGTATTTTTGGTCTTAGCATCTTTCAGTGTCTTTCTACTTCTGTTGAACACAAGGTCTTAAGTAGGTCCTTTTGTCCAGTTTCGTCTTCTTGATTCATGTAACTCAAACAGCTACTCTGGTAAGATGCAGAACAGATGTAATATACAGCTCAATGGTGCCAGGATAGGGTTCACTGCTTACAAGGTAGTGGCTACATCTAAAATGGCTAAGACATCTTCTAGGTACCCCATTTTATTGGTGATTCAAAAGTCATCCCCGAACAAATTAAAATATATTTGTCCCATTTGTAAAAAGAAACACCTAAATTAAAACAAATTGGGATGTATTGATGCCAGAAAGTAATGAAGTGAAGAGTGGTAAAAGGAACAATGTGAAAACGAATACAATGTCAGAAAGGATAAAATATAAAGACAACATAAAGAAGAACAAGGAAATAAAGAGAAAGTAGGGAAGTTGGAATAAGAGAAAGTATACAGTGAGAATAAGGAAAGAAAATATTCTGGACAAGAGAAAGTCCAAGATAAAAAATTGAAAAAAAGCAATGAGGAAAGTTGGAAGCCTATACAGGACGAAAGAATAAAATATAAGACTAAACAAATGAGATGAAATAAACTCATAGAATTGAACAACGAAGGAATAAAAGAATGTATGAAGACAATGAAGTGAGATTTAGAAAGCAAAAGTGAGAAAGGCAACATGAAAGGACAAGAAACCCGTTAAGAGAAAAACACAGAACAGAAAGACAAAGAAATCAAAGCCAATGCACGATCCACTTTCATCCAAAATAGGTCAAATTAGCACAAGTTCATGGGTAAACTTGTGAGCAGTAGCACCACGCCAAGGTTTTGACCTTTGCTACTGGACATTCACACCAGCCGTGGGGCAGTGGGAGTACCAGCCGGGCGGTGACGTGGGAGGGGGAGGGGCAGGGTGGGGGGTAGTAATGTATGTAATACGGAGTTTAACAGGTAAGTAAACATATAAATAAATAAAACTAATTTTGTTGCGCACACTGCATCACATTTGGTGATGCAGTGCACGCAACAAAATTCTTTTGATTTATGTATATGTTTACTTACCTGTTAAACTCCGTAATCCATACATTACTACCCCCCACCCTGCCCCTGCCCCTCCCGTCACCGCCCGGCCGTTACTCCCACTACCGGCCGCGGCTGCATTCATACCATTCACACCGTCATTCAGGGGTTACCTTGCTGCTCATCAGATCCGAGATCCGGTGTCCAGCTCTAGAGAGGGGTGGTGCTTGGGTTCGTCGAGCTCAATTTGCCTACTGGAGAACCTGGAAAACAGCTTCTTATTTGGCCATACCACACCGACTGGTCCTTGCACCCCCACGTCACAGTGCATGGCTGCCTTCTCATTGGCTGCTGCGATCTGCGTGGTGTTTGTTGATTTCTCCTCTGTGAAGGAACCAGGCAAGCTCCTGTCAGGCCTCGGAGAAGTAGAGCAGTTGTGGCCATCCTGCCTGTCTGATGTCAGTCTGAGTGCCCTAAAGTTTCTCACTCACACACACATTCACACCATTCATAGCCCACACACTTCACTCACACTGCAGGCATCCCTGGCTATGGCTCTATATATAGCTAAGTGGTGAATGATGTCATAATATCTGCCAGGGGTGTGATGAGGTAGATGATGTCACAAGCCTGCCAGGACCCAGGATGTGCTGTAGTACCTGATGTCTCAAGGGATCGATTGAAATGCTGATAACACTCAAGGCTGCATGGAGAGACCAGTGTTACAATATGTTGATAGGTGTAAGCCCGTCTGTAACATGACATCACAGAACCAAAAGATTGGGGGAAGGAAGTCAGTTACAATGAACTAATTATTAAGGTTTCCTGTGTTTTCTTATTTGCTTACAGATTTTTATTTTGAACCTGCCTAGACAGACAGATGCTGTCAGAGGATTTGTTTCAGAATTTCTCTTTGTCTTAATTATTCTACAGATGTTGTAGCCACTGTGGTCAATAATTAGCAATAGTCATCTTTCAATGTCGCTGCCAAAAAGAATGTCCTTCAAACCCATCATAAGAGAATCTGTAAAGGCGCTGATGAGACGGGCCTAGTGCACTGCACAGGAATGCGCAGCGTTTCATTCTGTTTCCTCCTATCTGCTCTGCCCATTTCACAGGTGTGATTCAGGTATTCAAATGGCAGGGTGGGATCTAAGAATTAGAAGACACCCTGCATCTTTCTTTTGCACTGACTGGCAGAGCCTGGCAGTGGCCTTATGGCTGGGCTCTGAGTCTTCATCTGTGTGAATGCCTCTGTGCTGGCCTGGCTTGCCATAGACTCCTTGTGTGACTCTACACAGCTTCAAGAGGCATTGCACCCATTCAGTCAATAGAAGGTAGTTCTGGGAACCCAGGGGAGACGAGGTGCCCAACAAAACTGTAGCCTTAGAATCTGCTCATTACTGCTCACAAAATGAACCTTAGACATCATACACAGCTGCAGCTTGAACCTGAAAAAACAATTTATATTTTGCACAAGAGGCATTCCAAGGGTAGAATTTGCATTCCAAACTCAGTTCTGACTATCCAAATTAGAAGTGTGGTTCCAATCTGCATTCTAATGGAATTCTTTTATTTCCTAATTAGAACTCTCATTCCAAACATAGAATCTAATTTACAAAGTAGAACTCATTCTAAATTAGAGCACACATTTCATATTAGCAAGGCCTGAACATCACATAGTGGCTTCGTTGTGACACCACAGACACCTTCATTGCAAGTCTTGATGTACATTTGATTTTGCACAAAAACTAAATTTCTGATCTAACGGGTATTGCAAAAAAAGTAACACTACTGCACTCTCAGGGTTTATCATGGATACATTTGGTCAGGTTAAAGCTTTTGGAACGTGTCCATGGAAAACTGCAGGGAACTTGGGATAAGTCTGTCAAAATCAGGTCATAAAGGTGGACGTCAGCTATAATTCTCCAGTGCAAGAGCACAGCTGTCACATAACTGTCCCTGCACAGCATAGCATTTGCCAGTCGAGGAGACGTCACACATTCACACTGTTCTCTCAGTCAACTTCTTCACCAAAGAAGAGGCTGGACAGGTACAGGACCATTCAACTGATCACACAAAAGGGAAAGGGGAATGGGATGGTAAATGGGAGATGGAATGATATGGACTTAATGTTACCTCTACATGGAACACACAACACCACCTCATTCATATGAATTAGCTCTCTCCAGCTCCAGTAAGAACAGATGTTATATTTCATATTGGTATCCTAATATAGGTCCAAGAAACATCGCACACTTTCTCTGCATCAGCTCCTGTTGTTTCTTATGAACAAGCCTTATGAGGACATAACTCAAAATAAGGACAGAATGCCTCATAAGTACATCACGCCTTATAAGGACTGCAGCCTTTTATGGACTAAACCTTTCACCTAATGGCTAATATATTCTGTGGGGGTGTACAGGGTCAGTCTGCCACCTGACCCACGGTATATGTTATCTGTAAACAGCCTAGGTCCTGCATGACAGGGTACTATTGGAATATATATATATATATATATATTGCAGAAAGCAGGAACAAAGTAGTAAATCCCACCAAGAAGTCCAGCGCCACACCAGAGGACAGTACACAGATTTTATTTGTGCACATAAAGAACAACACGTTTCGGCAATGCCTTTCTCAAGTTGAGGAATTGCGCTCTATCACTGTTAAGTGAAGTTCACAGAGACTTGCGTAGGTTCAACTTCATGTTTATTCCAAGTTTCAATTCCGAGGTAAAACACCCACAACCAGAGCCGTCCAGTCGTGAGGAAGCCAACGTCTGAAGTGACGTTCCAGGAATCCTCACGACTGAAGGACAAGATTCTAGAAGCACTGAAGAGATCTCTTGTGCTTGCAAGCACGAGAGAACCAGAGAAACAGAGTAATCACAAGTCTATAACATCTTCCCCACTAAGAAGGGAAACAAAGAAAACATACAAGAGCAACATGAGCAATAGCAAGAAACAAACAAGAGTAATATCAAATTTAAGCAAAATTATTCCAAAACATAGTCTCTCAATCTGCAGGATAACTGCTTTAAACGAAAAGCCCTTTTTGTTGCCACTTCAGAAGTTTCCTGTGAAATCGAATCGTGTGGTAAGGGTAACTCTGCTGGGACAGAGGACTGTGGCAAAACTGAGGTGGAGGGATGAAAATCTGGAGGAAAAGGGGAATGAGCAGGAACGGTAGTTCCAGCGGACGTAGAGGTTTCGGAAACTGGATTGGAGGGAGATTGAGCAACTGGATTGGAAGAGAGTGGTTGAGCGTAAAAGAAATCAAACCAATCACAATGCTCAGAATCTGAAGTGGCATGTTCCTTGATGACATGGGCTTGGAGTGGAGAAATCTTAACAAGAGCTCGCTTGTTCCACCACCCACTGTCATCAAGAAGGGCTGAGGTTTTACTAACTTGTGTGACCAAATTTGGAGAGGAAATTTAGACCTCCCTTTGGAAACTCTTTTGGGATTTATAATAAGAACCATATATCCTTTAAGCAAAGGCTGATCAACAGAATGTTTACCTTCATCAAAACGTGATTTCATAGACAATTGTTTTGCACTCACATGATCTTGAACAGAAAAAGAAGAATCAGACAAATCAGAATCCTTATGCAACCAACTAGGATTGAGAACAGAATGAACTCTTCTTTTTCGAAGTAAGTTAAAGGGTGAGACCCCAGTAGTAGAATGTGGGGAGGTATTGTAGGCCCACACCTTGTCATGAACGAAAGGAAGAGGGTCAAGCCTAGAAGAAATGGCAGTTTGAACACCCTCCTTAATAATGCCATTACACCTTTCGACTAGACCATTTGAGGACGGTGAGTACAAGGCAACTTTGTAGTGAGAAACATCGTGACAGCTGAGGAAAGAGCACATTTTTTGAGAGACAAAATGGGTTCCATTGTCAGTAACGATGGACTTGGGAAAACCTTCGATATCAAAAACAGACTGTAAGAATTTAATGGCGTTGTCAGTGGAAGCAGAATTGCAAAAAGAATAATAGAGCCATTTAGAGTAATAATCAACAAGAAGGATAAGAAACTTATGCTCAGAGGGTAACACATCATATGGACCAGAAAAGTCCAAAGCTACTTTGTCCCATGGACCAGCCGGTAGGGTAACGGGACATAAAGGTGTGGAAAGAGTTTTCCAATGCTTATCAGAAAGAATGCACTGAGTGCAATTGTCAATCATCTTCCTGATGTGAGAGTCCATGGAAGGCCACCAATAGAATTGTTTGATGCGTTGACAGGTTTTAACAATACCCAGGTGACCCTGATGGGCAGAACGAATGATATGATCACGAACAGACTGAGGAGGAACAAATAGATCCTTGCGCATGACCATATCATTGACCAAAGAAAGTTCCTCTGCAACATTTGCAAAACCTTTTAGTTCAGAGGGTAAGGTTTTTCGTTCAGGCCATTTGTTGATAATGAAATCCTTAACTTTGGAAAGAACAACGTCATTTTTATAAGCTATATTCCATTGTGCTTCAGAAATGGGTTGACATTCAGCAACTGCATCGAGGGTTGCAACAACACATTCAATATCATCATTAACAATTGAATCATCAGTTAAGGACATTCTAGAGAGGCAATCGGCCCTGAAATTCTTACCCCCGGGAATGTGTTTGATGACAAAATGAAATTCATGGAACTTGGAAAGGAGACGAACAAGTCTGGCAGAAGCCCTATTGGAAGTACTGTCAGAAAGCATGTGCATAAGGGGCTTGTGGTCAGTGTAAATCTCGAACTCCCGACCCCAAAAGTAAGATTTGAACTTTTGAATTCCCCAAACGCAAGCCAGGGCTTCTCTTTCAATTGTGCTGTACCTGGTTTCAGCAGGAAGAAGAGTTCTGGATGCGAAGGCAACCGTGTGTTCTTTGCCCTCGACCCATTGTCCTAAAACGGCACCCAAGCCAGTAAGACTGGCATCTACAGTGATGAAACACTTAGAGCCGTCACAAAAAGGATTTAAAGCGGGCGAATCTTCAATGATCTTCTTGACTTGGTCAAAAACTATTTGCAAGTCTTGAGACCAAACGAATTTTACACCTTTTCTTAAGAGCGTTCTTAAAGGTTCGACAATCTGTGCGTAACCATGAACGAACATGGCATAATATTCAGATAAGCCCAGGAAGGAGCGAAGTGCATCACGATCCTTGGGAGGTTTGGCATCTCGAATGGCTTTAATTAAAGAGAACTTGGGTTTAATGCCATTGGAAGAAAGGGAGTGACCCAAGTAATCTAACTCTTGAACACCAAATTTACACTTGTCGTGTCTAACAGTCATGCCGGCTTTTTCCAAGACTTGTAGAACGGTATTGAGAGTGTGATTATGCTGAAAAGAGTCATTAGCGTAGACCAAGATGTCATCTTGATACGCTTGCACGCCAGGGATGTCTTGAAACAGGTTGTCCATTAGTTTTTGGAAAATGCTGGCTGCCGAGGCCAAGCCAAAGGGGAGCCTGAGGTACTTGAAAGCACCAAAAGGGAGTGATAAACATTGTTAACTCTTGAGATCTGAGGGACAAGGGAATCTGGTGATAAGCAGATCTAAGGTCGAGGAGGGAGAAGAATTTAGCCCCACCCAAATTAGCCAATAGGTCATGAATTTTAGGAAGGGGGTGGCAATCCACAATGATATTGTTATTTAGTGAGCGTAAATCGGCACACAACCTCACCTCTCCAGTTTTCTTGCGAACTAAAACAATGGGGGAAACCCATTCAGACAAGTCACAGGGAGCAATGATTCCTTCGTTGCAGAGATTTTTCAGGACACTTTTAAGTTCATCTCTAGCGCTCAAGGGAAGAGGACGAACTTTGTGGACAACAGGCTGAGCATTGGGTTTAAGCCGAATTTCATGCTTAAAACCAAGCACTGTGCCAACCTTATTTTTAAATAAGTTTGGAAAGGAACTCAGTAGAGTGTCCATTTTGACTATGGGAAAGGAAAGATCCGAAATATTGAAGTTCCCAGAATCATGAATAGTATAATAGTCATGAGGGATGTCGCCTAAGGCAATGGGTTGATCAGATCCAGGCTTGAGAATCAAACCCATTCTGGCCAAATCGAACCAACCTACAATATCCCTGCCCTTGAGGGCAACATAAACTTTGGTGAAAGTGTATCTGCCTAGGCAAGCAATGTTAGAATAAAAGAAACCCAACATATCGATGTCCTTTTCGCCAAAGGCCTTGGGATTGACATCTGACTTGGAAAGGACAACTTGGCTCCAGTTAGCATAAAACGTGAGGTCGGATAAAATGGTGATGGGAGAACCAGAATCAGCTTTGACCTTGATTGTAATTGTGCCAATCAACAATTCACACAAGGGACTCTTAATCTTAGGAAATTCAAGAGAATCACATTCAATGGACAACATAACATCATTGAGTCTGGTGGAACAAGACTCTAAATTTTCTTGAAACTCAATATTATTGACTCTAGTGAATCTTTTGCGACCCCTGCAAACAGAAGGAAAATGTCCAATTTTCTTGCAGGAGGAGCATTTTTTGCCAGAGGCAGGACACGTGGGAGAATTGCCAAGATGATTCCTAGATCCACATCTGTAGCAAATGAGCGGTTTTCTATTTAGTTGTCTTGAAGAATTGTTAACAAGGTCAATGGAAGTAAAAGCAGAAGCCTGGTCGACCAAATGAACAGAAGGTTGAGAAGTACTTTCTTGTAGAATCTTAGAGGAATAAGTTGCACGTTCAATCCCCTTAGCAATATCAATTGTTTCAGTTAAAGAAGGATTTTTGCAACTTAATAAACGTTCCTGTATTTTTTTTTAAAAACAAGCAAAAATAAATTGGTCTCTGATAGAAGTATCTGTACTAGCACCAAAGTCACAGGTAGAAGCTAGGATTCTGAGTTGAGCGATATAGTCTTCTACGCTCTCATCAATACTTTGTTTACGTTTGAAAAAGTTGTGACGTTCTAAAACAATACTGGGCTCATCGTCGTATTGTTTATTGAGACGAGCAATGGCTTCTTGATAAACATTCCAGTTGTCACCGGACTCACCAGCGGGAGAAGAAATATGAGGTAAGTTTTCAAAAACTTGTTGAGCAGCAACTCCCAAACAACCATAAAGAATGGCAACCTTGCGAGGAGGATCATACTTGGTAGCATCGATGGCTACCAAATAGTTCTCAAAACCTTTGAGTCAGGTTAAATAAACATAGTAGGCAGTAAAGCGTGCCTATCGCTGTAGCTACTTGAGGACTTGTAATGACAATGAAATGTCAAATGAACATGGTAGACAGTAAAGTGTGCCTATCGCTGTGGTTAATAAATGACTTCGGAGAAATGATGAAGTCAAATAAACATGGTAGGCAATGAAGCGTGCCTATCGCTGTAGTTGAAAATGAAATAAAGAAGAGCAAAACGAGTTTAATGCTGCACAGAATGCTAGACGAAGGCTGAGAAGGTCGCTGAAAATGGCCGCCGGCGTCATCGTCAACGTAACAGCACAACGTGATTTTCTACAGGCGGTGGGCTTGTCTGGAGATTGCGGCGTAGTGCGCGTGGAGCAGCGCGAGCAGGAAGTAGAACGTTGCGCGCGTGACTAAGCGCGAGGCAGCAACTGGCAGAAACAAGCAGCGCCAGAGAAAAAGACCAAAAGGAGCGAAATCCACGCCGGGAGCCAGTTGATGGACAGGGAAAGTGTCCAAAGATATACGACCTGGTGAGACAGAAGTCGGACTGGAGGCAGGTTCGGTTGAAGAAGCAGGAGACGAGCAGTGGTCGAGTTCTGGTGAGTCTTGACTGGCGGTGGGTGCGAGAAAATCCCGATCGTCACCAAATATGTTAAGTGAAGTTCACAGAGACTTGCGTAGGTTCAACTTCATGTTTATTCCAAGTTTCAATTCCGAGGTAAAACACCCACAACCAGAGCCGTCCAGTCGTGAGGAAGCCAACGTCTGAAGTGACGTTCCAGGAATCCTCACGACTGAAGGACAAGATTCTAGAAGCACTGAAGAGATCTCTCGTGCTTGGAAGCACGAGAGAACCAGAGAAACAGAGTAATCACAAGTCTATAACAATCACCTATAGAAATACACCTCTTGATTCATTAACATGAAGAAAATACTATAGTTTTGGAACAAACCAAAACAATAGACTGCAATTGCAAAAATGATTGTCTTATGTCCTCAATACTTATAAATAAATCAATTTAAAATGTCTGAAGATGCAGAAAATGAGTGCAATAAAATCACATTTGAATCGCCAATGCAATCGTTCCGTAAGCCTGTAATTAACATGGAAGAAATACTAAGCCAATCGACGCGCTAGATACATTCCAAATCTAGAGCTCAATTGTGAATACAAATGAATAAAAATTAATAACATATAATTAAAGCAATCATATTTGGAACAGAAATCCAGAAGCGTGTCATGCTGTGTAAAATGGAACAGCTTTGGCAACATTAATGTACTGAAACAGATTTCTGCATATAACAGCTGGAAGGAAATATTATTGTACAATAAGAGCATGGAATGAACTTTAGTACATGAATAGTTTTATGAGGCTAATCAATTGTATATCATAGATGCAATCAACACATGTCACATTCTACACAGAACAATTCCAGTGCCACGACAGGGTAATGTACCCCATTGTAATTCTGCATCTAAACTAAGAGCTATAAAAGGTAATGTACCTTACTGTAACGGCGACAATCTCAAATGTTGTAATTATGCATATGTCAGTAGTATGACATACACGGAGTAGGCAATTCCTGTGTATGTGCGCCCCCCATCACAAACAAGTGATAAAAATATATATACAAAGTGTTATTCACTTGGTTAGAGTAGACAGTGGGAAGATTAATAACCACCGTAGGTCCAAGAGGGAAATGATGCTGTGGAGGATAAAACTCCCTTGTTCCAAACCTCACCTAGTGTAACGGAAGGCCCTGCAAGGTCTTTTTAGAGCTGAGTGTAAAACCCAGGGTTTTTAATCAAAAGTAAGGAATATTCGGCCAGATGCACTGAGATTGGATTTACAAAAAGCAGTCACAAAATGAACACTGACTTTTTGCAAATTCAGTCTGATTTTGCAAACTGACCTCTGTACTAATAGATCCGTTTGCAAAATAGAAAACTGCTGGGTTTGCAGAATGACCTGCCTAATTAATATTCATGAGGCAGCTTGTAATTTGCGACCCCTTGTGGGCGGTGCCAAGCACAGGGAGAGTGGCCTGAAGCAGATAACAAATAGCTGTCCCTGTGTGTATTTTTTTTTTTTAAGCAGACCCTGTTCCACAAAGAAACCCCAGTTCCTTTAAAACCAGAAACAAGCATTTACAATGCAACGGTCTCGCCTTTGCAAAAGTTAGAGCTATTGGCATTGTAAATGACAACATTTTTATTTATGTGTTGGTTTTGAAAACAGATAAATAAATGGCATTGTCATTTACACTGCCAATAGCTAAATCTCTTGCAAATGCGAGACCTAGTAGTAGAGTGATCAATAGTGAGTAGTAGAGAGTGAGTAGAGAGTGCGTAGTAGAGGAGTAGAGAGTGTGTAGTAGAGTAGTAGAGTGAGTACTAGAGAGTAATAGAGTGATTAATAGAGAGTGAGTAGTAGTGAGTATAGTGAGTATTAGAGAGTGAGTGGAGAGTAGTAGAGTATTAGAGTGAGTAGTAAAGAGAGAGTAGTAAAGAGTGAAAGAGTGAGTAGTAAAGAGTCACAAAGCCACACACATACAGAGCCACACACACACACACACACACACACACACACACACACACACACACACACACACTCTATATAGGCCAGTAAACACCCCTGGGGATCAATTTATAGAGCTAAAATAATTGTAGATTATTTTGCTCATAAAATTTCTAATCCTTTACTGATCTGAAGCCCGGTTTAAGACTAACGGACCTATTTTAGTTGATTAGATTGAATGAGTTTGACATAGGCTCATTTTCCCTTTCATCTCATTGAATAACCACAGACTCTGGTGACTTTTAAATGTTTATCAAAATTATTCATCAGAGCAAAACAAATTACAGAGTTAACTCCATGTCTCCACGGAGGTGTGATCAAATATATCAATTTTAGTATAAGATTTTAGCAATAACGAGTACCTCTGGAAAAAGAAGACGGAGATAGAAGCACATTGACACAAATACACAGAGATATATTTACCGAGGATGGTGTGAAATCAGACCCTCTGGCCAAGAGTTAATGGGTCCCTGGAAAAGTTCAGGTGACAAAAGAATTCAGGACAGGTTTCAGTACGTGACAGATTACCTCTTCTGGATTTGACACCTGCGTCTCACTCCTCTCTGACAATAACTACCTCCTCTATTCTTCCACTATCTTCTTATAATTCTATTCCCTCATTGAGTCTTCTGTGGTCTTCTAGCCTTAAAATTCTAAGTCTGCTTTTCTATTATTTCGATCAGCATTCGGACCACACCTCCGTCTCTCAGCGTTCTCACTGCAACTACCTTCTTTAGTCTAATTAACTACCCCAATTATACATTCCTAGGGGACATATACCACCCCCAAATGCTTCAACCTTATGAAACACTTAATTCTGATTGGACAGGATGAGGGGATGATCACCACACCATGCTAACTTTTAATACTTTTTCTTAAGAGCATTGTCATAGGTTCCCGCCCACTAATTTGTTTCTTCCAAGCTTTATTTCCCACCCATGTTCATAAATGTATCAACAACAATGTAAAGAATTTTCACAGTTGAAAATTCAGGATGTTCAGCCGGTTCCCAGGACATGTAGAGAGAGTGTCCTTGGCCGGGTCCCAAGACTGGAGTTCACTGTTTCAGAGTTGTCCCTTCCACGCATGCGGCTCAGCTCACATGTTTTCAGACTTTAGTACTCTTTTAAGGCCCAGATGCGAAAGGTCAAGAGAACATATATTAATTTCAAAATAAAATTATGTCACTGCATACCACCTTTCTCTACTCTATTCCTATTTACTTGTAAAGAATACAATTGCATTAGAATTTAGTATATCATTTGCTTTAGTTTCGGCAAGGCAGATGCTTAGCACGTGAGCTTCCAAGCGGCCATTTTAAGTGCTATTGCGCAGAAGCAGAATTTTCCCTCCAAGCATTAAGACGTCATATAGCAGACGCATGCACAGTTAATTTATCCTCGTAAGCAGCCACCTTTAATCCCACTCGGGTTACTTGTTAGTAAAACACAGACAAGCTTCCCCATGCCGGTTGTAGCTGAAAAGATTAAGAACCTGGTCACCACATTTAATTTTCCATCATTAAATTAAAAAGGTTTGCTCTTCTTGCATTTTACAACCGTGGATCATATGATATTGCCATTGCACCACAGCCCTAAACAAGTGGAGGGGGTAAGAGCCTTTAATTTCTACCACGGCTTGATGGAAACTACGATGGTAAGGCCAGAGTGTTGTCACAATACACCAATAATGCTAGAGTTAGCAATGCCGAAATATCATGCTTTTCCAATGGCTTACAGTCAAAAAACTGATCCACTTCCTAAGTCTCTGTCTTACTCATCAGGTCTTTTACAGAGTGCAAAGGCATCCCAACCTCATAGGCTGATGTGTTGGTGCCCCACACTCCTATGTCGCTTCTGCAATCCAGCACCCGGGTCCTGCCTCAATTACTTTCCTTCCAGAGGGCAAGATGTGAGCAGGGGACCTTCGGTGAATTTAGGCAGCACATCCAAATTGAGCGATATTTGGCCTCCTCAATTCATTCCTTCCCACTGCAAAATACTAATTGTTTCAGGAGAGCTGTGACAATGTTTTATTCTGCTGCCATGCAATCCTGATGACTTGTGCTTTGTCTATCTCTTTCAGATCTATCAGTATGCTCTTGGTTCCCGAGTGCCATCTATCAATCAATTAATCACGTTTGTTAAGCGCTACTACTCACCCGTGAGGGTCTCAAGGGGCTGGTGGAGGGGGGTTTTGCAGGTTCCAGCCTGACCTGGTCTTTCTGGTGCGGGGGAACCACGGCGTAGGAGAGCTGGGTTGATCGTAGGCTCATTTGGGTGCATGGAATTTGAGTCGGCTGTTCAGATATGCTGGGCCGGTGTCGTAGAGGGCCTTGTGAGCGTGGGTGAGCATCTTGAAGGCGACTCTAGCTTTGATGGGGAGCCTGTGGAGTGTGCCCAGATGCTGGGAGATGTGGCAGTGTCTTAGAAGGTTGAGGACCAGTCTTACAGCGGCGTTCTGCATGTTCTGTAGCTTGCGTGTGAGGTTTTTGTTTATTCCAGCGTACAGTGTGTTGCCGTAGCCGAGTCTGTTGGTGACCAGGGCGTGAATGACAGTCTTTCTGTGTTTGAGGGGGATCCATTTGAAGGTCCTGCGTAGGAGGCAGAGGGTGTGGAAGCAGGAGGATGAGACGGCCTTGATCTGGCGGTCCATTTTGAGTTCAGAGTCCAGGATGATTCCCAGGTTGCGTTTGTGGTCCGCGGGGGTGGGCGGACTTCCAAGGGTGGGGGCCACCAGGTGTCGTTCCAGGCATCAGGGTGAGGGCCCATGATGAGCACTTCTGTTTTGTTGGTGTTTAGTTGAAGGCAGCTGTTTTTTATCCATTTGGCGACGGCTTCCATGCCTTCTCGAAAATTGTGTCTGGCAGTGTTGGGCTCGTTGGATAGAGAGAGGATGAGTTTGGTGGCGTGTGCGGATGACACAATGTTGAGTCTGTAGGTTCTAACGAAGGGTGGAAGCGGAGCCATGTAGATGTTGAAGGGCTGAGAGATGACCCCTGGAGAGCTCCACAGGTGATTGGTGTAGGGTCCGAGAGGAAAGGGAGGAGCCTGACCCGATGCGTTCTGTCGGAGAGGAAGGAGCGGATCCAGTCGAAGGCCTTGTCTTGAATACCTGCGTTGTGGAGTCTGTTTATTAGGGTGCGGTAAGAGACTGTCAAATGCTGCTGAGTGGTCAAGGAGGATGAGGGTTGCTGTTTCACCTTTGTCCCTAGACCCATGTCCCCACCACACTTTCAACAAAGGTCTAACCACCTTCAGTGAAGTCCTCACTCCCATCCTGAAAGACTCCATCAAAGCGGCCCTCTTCCAAGAAACTGGGAGGCAGGCAGCTGTCACATTCCTGCAGAGGAAAGCCTTGGAGGACTTCACCATACTCTCCAATTACTGACTAATCCCCCTCATACCATACATGGCCAAAGTCCTAGAGAAAACCATCAAGAATTGTCTGACCAGCTACTTCATGAACCACCAGCTCCTCAAGGCCACCCAGTCCGGATGCAGGCCCAACCAGAGTATGGAAACAGAGCTCATTCAACCTACCTACGCCATTTGCATGATCCTAGACAGAGGAGAGGGTAAGGCCGTCATACTATTGAACCTCTCGGCGGTTCGTCATATAATACCACATCTCATCCTCATCAGGTGCCTTATCAAGATCGAGATTCAAGAAACTGCATGCAAGTGGTCTGCTTGTTCCAGATAAAAAGAACTCCAACAGTTAACCTGACATCATACTCCTTGAAAACTGGAAATCTGATCTGCAGAGCACCTCACGGTTCACTCCTCAGCAGAACACTATTCAACACTTAAATAACCCCAGTGGCCAAAGCCATCCATACTCCCTACATCAATATCCTCTCCTACACTGACGACACACAACGAATACTGTCCCTCTCAGACACAATCCACAACAAAAGGAACAAGTTCACTGCCTGCATGATGGAAGTCGCCACCAGGATGAATATTAAATGTCTCAAACTCAACACTGACAAGATAGAAGTGTTGATCTTTGGAAACATCACCTGTCCATGGGACTCCAGCATCCAACCTACGACCTACTCCCACCTCCAGCTTGCGCACTAGCAACCTAGGGATCATCATCAACAAAAAGGTGGACAGGTTCGCCCAGGTCAATGTCGTCACTGCTTCCACAACCTAAAGTACTTTTTCAAATGGCTCCTGAGAAATCTCCATAAGACCGTCATCCACACACTCATCAACAGTAGTTTGGACTACAGGAACTCTCTCTATGCAGGAATCATCAAACAGCTCACCAGAGGGCTGCACACCACCAAAAACACAGCAGCCAGCAACAGTGGTTATGAACCAAGCGTCAAACACAGCATGCTGCCTACAACCCCAAGGGGCCAGCCGCGTCATAAAAGCTTGTTGTGACCAAAGGAGCGATGTGGCGATGTGGCCAGACCCCAGTGGGTGAGGGCTAATAATGCATGTTACTCGGAGAAAAGGAGAACCCCTCCCACCCAAACTAAGCCCCGTCCCCACTCCCCTTGTCCCCCCGTCCCCCCCCCCCCACACTCCAGGTCCAGGTCCAAACTTCCCCCTCCCCCCCCCCACAAGGCAATCCTCCTCCAACTTCAGCAGGTCTCTATTTGGGACAAACTTTCCTTAAACTCTGTGGCTAAGAGAGATAGAAATGGTTGCCACAATTCCACATATTTTGCGCCCTCCCCCGCTTTGATTAAGGACAGCTTTTCCATGCCCAGTACCGCCCACAATCTAGACAGCCATCCCTGGAATGAGGGAACATGAGTGGTGCACCAGAGGGACAGGATGGTTTGTATTGCAGACCCAATAGCAATGGCAATCAATCTGCCCCTGCGTGAATGTAAGGGGTACGTAATGGGGTTTGGGAGGCCTAGGAGATCATATGAAGGAAACCTTGGGATTTCGGTGTCAAAATGGGCATCAACCTCATCCAAGACCAACTTCCAATAACCCCGGAGGAGTGCACAGTCCCAAAGAAGATGTGTTAAGCACCCCGCTTCCCCGCAGCCGCGCCAGCATGTTGCCTCCTTGCTACGGTCCATCTCATGTAACCTCTCTGGGGTGTAGTACCAATATGTCGCTACCTTGGTGAGGGTGTCAGTCAGGCCCATGTGATAGGCGGAGTGTCGTGCACGATAGTATATCCCCTCCCAGTCTTTAGCGCTGAGTGTGTGCCATAGCTCTCTTTCCCATCCGGCCCTACCCGAGTTATAGACATGTGTATAGACGTCTAGCAACATGCGATAGATGTCAGAGATGAGATGTTTATCTGTCTTCCTTGTGAGCAGCCAATACTCATAAGGCCGCAAGGGCCTGGTCGCCGACTCTTGTACCTGACCGTTTAGAGCCCAGTGTCGCGCTTGCAAATATCGAAGACGTTCCGACTCCGGCAAGCCGTAAGTCTGCTTGAACGTCTCAAAGGGGATGATTCCTCCGCCATCAAACATATATGACAGGGTCCTGCATCCCGCCGGGCGCCATCTCGAATAAGCTGCGTCGTCCTGCCCGGGGGAGAACTCGGGGTTTTCGAGTAAAGGCGTTAGCGGGGAGGGAAAGTTAGTCAGTTCGTGCGCCAGATTGGTGCTGTCCCATACCTCCAGAGGCACCCTCATGATGTAAGAGGCGTAGAGGTTGAGAGGTCTATGCTGTTTGCGGAGAAATTGTACTTCCTGGAGTGGTCGGCCTGCTATGGCCTGGTCCTGGAAGAGCCAGTGTTTCTCTGACACCCATCTGCTCCATTCAACTAAAGTTCTAAGTTGGGTGGCCAGATAATACAGCCTTGTAAAATTAACAGGAGTGTAACCCATAAACCAATTCAGGACTGGGTAGGTAAGATGCAACAAGGAAACAGTGTCCTGAGTGGTAAGAGTCGGTAGACAATTACAACAAGCATGCACATTGCATTACTTTGAAAGAAAGAAGGAGAATATTCGTTGGTATGACAAAAGATAGTTATTCATCTTTATATTGTAACATTGGTTCCAAGGTCGGATGTATACAGTTGAGAACAGCACTGCATACATTGAATAGATGACAACCATATGAAACTTGGTGCATAAACGTGTACAAAAAGTGCAGGTGGAGACGCAAGTGAAGGTGAACAGCGTTGGTGGCGCACTGTGCATAAGGTGCAGTTAATTTACAGTGAGTGGCTCAGCGGTGCATGTGACAGTGTGATATCACAATAGGCAAGGGTAATTTCATTTAATTGTAGAGCCACAAGGGAAGAGTGCGCCTATTGTTTAGGCTGTTAGGTCGACGGCGTTTCGACCTGGGTTAGGTCGGATCATCATCAGGACTTGGTTGTCTGAATTAAGGAGTGCTGTAAGGAAAGGAAGGAGGTTAGGAAATGGAGTACGGGGGTCAGGGAAGGAAGGGCATGTGATTGGGAAACTGTAAGGTACCTGGAGTTGGATCCGAATGATGTGAATCCTCTTTTAAGCAAGTATCCTAGGGAAGGAGGCCGTGGTAGCTAGTGAAACCCCACTCAAGGATCGTCTGCGGGCTGCAGGAAGGTACTGGGGAGAGAGGGAGAAATGATGGGGGCACTGCTAGAAGGGGAATAGATCGATGTAGAGTTGGAAAGAGTAGAGCGTTTTAGTGACAATTAATGTAGCATAGGGCAGTAAATGAGGACTAGGCAAGGTCTGATTGTAACATACCTTAATTAATCTGTGACCCGATCGGTCGAGTGGATCAGCCATTTCCGCGTACGCTAAAAGGGAAAGGGAGGGCAGGTGTTAGCTACTCGCTATGAAGGAGCGTGAGGGTCGAGGAAAATTAATTCTCTGCGGTTGCTGGAAGTTACCTGTGTTAATCGGCGTGTGCGGCGCTTCCGTGAAGGCAGGCGTCTGAAAGCCGTTATATCGGCGAGGAATCAAATTAAACTTCCGCGTTTGGGCGGAGTTGGACCAAAGGCTGGGGGCGGGGATATGTGCGTGTCATGAAGCGTCGGCGGAGGTCCGCTGACGCGAAGGGGATTGTGGAACTTGATTGGCACTTCGGAGACGGGAAAAAAACGTTACCATAGTGACGCGTCCCGGAGAGTTCGACCAGGGGTTGGGGGCGGGGATTGGGCGTTTCATAGAGCGTCAGCGGTGGTGTGCTGACGTGAGGAGGATTTGATTGGCACTTCGAGGATGAGGGGGCGCGGAAGAGCGTTACCGTAGTGACGCGTCCGGGTCCCAGGGAAAGAGGGAGGAGGGAAGCGTGAATCTTTGTGCATTAAAACATTCGGCACATTTGGAAACAGTATATGATAAATTATACACAGCGAAATGCAATTGTTCACTTAGACACCGAGGTTATAAAAGAGATTTCTGCAGGTTAATAATGCAATACAATAACAATTAAAGGATGTGAATAGTCAATTCATCTGTTTCTTTTTCGTGTGTTGTACATAACTTTCCAATGTGAAACATTAAATTAGTGTACAGATGTCAGCCCGGGGTAACTGTATATGTTAGAGCAAGGGGTACAGTTGTCTCTGCGAGGCAGGTAGAAAATGGGGGGGGGGGAAGGGGGGGTTTAATCATAGGTTGTAAGGGCAGCAGGGTAGTTATCGCAATTCTAGAGGCAGCAGGCTAGCTAGTCAGTTCTGGGTGCAGAAAAACTGCGAGTAGTGGGCAAGGTCAGGTGGTGACGGTCCCATTCCATTCATCAATAGTGTTTAGTCCCTTGTTGATTTAGTCGCAGATTGTCATCCATTTGCATTCGGCCTTGTTCAGGGGAATTTTGATGTCTCCTCCTCGAGTAGGCAGTGTGGGTTTTTCTATCACTTGCCACTGGATATCAATATCCAGGTGACCGTGCTGTAGGTAGTGTGATACCAGGGGGGCTGACATTGTTTTGCAGTTAATTCGGCTTTTATGCTGAATGATGCGTTGTTTGATCATTTGTGTCGTCTGCCGATGTAGATTTGGTCGCATGGGCACTTGATCGCATAAATGACGTTTTGTGATCTGCAATTTGTATGTTTTGTCAATTTGTATGAGCGGCCATGGACTGTAAATTCTTTTGTGTTTATGGTCAGGCTGCACACACTGCAATTTTGACATCTGTAGTGTCCCACAATTGGATCAAGACCCCAGGCAGCTGTGATGGTGTTCCATTCATGGTTTGTTTGTGGCCACGTGATGCATGTACCAGATGATTGGCCAGATTATTGCTGCGTTGGTATGAGAAAAGAGGGTCTTCTTTAAATTGTTCATGTGAGCGTAGCAAGGGCCAATTTTTCCTGATGATTTTGTTTATTTTGTTGCTGTGAGGGCTGAATTGCGAGACAAAAGGGATCCTGGACATCAATTTCTTTGGTTGAATGGTGAGGAGGTGTTCTTTATGGCAGTACCATGCTCTTTTCTTTGCTTTGGTGACCAAACGTTTGGGGTATCCACGATGTATTAGTTTTTTGGTGAGGATGTCAGCTTCCCTGAAGTAGTCTTTTTTCCATTTGCAGTTCCAGCGGATCCGGAGGAATTGGCCATACGGTAGTCCATCACCTAGTCCGCAGGGGTGGTAGCTAGAATATAGCAGCAGGGTATTTTTCTCGGTTGGTTTCCGGTATAGGGTAGTACCCAGATAACCTTCTTCTGCATGGATGGTCACATCTAGAAAGGGCAGGTCATTATGTTTGCAGTCACTGGTGAATTTAAGATGTTCTTCGGAATGGTTCAGCCAGTCAATGAAGGGGTGCAACGTGTCAGCCGTGCCAGTCCACAGTAATAGAACGTCGTCTATATACCTGCGCCAGAGATTGATGTTTTCAAACAATGGATTGATGGAAGTTAGGATCAGGGTCTTCTCTAGGTGATGGACAAACAAAATGGCAAAGTTCGGGGTGAAGCAAGCTCCCATTGAAACGCCCTTTACTTGTAGGAAAAAGGTGTCTCGGTAAAGGAAATAGTTGTTTTTCAATGCTATCCGGAGGAGATTCATGATGAAATCTGTAGGAATCCGTGTGGGTTGGGGTCTTGAAAGAAGGAGGGTATAGATAACTTGTAAACCTTCATCGTGAGGTATGTTGGTGTAAAGGGATTCGATGTCTAACCCTGCCATGACTTGCGTGGTGGTATCAAATGGTAGATCCTCAAAAGTGTTGATAAGGTCCTCGTATCACGAATGTAGGTGTCGGTTTCAGGGACAAATAGTTTAATTATAGAGTCTATGTATTTTCCAAGTGGTTCTAGGACGGAACCACAACCAGAAACAATAGGTCTGCCCGGTGGATTGAGACTGTCTTTGTGAATCTTGGGCAAGACGTACAGTACTGGAGTGTGAGGGCTGGCACTGTTTAGGAATTCGAATTCCTTTTTGGTGATGATATTTATGTCTTTGGCTTCCGTGGTGACGGATAGTATTTTATTCCGGATATCTTCCAGTGGATCCTTGGGAAGGGGGCGGTAGTGTTCTTGGTTCCCAAGTTGTCTTTTAATTTCTAGGTCATATTTGGTTGTGCTCATAATCACTATCCCTCCGCCCTTGTCGGCTGGTTTTATAATGATGTCACTGTTGTCCTTCAACATTTTCAGGGCTTGTTTTTCTGCCAGTGGGAGATTATAAGGGATGAATTGCGATTGGTTTTTGAGGTCCATGACATCCTTGAGTACCAATCGTTCAAAAGCCAGAATTTCCGGTGGCATGGTGTATGAAGGGGGGTTGAAGGTGGAGGGCGGTCGGAATGGTGATGGATTTAGGGGTGCAGAATCTGTTTTATCTGCAAAATATTGTCTGAGTCTTATCCGTCTGAAAAATTTCAGAAGGCTTGATTGAAGGTCCAGAAAATCTGTGCGTTCCGTGGGTACGAATGTGAGACCTCGGGATAGGAGGTTAATCTCATCATTGCTGAAGATGTGATCTGACAGATTGAAAATTGGTATTTGTAAGACAGTGGTTCTTGCTGGATCCTCATCATTTATTGTTGGTGTCCCCATTGGTAGAACCGGTTGCGTGTTTGTCGTTCGCCCGGGAGTGGTGGTTGGTATTGGCGGTTTCTGATGGGGCGATTTTGAGGGGGTGGTTGTCCGCGTCCGCGGCCTCTCCCTAAAAAACCAGCCGGAATAAGGGGTGGAGGTCTGTTGCTGGCTGTTGAGGTACCTGGGCGGTTGTCAGAATCTGAATCTTCGACTGAGGTGTTTGATGAGTCTGAGAATGTTATCCGCTGATTGTTTCTAAAGCGGCCCCAGTTGCGTGTTCTAGGTGGGATATATGGGGTATTGTAGAAGGCCTCGTCTAAGTACGGGTAGGTGTTTTCCACTTTTTAGTTCTTAATATCTTTTTGGATTTTATTTGTCTTTTTGTTAAGTTCGAAGGTCTTAAAGGTGCAGATTTTGGTATTAATTTTTTATAGAAGGCTTTTTGCGTCCGAGAAAGAAGTATCTGCTAGGATTTGTTTCTCAAGTTCTGCTATTTCCAGAAGTTCCAGGCGACTATGTTCAATAGCTGCATCTATACCAAGGACCATCCAATGTCTAGAGCAGGTTGTAGCCAAATGGCTAAATTTCGTCAGGAATAGAGGATCTGTTGTGAAGATGGCAGGGGTGTTGTGTATTTGTAGTCCCACAGGAATGACGCCTGATCTAAGGTAGTCTGTGAGCATCCGGGCATGGAGATCCGTTCTGATTTGTTTCTTTTTGAAATTTTCTAGTTTTTCAAGAAGTGTTTTAGAGGTGGTAGGAGGGGTGGAAGAGGCTAGAGAGGGAGGCGCACCAGTAAGGAGGGAGGGTCCGACCATAAGAGAATTAATGTATTCCTCTGTGTAAGAGAGCGACGCCTTCGACATCGTATGTGTCCTATGTATTGACACTACGGAAAGACCTTAATGAATATGGTCGCAAATGTAAGTACCCAAGGGGTACAAACTCTCGCAGCACAGCGGCTGCTCACAATCTTGTAAAATTAACAGGAGTGTAACCCATAAACTAATTCAGGACTGGGTAGGTAAGATGCAACAAAGAAACAGTGTCCTGAGAGGTAAGAGTTGGTAGACAATTACAACAAGCATGCACATCGCATTACTTTGAAAGAAAAAAGGAGAATACTCGTTGGTATGATAAAAGATAGTTATTCATCTTTATATTGTAACATTAGTTCCAAGGTCGGATGAATACAGTTGAGAACAGCACTGCATAAATTGAATAGATGACAACCATATGAAACTTGGTGCATAAACGTGTACAAAAAGTGCAGGTGGCGACGCAAGTGAAGGTGAACAGCATTGGTGGCGCACTGTGCATAAGGTGCAGTTAATTTACAGTGAGTGGCTCAGCGGCGCATGTGACAGTGTCAAATCACAATAGGCAGGGGTAATTTCATTTAATTGTAGAGCCACAAGGGAGGAGTGCGCCTAATGTTTAGGCTGTTAGGTCGACGGCGTTTCGATCCGGGTTAGTTCGGATCATCATCAGGACTTGGTTGTCTGAATTAAGGAGTGCTGTAAGGAATGGAAGGAGGTTAGGAAATGGAGTACGGGGGACAGGGAAGGAAGGGCATGTGATTGGGAAACTGTAAGGTACCTGGAGTTGGATCCGAATGATGTGAATCCTTTTTAAGCCAGTATCCTAGGGAAGGAGGCCGTGGTAGCTAGTGAAACCCCACTCAAGGATCGTCTGCGGGCTGCAGGAGGGTACTGGGGAGAGAGGGAGAAATGATGGGGGCACTGCTAGAAGGGGGAATAGATCGATGTAGAGTTGGAGAGAGTAGAGCGTTTTAGTGACAACTCATGTAGCATAGGGCAGTAAATGAGGACTAGGCAAGGTCTGATTGTAACGTACCTTGATTAATCTGTGACCCGATCGGTCGAGTGGATCAGCTGTTTCCGCCTACGCTAAAAGGGAAAGGGAGGGCAGGTGTTAGCTACTCACTATGAAGGAGCGTGAGGGTCGAGGAAAATTAATTCTCGGCGGTTGCTAAACAATAGGCGCACTCCTCCCTTGTGGCTCTACAATTAAATGAAATTACCCTTGCATATTGTGATATCACACTGTCACAAGCGCCGCTGAGCCACTCACTGTAAATTAACTGCACCTTATGCACAGTGCGCCACCAACGCTGTTCACCTTCACTTGCGTCGCCACCTGCACTTTTTGTACACGTTTATGCACCAAGTTTCATATGGTTGTCATCTATTCAATTTATGCAGTGCTGTTCTCAACTGTATACATCCGACCTTGGAACTAATGTTACAATATAAAGATGAATAACTATCTTTTGTCATACCAACGAGTATTCTCCTTCTTTCTTTCAAAGTAATGCGATGTGCATGCTTGTTGTAATTGTCTACCGACTCTTACCTCTCAGGACACTGTTTCTTTGTTGCAGCTGATAATACAGCAGCAGATCCGGTAGACCCACACCTCCTTTCTCAGGCGGCAGCATTGCCACTATGAGTTTCATTCTAGGCTTCCTGCCATTCCAGATGAATTGTGCCAATTCGGCCTGTGTCTGGCGGAGCCAACCATCCGGCGGGCGAAGGGGGATGGCCCGGAATAGATAAAGAATTTGTGGTAGGATCGTCATTTTGACAGCTGCCACCTTACCTAACCAGGACAGTGGCAGGTGTTTCCACCGACTAAGCTCCCTGCGGATCAGAAAGCTCAGACGGGCATAGTTGCCTCGGACCGTGTCCTGCAACGTGGCGGCAAGGTGGATCTCCAGTTAAGGGACCGCGGTTTGCGTCCAGTGGAAGGGAAAGGCGCTCTGAAGATGGGAGCGGTGTGCGCCTCTAGGAAGAGATCCAGGGCCTCCGATTTGGCCATGTTTACCTTGAAACCCGAGACCCTAGAAAAGTCGTCGAGACTTTCCACGCAGTCAGGCAGGGAGGCCGCCGGGGAGGATAGTGACAGGAGGACATCGTCGGCATAAAGGCTAATGGTGTGCGTATAGGCTCCGATTTTAATGCCATGTACCTCCGGATTGAGTCTCAGCCTCTGTGCCAGCTGCTCCATATATAAGGCAAAGAGTAAGGGAGACAGCGGGCACCTCTGCCTCGTGCCGCGCTCGATGGAGAAGCGAGGCGAGGAATGGCCATTGACTTTGATCGTCGCCGTGGGGTAAGAGTAGCATTTGAGGGTCCATGTGCGGAATCTGTCTCCCAGGCCCACCTTCAGCAACACCTGAACAAGATTAGGCCAATGAACCAGATCGAACACCTTCTCAGCGTCGATCGCTAAAAACATATATTCTCCTGTCGTCCTCGTGGCTTTCTCCAGGAGGTGCTGCGCTCTCTTTGTGTTGTCCACCGTTTGGCGCACAGGGATGAAGCCGGCCTGGTCAGGGTCAATCAGGTCAGGCATGAGTGGTGCGAGTCACGTCGCCAGAATGCTAGTGTAGAGTTTGAGATCTACATTGAGTAGAGAGATAGGGCGGTAGGCCTCACATCGCGTGCCGTCTTTGCCCGGTTTGGGGATAACAGAGATAGTCACGTCCAGCAGATCCCTTGGGATGGCGCCCGGTTCAGCAAAGGAATTACAGAGAGCGGTCAAAAGAGGCACTACCTGCACGCAGAACGTCTTGTAAAATGCGGCGGAGAAGCCATCCGGGCCAGTTGCGAGTTTGAGGCGTGATATGGCCGCAATGACCTCTTCAGGTCGGATAGGTCGGTCTAGTGACTCTGCTTGCTCGGGTCAGGGATGGGAGGAGGATGGACTTCAGGAAACTTTCGCCCTCTGCCAGGTCCAAGGAGGATCCCGTGTACAGGGAAGTGTAAAAGTCGCTAAAGGCCGCTGCAATATCTGCATCTTCAGTGACCATCCTGCGAGACAATCTCCTGGACCGCGTGCTTCTGCTGCACCTCCCTCAATGCGCGTCCTAACAACCTCCTGCATCGATCCCCCCCCGGTGTAGTAGAGGTGTCGCACCCGCAATGCCGCATATTCCGCTCGGTCCTGGTTGAGCGCCGCCAGTTGCTGTCGGGTCTGTCGTAACTGCAGCCATATTCTAGGCGCCCCGTGCGTTGGTGCATGTGCTCAAGTTCACGTGTTTTCTGTGACAGTTCCTCTCGTTTGCGGGCGCTCTGCATTTTCCGCAGTCGAGATTGCGATCAATTCTCCTCGAAGGACTGCCTTAAGCACTCCCCAGCGGGTGGCCATAGAGGTATCTGTGGTGTTATTATGCTCTAAGAAATCTTTAATAGTCCCCTGAAGCTTCTTTACTACCTCAGCCCGGTGTAGGAGTGTGTCGCGCAACTTCCAGGAACACTGTCTGCAGGCCAGCGGGGGGAGGGTAAACACCGCCACCACGGGGGAGTGATCTGACAAAGACGCAGCAGCAATCTCAACCTCCGCAGCAAGTGCTCGCATAGGGGAAGAAGCCAAGAAGTGGTCAAGGCGCGCATAGGTTTTGTGTGCGTGCGAATAGTATGTGTAACCGGTCTCACCTGGGTGCAGACTACGCCACAGGTCCACCATCCCCATGTCTCCCAGTCTGGCTATTCCTTCCTCAGAAAGGGCACCCGCCTGCGAGGAGTGTTGCCCGGACCTATCCTGCAGAGTGTCCATCACCAAATTCAGATCCCCCCCTACCAGGACATGGCGATCAGGCAAAGCGGCTACCTCCGTGAGGGCTGTCTGTAAGAACATTTCTTGGCCCTCATTCGGAGCATAGATGGAGCACACCCAAAAGGTGGACCCCCCCAGGGAGAATCTGTAGGAGAGCAACCGCCCCCTTATCTCTGCCCCCTTCTGCAGCACCTTCCACCTGAACCTCTGGGCTACCAATATTGCCACCCCAGCTGTCTTGGTACAAGATGAGGAGTAGTATTGATGTGGGAAACAACGGGAGCGCATTCTGGAACAATCTTTCTGCAAAAGGTGGGTCTCCTGCAGCAGACATATGTCCGCCCTGGAGGCCTCCAGAAGGGAGAGTATCGCCCTCCGTTTCACCGGATTGTTTAGTCCCCTCACATTTAGCGTGAGGACCTTCAATTCAGTCGGATAGGGCTTCAAACGGGGAACCGACATCCCCAAACTGCTGTGTCGCCCGCCAGCCATAGCCTTCGTACCCGAGGTTGCATGCCCAGTGGGAAGCCTCTCAACCCATACATCTAGCCTGTCAGAATAGAATAATAGCAAAGCAAGGACCCCTGAATCTCCCCGAATGACCCCCTGGACCTGGAGCCTCCCCCTCCCACTCCTCCCTCATCCCCCTTCCCAACAGAACCCCGAAAAAGGAAAAACACAAATAAGCAAACAGTTCAAAACATGTGTATTGTCCATCATCCAAAGGTGATTGGTGAAAAAAGCAGGGGGAACACTGTCGGAAGCTACAAATGACCCTCGCTCGGGCCCCTCCGGCACCCAGCAATCAGAACCCTTCGTTGAAGCCCAGGAAATGCTGTGAGGACTCAGGTGACCTCAGTAGCGTCCGTCACCAAGGCCACCGAAGCCACTGCGCCCCCCCTCTCTTTCAGGCTGATGGACCGGGCAGGACCGGACCCCGTTGCTTGTTTACCTACCAGGCGCCATTCTGCGGAACTTCTGCGGCGACGCCGAGACGTGGCGCCGTCCCCAGGCTGGGTGGATGAGGCATCCAAACCCACTATAGAAAGAGCCTCCTCCAGCGACCGAAAATGTATTAGCTTGGAGTTCCATTTGAAGATGAGGCGGAACGGGTGCCGCCACGAATAGGGAATTCCGTGCTCCTTTAGATGCGCCGTGACGGGCTTGAAGTTTCTCCGCTTAGTCAGGGTGGAGGCTTCTAGGTCCTGAAATAGCACCGGGTTATGATTTCTAAACCAGATTGGGGATCCACCCGCGCTTGTCGCAGTATTGTTTCCTTGAGTTGGAAGTCGTGAACGCACACGAGAATGTTCGGGGGGGCTCTGTGCACCCTGTCCATCTTGATCTCTATGGGCTCCTCCACCTGCAGTATGTGCTTAAAGAGCGCTTCCACGTATTCACGTAGGTCCGCCCCTTCCCCCTTCCACGGGACCTATTCTCCAAGTCCTCGGCGTGGGCCTGAAGGTCCAGATTTTGTTCTGTGAGACGGACAACATCCTGCTGTAGCCTATGGATATCCTCCGTGGTTCCTAGATCATGCTCCTCCAAGGTCGCAACGCTTTCTCCCACCCCATCCACGTCTCTCCTCAGCTCTTGCATATCCGATGCAAGTTGGGAACGCAGTTCTGTGATGTCCTCCTTAATAGCCGTGAATAGCTCAAGCATGAATGCCTTTGTTGCTGGGGCATCACCATCCTCTTGGCGCGGAGGTTTGGCCGTTCTTGGGGAGGCCGGTTGTGTGGGGGTTTGGCGCACTGTTTCCTTCGCAGGCTTGTCCTTCTTGGGTCTGGTCGACGCCATTTTGTCGCGGTTGACGGGCCACAGCGACGACAATGGTACGGGCTAGACTTATCGCGCGGCCACAGGCTCAGGCGCCGACCCGCCTTGACCCTCGGGGCTGCTTCACTGTGCCGGGCCCCTGCCCCCTCGATGGTCGGCGCTGCACGGCTCGTCTGTTATGTTATGTTATGTTATGTTAATAACTTTTATTTGGCGCACAGCTGCCCCAGCGAAGGGGCGTCCTGGCGCCTGATCAGAAACCACAACATAACAGGTCAGAGCTGAAAGCAGAAAAATCAAATAACAGAGGCGAACAGGTGAGTTTTGATGGCGCGTCTGAAAAGAGTGAGACTATTTAGGGCACGAATGTGTCCAGGAAGGGAATTCCAAGGATCAGCCGCCAGAATACGAAAAGAGCGTCCTCCCATCCTACTCAGTCTGAACCTAGGCTTAATCGCCAGATGGTGAGATTCAGACCTGAGGGACCGCGTGGGGACATACAGAGAGATAAGGCCCGCAAGGGCGGGAGGGGAGGAAAGCTTCAAGATCTTAAATGTCAGACAGAGAGCCTTAAATTTGATTCTCTGTCTGACCGGAAGCCAATGAAGGGAGGTAAGGACAGTGGAGACGGAGCAGCGTCTCGGAAGGCCCACAATGGCCCGTGCGGCAGCATTCTGCACTCTCTGGAGCCTAGTAGCCTCAGCCTGATTAACTCCGAGCAGCAGAGCACTCCCGTAGTCTAACCGAGAAAGGATAGAGGCCTGAACCACCAGTTGCCGCGTGGGGGGGTCGAAGAATTTGAGGACAGGTCTCAGTCCTCGCAGAATACCAAAGCAGGTAGCTGCTGTCTTCTTAGTATGACTGGTAAACGAAAGGTTGGAATCCAGCCAGACCCCCCGATTTTTAACTTCAGCCGCTGGAATTGGGGACACCCCCAGTTCGGGAGGCCACCACTGGTCTCCCCAAAGTTCCGCCTGCTTTCCTAAAACCAGGACCTCGGTTTTCTTAGCATTAAGCTGTAGGCAGTTGTTATGCATCCAGTTAGCCACAGCTATAAGTCCTGCACGGAATCTGGGCGCATTCACCTCAGGGTCCCCACTGAGTGTCACCGCCAGCTGCGTGTCGTCGGCGTACGATGTCATGGTAAGGCCACATTGCCTGACGACAGCAGCCAGCGGTTTCACATACAGGTTGAACAGTGTGGGGCTTAGAGCAGATCCCTGAGGGACTCCCAGACCCAGAGAATGGAAAGAGTACTGGCCTCCACCCCTCTAAAGGTCATACGGCCTATCCGTACTGCCGTCGAGGAGTAAAGCTGTGGGCAGGGAGGCCAGAGATGCGTCACAAAGATGTCCCCCAAGCGTGCCCAGAAAAGGGGGTAAGTAACCCCCCCACGATTGTCAGGCGGGGATCCCCCGCCAAAATGCGGGTCTCGTAGGGCCAGGGGGACCGCTTGGAACAGGGCCACCGTGTTTCAGGGCGCGTGAAGCGTAGCACACGCAGCTATCTCCTCTCAGAGCCGAATGGTGCGACAATGCTGCCCCGCCGCCTCTGCCCCGGGTGATCCCCCAATGCCAGCGCCATCCGCTGATGTGCGGACCGAGGCCCGATGCCCCCCGCAGGGCCACCACAGCCGCTCTCACCTGTGCCGTGGCTCTCAGCACCGCAGTGCCACGAGGGAGCAGTCACCCGGCAAACGGGAATCTCACCACCACGGCCCCGGGCGCAGCAGATCTCCGCTGCGGGACACCGCTCAAGCACCGGGAGCTCCGAGGCCGCTGCGTCTCCCTCTCCCAGCCGCGGCCGGACGTCTCTTCTCAGTCTCTGGATCCCGGGGATATCGGGGAGCCCGCCGCTCAGGGCCCGCTCCGCACCCTCTCGGTTCGGTGTGCTCTCTCGGCAGGGCCAGCAGTCCAGGCTCACTTTCCGCCTGTCTCCAGCCTCGTAGGCAGCGTCAAATCGGCCGCAGGGGGCCCGCCCTCAACTCGCCGGCGCCAACTGCCGTAGGGGGTCAGCTCCACACCGGCGTGCGCCCGGCGAAGGCCGCGCCGTGGTTTTCCGCTTCAAGGGCTCCAAGCAGCACGAGGGGTCACCAGTCTCTGCTCGCCAGCCCCAGGGACGCCAAATCAATCTCGCTAATGCCGATGGGCACCGAACAGGGTGCTATTCAAAAGCTTATATTTCGGCGGTGCAGGAGGGACCGAGAAACGCGTCCTACTCCACCGCCATCTTGGCCACGCCCCCGAAAAAACCTTTTTAGGGGTTCCATGATGCACCTGGTCCTTAAACCAACAAAGGAGAGATTGGCACAGAAGCTGTGAAATCAAAAGAAGTATTTATTAACCTCACATGAGGGAGACTGCGTCAATATGGTACCCTCAGGCCCCTGTAGGAGGCAGTCTAAGGAGTACAAAGATCACAGGTCTTATAAACCCCATTTACCGCTGAGTGTGAGGGAAGACTCAAAAAGAGGTAGTATAAGTGTGCACACAAATACATATAAGGATACATAAGAATCACTTAGTCAACAGAGTGGGAGTAGAGACTAAACTGCTTACATCAGTAAGAATAGCATGAAAGTTACATACTAGGACAGGTGTATTGGCAGCTACAGGTCTTTCAGATCATTTGCAAGACTCTGGCTGAGTGATGTAGGAGTTAACTAGATCACATGACTCAACAGTGAAGAGGGAGAAAGGACATGGCGAGCACATGGCTAACTAAAATGGCTGCGTAATAACAAAGGGGGAGTAAGGGATTTTCCACAAAGGTGGAGGAAGGTACTCCTGGTCCCTTGGACCCTAAACTATACAAACAATTGAAGGAGTATCAACATTGGACCAAGTCAATGGTCCTAAGTGGGATGTAGGGAGATGGAGAAGTAGCAAAAGGAAAATATTCTTTTGTAAGAAGACCCCTCACTCACCAACCTGGTTGGTGACATGCTTCATCATCGGGGTCCCACCCGGACAGCCGAGTGCCATCCGGGTGTGCTGCGACATCTGACTACAGTGGAGCGGGTTGTTTTTGTAAGCGTGGTGCAAAAAAAGTGAGGTTAAAAATTGGCCGAGTATAACTTCTTGAAAACATTTTTTATTCTAAAGCTACTGGTCAATGTTAAAATCAGTTGTGAGATACTTCTGTTGGCTAAATTGACCAACAGTATCTATGTGAGTGTAAAATAGAGGTCTACATGTTTCAACCTGTGATGGAATCGACCAGGTTTTCGTCAGGACCAAGTGAGCGGAACCTGGGCGGTATACACTCGCTAAGGTGTATCCAACCCTCGGTCCGTAAGACCTAACTGTATACTTGCAGTTGGTATCCTCACAGCCTTAATAGGCGAGGAAAAACTGAGAAACCTGTGGAAAAAAAGAGAACAATCACAAACAGATAACATGCCTGTAACGTAGTGTAGTTTCGCAGTATTCAACATGCTCCATGCTCTCCCCTTCATGCTGGAGAAATCAAACCCAAAGAGTGCATACTAAATGGTGGCAGAAAATGCTAGCGCGAGCTAGCATTGTGATCCAAGTATGCAGGGATTGTAAAAGGTATATTCTGAAGAAAGGCTCAATAGCCTGTGACTAAGTTCTCACACTCACAAATGCACACTGATCAATATTCGTGCGCGGGCGAGTGTAAATTTAGAATTATGTCACTTTTACATTCATTAGAAAAGTGGCTATCAATGCTCGCATTCAGTCGTGTAAGCGTTACAATAGCATGCATTGTTAAATGGGTTATCAATAAAGCATCGTAATTGGATGATGGCGGCGGGAGGGTACAAGGAAGAATGGTAGAGTCTTACTCAAAATGAGAGTTGATTATGCTTCATGGAGGCGAGGATGAGGCATGTTCCTCCTGAAACTAATACTGTTAAGGTAAAAGAGGGAAAGGACTCTTAAATAAATACAATACGGGTGAAAACCGCGTCATAGAGCAGGCAGGGAAATGTCGAGTGCTCACCAACACGTTACTCACAGTAACAGCTGATGGATGTGCCTGTGTTGCCGGTTAATAATAATCTAGACTCACTGTTTCTATGGAAGGAAGAAGGCCGTTATGCCTAAACGCCGACCTGTGCTCCCCGTAGCAGTGGGATACTGCAGGCGGTAGCGTTATGAGTCGGAGACTTCCGGGATTGGGCGTGGCTAAGCGTCACATGTCTGACGTGATGCTTGGAAACTATGGCAACCGCCAAAGCAAGGAGAACAGTGGCCCGGCGATTCCAAAAGAATAAATGTGTGCTCGCTAAATAAAATAAAATAAACGAGCCGAAAGTGTAGGTAATCCCTGCCTGTGGTGAATGTAAAATAGGGCGTATTAAGAACTAAATGCATGGGAACAATGTCTGTTGTAATATAGGTGGAAGAAAAAGACATTCATATAAAATGACATTCTGCAAAGGTACTGCAGGAATATAAAGGCGTGACATCTAAGTGCTTGTTATATTGGATGAAAATACCCACGCCCAATTAGTAAAAAGGAGCAAGGTGGGAATAGCAAGGGAAGCTCATAATGGTCATTCACAATATGTTGATGGAAATCATTTAGGAATGGTGGTCTGAGCTGATCATAGGTTAATGGAGTGCAAAGTGGACTGCGTGGATACGCAGATGTGCTAGCCATAATGGGTGCATTTGAGATAACTAGGCTGATAAACCAAATATGTTAAGGCGTTGCTAGATCATCTCTGGAGGACTGAACCCCAGGGGATGTTATCATTAAGTCCAGACACATGTGTGGCACGTCTATAAATCCAGCGTTGCTCTTTCTCAAAGAGGCGTTGTTGTGTTTTGGGCCCTGCCTGGACCTGTTCGATGACGGTCCATTCCATGTCATTGGGGGTGTGATTCATTTCTAAAAAGTGATCTGCCAGTTTTGTAGCACTCTTTCTGCATCGGATAGTACTGCGATGTTCGCATATCCTTTGTTTAATTTCCCTGCATGTCATGCCCATGTATGATTTGTTGCAGGGACATTTGATGAGGGAGACGACGTTGTTGCTGTTGCAATTGGTGTGTGCCAATTGGTTCCAGGTTTTTCATGGCTCCAGAGAGTGTTTTAGTGTAGCTGGTAGGTGGCACACACTGCAGTTACCACAGCGGAAGTGGCCCGTCACATTAGGGAGCCTCCAGTAATTGACTGGATTTTGTTTAGATTGGTGTCTTTAGGTTGGGTATTCACCAGGGAATCTCTCCGGCTGCAGGATTTTTTGAATGAAAAAAGGGGTTTCTCCCAGTGGAGATTTCCTGTGTTTAGGATAGACCAGTGCTTGTTGATAGACCTCGTCATCAGATTTGATACTGTATTAAAGGTAGTTACGCATGTGAGTGCTATGTCTTTATCTTAAGTTCTTTTGTCTTCTAACAGCGCCTCTCTAGGTTGATTACGCGCTCTATTTTGACATTTTTGGATTATCTTTTTGGGATATCCGCTGGTAGTTAGTTTCTCGGTGAGTATTCCGGCTTGTGTATGGTAGTCATTTATTTTACTGCAATTTTGGCGGAGTCTCAAGTATTGCCCATATGATACATTTTCTCTGAGTGAAGCAGATAAGTCTACTCTTATACTCTTCTGTTTATCTATTTTTTTTTCTAACCTTTAATGGTATAGTATATTACTTATAGTGTTTTAATGGTTTAACTTATAACCTTGGGGCTTTTGACTCTAGTATAAGTGTGTATTTATGGTGTGATAGTTTCCCTTCCCCATAACCTACACACCCTCCCTCTACCAATTTCCAATATATGGAAATTCCCTCGTTGCAAACCCCCCCCCCCGCACGCCTATTTGCGGTTCCCTGAATGTTCTTACTTTATCTGTAATATCCCGACTCGCTCCCGTTTCACAGAACGAACCGGTCCGGTTTTTTCCCCACTTTCTCCGCGCTTAGCGCGTCTCCCCTTGGCGATACCCATCGTTATTTTAGCGAAGGTAGTTACCCTCACCTTCTTTCACTGATTTCCCTTAGCGGTTGCATTTTCTCCCCGCGCCCGGCAGCGCGAGGCTGTGGCGCATTCGAGGAATGACCCTGAGCAACAACGACGCAGCGTCATCATGTTGCTAAGGGCATTTCCTCTATTTCGCACGCGCCGGCAGGGTTGTGACGGCGTGTCCATAGCAACCCCTGCCTTGCACGCGCTGCTTCCCTCGCAAGCGGCAGTTGGCATATTTACTAATTGGCAAAACGGAAATAGAGCATTTTCGGCTTATTGGCTCAGAAATAATTTCAATTTACTGGGAATATTATATCCGAGTCCTTTTCTCGGTGGAACACGTTATTGTGCCTCAGCTAGCACATTGTTGGAGATTTCTTGCCATACTTAATTTCGACCTTGATTTTGTCTTTTTTCCAGTATATCCCCGTTAGAAAGACATATCAGTCCCATGTCTAGCTCAGGCTCTGAGGAGGCTTCGGCCCCTTCCCAGGATCTGCCCAGTATCAAGTTTAACAAAATACTCCAGAAGGAGATGAAAAGCTGTCTGAGGGAGGGGCTCGCTCAGATCATTAGTTCCAAGCGCCCCCCTCAAGAAGACGGCTCAGCCCGGGGTAAGAGACTAAAGAAGAATAACTATAATGAATTGAGCATGGAGGGTCTTTGCACCTCATCGGATAAAGGAGGTCCTAGCACCTCAAGGAATGAAGGAGGTCTTCGCACCTCAAACAGTGTGGGTGTCCTTAGCGGCACAAAGAAACAAGGTGTCCAAAGCGACACACGCTCAACCGATGCTCATGATAGCTATGATGATATTGGATCGGATGACTCCGAATTTCTCGACGAGTATGTCCTCGACCTTAATGATGAGGATCACGACTTCGGAAACCCTACTGAAGAGGGTACATCCTCCTCGAGAGATGTAATCTGTAACCCCTTGGGCGAGGAGATGCTCTCTCCTCAAAACTTAAAACACCCCCGAAGCTCCGAATGGTTCCCTCAGGAACACGTTGCGAAGTTTGTTAAAAAATGGATCAGATTCCCCTTGGAGAATGAGACTCGCAACATTCTACGAGCAGAATGCGCTAGACCTTCTGTGGGTGATAAGTCTTGTTACACCCCTAATCTCGACCCTGATCTAATTAAATTCCTTTTCAAGCTGGGGCGTGACCCCAGGAAAGGTATGGAGAAATCCCTGAAAGTTTGCCAGGATCGTCTCCTCGACGTACTTGGCCCCCTCACGAGGATTCTCGACTCTGCAGAACAGAGCCACATTGAAGGCACTCGCCTCGATGCCGAATTGATTAGAGGCTGGAGCCAAAGGGCCATTATCCTCTTAGGAAATGCAAACGCAGGCATCAACGCCGAAAGGCGTAGAGTGGTCCTCACTCGGATTAACCCTAAGCTCAGTGATCTTGCCGATAAAGAACCTACTAAAAACCAGAAAGGACTCCTCTTTGGAGAAGATCTGATTAAATCCCTTGGGAAATATGTCTCGACCTTTACGGCCCTTGACAGGGCACAGCAAAATATGCGAAAAGTTTTTAATTCGGGCAATAACCTTTTCGGAAGGGCCGGAAGACGAGGCCAATCTTCCGGCCGCTACTTCCAGAGGCCCAACTTCAGATCACGTGGAACTGGCAGAGGATACCAGCAATTTCAGCAGTACCAGCAATATTCAACCCCGCAATTCTACCCCCAGAGAGGTAGAGGACAGCGCGGCAGAGGCTTCAGATCTCGTGGATCAAGCGTCCAGAATAATCCCTCAGGTGAGCGCTCCCCCTCTCCCTTCCCTTTCTTTCCCCTTAAAGGTAGGGGGCAGACTGAAATATTTCTTAGAAAATTGGGAATGCATCACTCAAGATGCTTGGGTTCTGAGCACCGTGAGAGGCTTTACAATAGATTTCGAGTCCGAACCTGTCCAGACTTCGCTCCCGAGGTGTATTCCCATGTCCCCGGCTCAACAAGACATCATCGAAGAGGAAATCTCCTCAATGATTCAAAAAGGTGCTATACTGGAGGTTCCTTTGGACCTCATGGGTTTCGTAAGCAACCTCTTTTTAGTCAAAAAGAAGGACAAGGGTTGGAGGCCGGTTATACCTCCTGAGGGACCTTCTTCTAGAAGGGGACTGGTTAGTCAAACTAGACCTCAAAGACGCCTACTTTACCATCCCCATGGCCAAGGCTCATCAGCGCTTCCTCCAGTTTTTATGGAAAGACCGCTTGTACCAGTTTCAAGCTCTGCCCTTTGGTCTCTCTTCCGCACCATGGTGCTTCACCAAGGTCATGAGAGCCGTTGTGTCTCACCTAAGATCAAGAGGTGTTCGTCTCATTATCTACCTGGACGATATTCTCATTATGGCACAAGAAAAGGCGCAGTTGATACGGGACCTGGACTTTTCTATGAAACTCATAGAAAGCCTAGGTTTCATTATAAACAAGGAGAAGGTCCTCCCTGACTCCCTCAACATCGTTAGAGTTTCTGGGTTTCACGGTCGACACCTCTCGTTGCCTCCTCCTTCTTCCTTCCAAGAAGATCTCAAAAATAAAGAAGCAAATAAAGCATGCTTTGGGCCGTCAGAATCTCTCCCTCAGAGACTTGGCCAGACTTCTAGGTCTTCTTTCATCTTCAATTCAAGCAATATTTCCAGGCCCACTCAACTATCGGGCTCTTCAGAGGCTCAAAGCGAGAGCTCTGAGATCAGGTCTCTGGTATGGGGACCTTGTTACTCTGGATTCGGATTCTCGTTCAGAGTTGCTTTGGTGGCTGAACAACCTGGAGGCATGGAACGGGAAAGCCATCTTTGGCTCATCCCCGGATTTCGTCCTGGAATCAGATGCCAGCCTGCATGGCTGGGGTGCTTGCCTCTTGAATCAAAACACAGGAGGGCTTTGGTCTCAGGAGGAATCTCTCCACCACATAAATTTCCTGGAATTGACCGCCGGTCTTTATGCTCTCATGAGCTTCAGGAATTCTCTTCAGGGGAGGTCTGTCCTTTTGAAGATGGACAACATCTCAGCGGTGGCCTATATCAATCGTCTTGGAGGCACGAAGTCTGCAGACCTCTCGGACTTAGCCAAGAAGCTTTGGATGTTTTGCCTAGAGCACAAGATTGCTCTGAGAGCAGAATACCTTCCAGGTGCGGCCAACTCCTCCGCGGACTGGAATTCACGCTTCCTTGTGGATTTCAGCGACTGGAAGCTGAATCCTTATGTCTTCAGGACCCTGAATCAGATCTGGGGCCCTCTAGAGGTGGATCTGTTTGCAAGCAGACTCACCTCCCAGCTTCCGGATTATTTCAGCTGGATGCCCGACCCGGGTGCTCGGGCATTCAACTCCTTCCTCCAACATTGGGGCAATCTCCGGGGTTATGCCTTCCCTCCTTTTTCAATGATTCAGCGAGTGCTGCAGAAGGTGAGACACGACAAGTGTCTCCTCCTTTTAATAACTCCTTTCTGGCCCTCCCAGGCCTGGTTTCCCACTGCCCTGGAATTGACTTGCAGCGTTCCCTTCCTGATCCCTTCACTGGAGGATCTCCTCATGGACTCGGACGGTCGTATTCACCCTCTTATCCTCAATCGGAGTTTATCCCTTCTTGCCTGGAAGGTGTCAGGAGATCTAATGAAATCTCAGGCCTTTCGGACTCAGCTTCAATCCTCCTCAGGGAGTCTTGGGCCCCAGGCACCCATTATAGATACAATAGAATCTGGAAACTCTGGGTTTGTTGGTGCCTGGAAAGGAACCTGGATCCCTTGGAGGCCCCTATTGTTAATGTGACCAACTTCCTGGTTGAACAATTCGAGAAAGGTCTTAGTTACAGGTCTATTAACTGTTTTAGATCTGCAATTTCTGCAGGCCATTCCCTTGTTAATGGTAGGTCCATTGGTAAAAATGTCATTATTTGTAGGGTCATGAAGGCTATTCGTATCAAAAGGCCTCCTAGACCCAAATATGACGTCCTTTGGGACGTTGACTTGATTCTTCGTCTCTTCTCTGACTGGACTTCTAATTCTCTCCTTAACAGGAAGAATCTTTCTCTTAAACTGGCTACCCTTCTATGCCTTGTTTCTTGCAGAAGGTCTTCAGACATTCGTTCCCTCGATATTACTTATCGTTCTTATAACCCTTTTGGTGTTAAGTTTGACGTCCACAGGAGGACAAAAACAATGTCCGACTCCATTTTCTATCCTCGCTTTGACCTTCATCCTAAACTCTGCGTTGTGGAATGCATGAAGGAGTATGACCTTAGAATGTCTGGACTTCGTCCAGTCGGCGTTAATCAATTGTTAATTTCCTTCGTTAAACCTCATAGGGCTATTAGCTCCCCCTCTATTGCTAGATGGATTAAATCTGTTATGAGCCTAGCTGGGGTCGATTTGTCCAAATTTCAAGCTCATTCCCTTAGAGGCGCTATGGCTAGCAAATCACTTTGGTCTGGAGGTAGGTTGGATGACATCTTGAAAGCTGCTGACTGGTCCAATGCAGGTACCTTTGCTCGTCATTACTGTAAACCTATCCAACACATGTCTGATGCTGTTTTAGGAAGCTTCCAACATGCATAATGTAGCCTCCGGTCTTGTAATGAAATTGCGATTCTCATATTTACATGACTAGAGAATCTGGATTTCATTAAAGACTCGGAGGCTGACATTATCCCCCCCTCCCTCCACCGGAGGCGTTTCTATTGTATTGGCGTTTCTATTTTTTTGCCATGTACAATTTATTGTAATTTATTACAATGCTTTCTGCCTTGTTTAACCTTGTGACATGTTTGGATTTGTTTCCTTTGGGCTTCTTGGACTAATTTCTTTGTCCTTTCAGATGTTGCCTGATCCTGAGAACGTCCTTCCTGGATCGCCCTTCCTGGGTTTCTTCCTTCTACGGTCAAGTTTCATGATGTCCTGCCTTCCACCTCCTCCGTTGTGGATTCTTCTTCTCAAACCTTTGAACTCTTCCTGAACTTTCTACTTTTTCCTCATTTAAAAGAGGCTGTGTGTTGTTGGCTCATGGCTCTTAGCTGTTGCCTTTGTTCTATTTTGGAACTGTTATATTGTGATGCGGCTGCTGGGATCTGCATTAAAGATTTATGCATAATGTCAGCCTCCGAGTCTTTAATGAAATCCAGATTCTCTAGTCATGTAAATATGAGAATCGCAAGTCTCAAGTATTGCCCATATGATACATTTTCTCTGAGTGAATGCGGGTGGAAACTCTCGAACCTTAAAAGATTGTTTTTGGCAGTGGGTTTATGATAAGTTTTGGTTTGAAGGCGGTTATTCTCCTTGGTTATGGTAATGTCCAGAAAAACCATGGTGTCATTGTCTATGGTGTTGGTGAATCTCAGATTTTGGTCGCAGGTATTAATCCAAATGATAAGTTTGTGGAATGTTTCTATGGGTCCTTGCCAGATGGCAAGGACATCAATATATCGCTTCCAAAAACTCATGTGGTTATGGAATGGATTTTGGTCACTCAGTATGAATTTCTGTTCGAAATCATAAACATAAAGTCCTGCCACGCTGGGGGCAAAAATACTACCCAGGAGGTAAGTTTGGGCCTCCGGTGGTGCGGGGGGGGGACGTTTCCCAGTGCCTTGAGGCATCGGGGGTGGGGGGTGGGGGGGAAACACTATTTCCTCTCCCCTGATGTCCCAATGCAGGGCATTCCTGGTGCAGGATCGCGCAGCTTCCGATTCTGGACCCAGGGGGTGGGCGGGGGGGCGGGGGTAGAAAAGCCAACTAGACACCAGGGATTTTGTTGCTCTTCAAAATGGAAGTGACCCCTTGGCCAAGGGTCGCTTCCTTGGGCCCATAGTTTTTATTGAATATATTCTGCCCATTAATTTGGCCTTTCTGCCCTCAGGAGGGAGCAAAAAACCCTACTTGACACCAGGGATTTTTTTTTTTTTTTTAAATGGAAGCGACTGCTTGGGCAAGGCTTGCTTCCAGGGGGCCCAAATTTAAAAAGATTTATATGCTGCCCCCCATTGGGACAGACACCCCATTTGTGACATACCCTGTGACATAGCCTGTTGTAATGTGTATTGTTTTTTTTTTCTAAAGTGTAATGTTTTATTTTCTCTTTAGACTGTTGCAGTGTGCGGTTTCGTTACTGGTGGTTCTGCTGTTTGTGTAGTTGCATGTGTTTGGTAAGAGACCTTTTTTGTACAATTTTAATGTACATTTTTTGTTTGCAAAGTGTGTAGTAATACGAGTAGGTTTGGTTTCTGTTTTTTGTGATTGTGAAACACGTTTTGCATTTGTGCTTGATGTGTATTTTGCTTTCTGTAGATGTAAGTTTTTTTTTCTTCTTTCGAGTGGGATATTGTTGACTATTTGCTGTGTCTTTGCAGAGTAGGTGCTGGTGAGTGTGGCTGTATTTTGTAAGTGAATTGTATAGTTTTTCAGTATATAGATCTTTGTGATAAAGGCTTACATTTTTTTACCTACTTTGCACAGTGTTGGTTGTTGAGTTGTTTGTGCAGTCTCCTTTCTTAGTGAGGATAATGGCTAGCCGCCGGATTACTGCTCAGCAAGTTGTTGGAATGCTTTTTGATTCTTCCTCTGACCATGGTGCAGAGACTGACTCTGATTCTGAGGCAGAGGTGGGAGGTGAAGATTCTGGTAGTGAGTTTTCTCTCCACATGGCATCGTCTGATGATGAAGATACTCTGAGTGCTGATGAAGCTACTTTTGGTGTGGATGAAGTGCCTGTGTTAGAGGAGGATATTGCTGTGCCTATGGTGCGGCAAGAGGCATCTGGGGTGCAACCTGGGGCTGCTAGACTTCACATTGGTATAGTGAGACAAGAGGCAGCTGGACGGCAGCCTGGGGCTGCAAGACTTCCTGTTGGTACAGTGAGGCAAAAGGCAGCTGGGCGGCTGCAGGGGGTTGCAAGTCTTCCAGTTGAAAGTTCTGACCTCTGGGTTGCCCCAGGCATGGTGCAGCCGACATTGCCAGACTTTACTGGTGTTCCAGGGTGTAGGGTGAACACTGAAAACTTTTTGCCGATTAATTTTTTCCCGTTGTTTATGGATGATGTGTTTTTGGCAGAGATTGTTGAGCAGACTAATTTGTATGCGAAACAGTTTTTGAGGGAGAACAGTGCCAGCCTTAAGCCCCACGCTAGAGCTACCCGGTGGACTCCCACAAATTTGGAAGAGATGAAAAAGTTTTTGGGTTTAACTTTTTTGATGGGCTTGCTTAGGAAACCATCAATGGCTTCATATTGGTCTACTAGTCCCTTGATGGCAACAGCTATATTTCCGACAGTCATGAGTCGTGATCGGTATTTGCTTCTGCTTCGGATGATGCATTTTGTTGTTAATGGTTTAGCTTTGCCACAAGATCACCCTGATTGTGACCGTCTTTTCAAGATTCGGCCTGTCATTGATCACTTTGTTGATCGATTTCCTGAGATCTTTGCTCCTGGGAAAGAAATTGCAGTGGATGAGTCTTTGGTGTTGTTCAAGGGCCGCTTGGTATTTAGGCAATACATTCCTAGTATGAGGGCACGCTATGGAATTAAGCTTTATACACTGCGCGACAGTCGGACTGGATAGGTCTCTAATTTCAGGGTGTAAACCAGTAAGGAATCCAGCATTAACCCCCCTGGTTGTCCGTCCACTTTTGGAGTGACTGAGAAAACTGTGTGGGAACTTGGAAGAGGATTTTTTAACAAAGGCCATCATTTATATGTAGATAACTTCTACACTGGTTTGCGTTTGTTCAGGGAATTGGCCAAAGTGGACACTGTTGCTTGTGGCACAATCCGCTCTAACCGTAAAGGTTTCCCAAAAGAACTTGTTTGTCAAAAGCTTGCTCGGGGACAGTGCAGTGCATTGCGTTGTGAGGAGCTTCTAGCTGTGAAGTTTTCAGACAGGAGAGATGTTTACGTGTTGACTTCGATACATGATGAAAGCACTGAACCGGTGACTGTTTGGGGTCAGGTTGCAGAAGCGCGCAAACCTGCGTGCATTTTAGACTATATTAGGCACATGGGTGGTGTTGATAGAGTAGATCAGCGGTTGGAAATATATGCTGCTCTTCGTAAGGCTTACATTTGGTACAAGAAGTTGGCTATCCATCTTTTCCACTTGGCAACCTTTAATGCTTTTGTTGTGTTAAAGCAATCTTGTCCTCAGTCAAAGATGACTTTTGTAAAGTTTCATAAGTCTGTAATAGGCAGCCTTGTTTTAGTAGAACAGGCAAGTGTTCCTAGAGCTGGAGTGGTGGAGGATGTTGCCAGATTGAAAGATCGCCACTTTCCTGATCAAATTCCTCCTGCATCCTCAAAAGACTTTCCCAGTCGGAGATGTAAAGTCTGTTGGCGAAGAGGTTTGCGGAAGGAGGTTCGTATGTACTGCCCCGACTGTCCTTCTAACCCTGGGCTGTGCGTACCTGCTTGTTTTATAATGTACCACACGCAAAATAATTTTTGGGAGCATCCATGAGTGGTAAAGTGAACTGCCTGGTCTCTATTCTTTAAAACTTATTGTTTAGTTTCAAAGTTGGCATTTGTGTAGTGTATTTAGTTTTAGTTGTTGTATTAGTATCAATTTGCAATTTGTTTTTTATTTATATTGAAAAAAACTAAAGTATGATGTTGGTTTGCGTGTAGTGTCGATTGTCCGACGGTGTGCATGGTCTGGCACTTGGCTGCCGGTGTCTGTGGACTGGTGCTTGGCGGTGGTGTGTCTGCACTGGTGCTTGGCTGGCGGTGTCTGTGGACTGGTGCTTGGCTGGCGGGGTGCGTGGTCTGGTGCTTGGCTGGCGGTGTGCGTGGTCTGGTGTTTGGTTGGCTGTGTGCGTGGTCTTGCGCTTGCCTGATGGTGTGTTTTGATTGGTGCTTGGCTGGTGGTGTGCCTGGGCTGGCGCTTGGCTGGCGGTGTGTGTGGAGTGGCGCTTGCCTGGTGGTGTGTGTGGACTGGTGCTTGGCTGGTGGTGTGCATGGTCTGGTGTTTGGTTGGTGGTGTGCGTGGTCTTGCACTTGCCTGGTGGTGTGTTTGGATTGGTGGTGTGCCTGGACTGGTGCTTGGCTGGCGGTGTCTGTGGACTGGTGCTTGGCTGGCGGTGTGTGTGGACTGGTGCTTGGCTGGCGGTGTGCGTGATCTGGTGTTTGGTTGGCGGTGTGCGTGGTCTTGCGCTTGCCTGGTGGTATGTTTGGATTGGTGCTTGGCTGGTGGTGTGCCTAGACTGGTGCTTGGCTGGCGGTGTGTGTGGTCTGGTGCTTGACTGGCGGTGTGTGTGGTCTGGTGCTTGATTGGCAGTGTGTGTGGTCTGGTGCTTGGCTGATGGTGTGCGTGGACTGGTGCTCGGCTGGTGGTGTGTGGGAAGTGACTTAATGCTGGTTACTACACGCAGACCTAGCTGAGCGCCACTCCATGCAATCCATGAGTTTGTGTAGTTGCTGTGTCAGGAATGAGGATGTGTGAAAGTGATGGGCCCTTGAATGGCATTGTCTGCTGGTGGAAGTGTAGTAATGTGATGGGTCCGCGGCTGGCGGTGTGAATGTTTTGTATGTGTCACACGTATGAAAGGTGTATGAATGGCCTGTAAAGAGGTTGGTGCCTTGTCGTGGCTTTACAGCTCACGAGCTGTGAGTCAATGGTTCAGTTTCTCGTCCTTTCCATTATTAACAGTGTAGTTCATTTTTTGTGAAATCACTGGCTAATAAAATGGTATATACTGAACGATCCCTCACCCTCGTGCCACATCCAACCAGTATGTGTGTGTGTTTGAGGACTTGATGTCTGTGTAGTAATTGTTTTTTTTTTCTTTTTAAGCAGGGCGCATCTTGTCACATTTTTGTAAACGTTGTGATGTGCTGCTTTTGTGCCTGGTGATGTGAATGGTCTTGAAAGGTGTGTGAATGGCGGCCTGTAAAGCGGTTGGTGCCTTGAAGTGGCTTTACAGCTCACGAGCTGCGAGTCATTGGTTCCGTTTTTTTGTCCATGTAATTGACAGTGCATTTCATTTTTGTGAAATCTCTTGTTAATAAAATTATATATACTGAACCATCACTCGCCTCGTGCCAAATCCAACCAGTATATGTGTGTGTGTGTTTGAGGAATAGATGGCTGTGCAGGGATCTTGGTCTTTTTAGTCTCTCTGCCAATGTGTACATTCCACCTACGAATAACCTACCAATTGTAGATATTGTTGAAAACCCATGGGAGTACATGGTGATGTCTCTCTGGTGAAATCTAACAATACATTTTATCCACAATATCCTGCAAAACTCACAATGTCCCTCATATTTTCCTTGCAATATTGCGCCCAAATTTTCAATCTGCACAAGTAAACAACTAATTTTGTCAACACTAATTGGTTTAGCTAGGGGGTGGGGGGGTCACATGGGTTTTTCACTCCTTCCTCGGTTGCCATCCAGGGAAACCTAGCAAACCCACACATTTCTGGAAAGTAGACACCCGGGGGCTTTCAGGGAGCTATGGCTTGCGTGGATCCTCCAACGTTCCTTTTCCCAGAATCCCTAGCAAACCTTAAATGTAGCTGAAAAAAATTGTTTTTCCCCACATTTTTGTGTGTAAAAGCGTGGCATCACCGGGCTCACAAATTTCCACCCACCCAGCGTTCCCCCAGGTCTCCCAATAAAAATGGTACCTCACTTGCGTGGGTGGCTCAAGGACCCGCAACAGGCAAGGGCCCAAAACCTAATGAGGCGACATCAAAATTACCTATCACAAAGCGACCTGGTTTTGCAAGGGGTTCCCATGAGTTTTTGGCCCGGGGCTCGGCGGCCATGTAGGGAAACCTACCTAGCCCATACATTTCTGCAAAAAACTAGACACCCGGGGGACTCCAGCTAGGTATGGCTTGCGTAAGCCATACCTCGCTGGAGTCCCCCGGGTGTCTAGTTTCCAGAAATGTGTCGGTTAGGTAGGTTTACTGTAACAAGGAACCCGGTACCCAAGGGGTGGACCAGGAAATGGACTGGTGGACTCACAATGACTCGGATTCCCTTCCTCCTTCCCCGCAGGACGAACATGTTCCATGGCAATCAGCGTCAGGGAGAAACATGCACGGCGCCTTTAACTGGTCGACTGAATCCAAGGAAGACCCCTCCCTCCGTGACGTCAGCTTCGGGGCATTGGTCAAGAACACGGATATCCCAGGGTTGGCGTGTGACATCACCGAAGAGGAGCGGAGACCGGGAGAATACGCGGAGAAGAGCTGGAGTGTTCCAGGAAACGAGGACAAAGGGCAAGAAGTAGATGGGCCGCAAGGCGAAGCAGACGAGCCAGGAGGCCAACGGAACCGCGCTGCGCCGTGCCACACTCCCGAGGGAGGAGTGTGGCTCAGACAGGTACGGGACAGGTTGGCAAGTTGGGTGGGAAGTCGCGTAGTCCAGCGTTAGCCAGTACACCCTCTTCCCTGTTTCCCGATCCCTATTTCCCTCTACTTCCTGTTCCCTATCTACCCTCACTACTAAACACAGCAGCGGTAAAGCGTCACTACTGAGGTGTCCCTTCACTACCCCGGTTCCCTTGGGTTACCAACAGAAGCGAGGACATCATTTTAATTGGTCCTTTATTTGTTTTTTCCCCTTTCCGGTCACCACGAGAGTCTGGCACCAACAACCCGAGGAGCCCAAACAGAGGGTGAAACCGTTTCATAAGGGACGTTTATCCCAAGAGGCACCACGGATCCAGCCGAGTTTGCAAAAGAAAGACTGACATTCCGTAAAAAGAAATTGTATATGAAAATAAAACCCGCTTTACCAAAACCACGTTCCCAGCCTGTTCCTGACTCCCCGTTACATTTCCCTAGATGGCCGCATAGGCCCCGGGCCAAAAACTCATGGGAACCCTCTTGCAAAACAAGGTTGCTTTGTGATAGGTAATTTTGATGTTACCTCATCAGGTTTTGGGCCCTTGCCTGTTGCGGGTCCTTGAGCCACCCACGCAAGTGAGGTACCATTTTTATTGGGAGACCTGGGGTAACGCTGAGTGGGTGGAAATTTGTTGCTCCACGCAGATTCCAGAACTTTCCACCACAGAAATGTGAGGAAAATGCGTTTAGTTTGCCAATTTTATAGCTTTGCAAGTGATTCTGGGTAACAGAACCTGGTGGGAGGCAGTCGAGTCAACCCATCCTGAATTCCCCTGGGTGTCTAATTTTCAAAAATGTATAGGTTTGCAAGGTTTCCTGAGGTGCTGGCAGAGCTAGGGTTCGAAAACGACAGGTAGGCACTTTGCCAAAAAAGGCCAATTTTGCAATGCGAAATTGAGGAGCGACTGGACGCAGGAACTAGGCAGACCCATGCAAGTGAGGTACCATTTTTCTAAGAAGACTTTGGGGGACGCGGGGTGGGTCGACATTTGTTGACCCACGCAGATTCCAGAACTTTCCACCACAGAAATGTGGGGAAAATTTGTTTTTTGTACACTTTTTTAGGTTTGCAAAGAATTCTGGGTAACAGAATCTGGTGGGAGGCAGTCAAGTCACCTTATCATGGATTCCCCAGGGTGTCTACTTTTCAAAAATGTATAGGTTTGCTAGGTTTCCCTAGGTGCCGGCAGAGGTAGGGTGCAAAAACTACAGGTAGGCACTTTGCCAAAAAAGGGTCAATTTTTAACTGCGAAATTGAGGTATGACCACGTTGCATTTTGCCCAGTTTCCTCTTGCAGGCACAAGGCCGACCCACACAAGTGAGGTACCGTTTTTATCGGGAGACTTAGGGTAATTCAGATTTGTAAATCAACTGTTATTACCTATTGAGTTTTCATGCATTTCTCCCTTCAAAATGAAAGACGTTGTGTAAAAATAAAAAATCATTTTGAAAAATGACCAATAATTCAAATCCTAGTATGAGTATTCCCAATTTTGAAAATGTACAAATATATACTGTTTCTAAACTCTATAATTTGTACCCAATTCAGAAATACATAGGTGTCTTTCAGACCGATTTTTCCATGTATACATTTTCCCAGAATAATTGCTCTATAGCCGGTATATAATAAAAAACCATTGCAAGTTGCTGCTCAGTTTTTGGCTCTGGGTTCGTCGGGTTCTTGGCGAAACTACAAGTCCTGTATATCCCCACAACCAGGAAGGGCTAATGGATGTAACGGTATATTGCTTTCAAAGAGCTGACAAAATTACAAGAAGTTACAGGTGAAAACGTTGAGACAAAAGGCTGTTTTTTTCCAACTAATTTTCAATTTTTCCAATATTTAACTGTTAGTTTCTATAAAGAAACCTTCATGGATGTAGACAAATGACCCCTTTCTGAATTCAGAATTTTCTCTACTTTTCTAAACTGTATAGCTTTCCAGGATCCATTATTGCTTTCAAACTCATTTCTACCCTTAACTGGAAGGAGGTTGAAAGCACTAAAAATAGCAAAAATAGGCTATGTCCCAGAAAAATGCCAAAACTGTGAAGTTGGTTCTCTGACAAAAGACTGTCATTTCCTAAAAGCTGAGAAAATGCTGATTTCAGCTCCAGAAACCCTTTTTTGATAACATTTGCAGAGAAAAACCCAGAGGCTTTCATTTGCAACCCGTTTTCCCCATTTTTCTGAAAAAAAAAAACACATTTTTCTGTATTTTGCTTAATTTCTGGGACCCCTCCAAGGGAATCTACAAACCCTGGGTATCTTTAGAATCCCCATGATGTTGGAAGAAAAGGACGCAAATTTGGTGTGGATATCTGTTTTTTTTTTTTATTTATTTTTTTTTGTCCTCATTTGCCTTACCCTCAATATGGGCGATACCAACCACCTTGCACAACACAAGGACGCGAGTTATGTTGGTGGCAGAGATGTCCTAAAAAGCAAAGGGGCTTTCTTTGACTCCATCTAGGTATATTTCAACCTGCAGGACCGTTATCGTAACTAGGCTAAACCCGGTCCACGGAGTGTTCATGGCATAATCATAGGACCCGTGGAAAAAAAAAGAAAGAAAATAAAAACAAAACCCCGGAGTTATCTCCATTTGATCAGCAGATCCCAGAAAGCCAAGTTACGTTTACTACATGATCTATTGAGGTCAACTTTAGATGTTTCATATAAAGACGAAAGCCACCCAGAGTGTGATGGGGCTGTTTTCTCTACCCAATGTATACAGGATTTGCCTTCTTGCCAATAGAATTGCATAGAAGAGGAAGGACCTTGCTTTGCCTGTGATGTTATTTTCCAGCCCAAAGATGACAAGTGATAGGGTTATTGAGAAAGATACATTTAGGATAGAGTTTAAGGTAGTCTTCACTTCTTCCCAAAATCTTGCAATATCAGGGCAGTCCAGGAACATGTGAACATCACAAGCACCTACAAAGTTACATTTATTGCACTTTTTGTCAGGGAGAAATTTAGAAAGTTTCAGCGGTGTTATATATGCACGATGAGCTGAGAAGAGATGATTTCGTCTTAGCCATGATGGTTTCACGATTTTATAAAGTAGACCGAAGGAGTTTAGCCACATCTCCTCACATTGAAGACCAGTCGCCTCCCCCCATAACTCATCTGGAAGAAGAAACTCCCCATCAATTTCCTCCATCAGCTGCCAATACCATATGGCTACTTCTCTCCCTCACATTGGTCGTTCCACTAACAGTTGCTCCAGTATGCTAGTCTTTCCAATGTGGGCGTCTATGCAGCGCTGGGATCTCACCCAGCTTTCCAGTTGAATGTATTTAAATCTGGAAAGCCCAGGGCCAACGTGGTCGTATAACTCATCCCAGGCTATTAGTGATCCTTCCTTAAGTAGTTGACCCCATCTTGTGATGCCGGCAAGTTGTATTATGGAAGACAGACTATCTTTCAAACATGGTGGTAGACCAGGGGAGTCCCAGATTGGAGACAAATTGGAATAATAGGACAGCCCCAGTTTTTTCCTAATACTTAGCCAGGCTTTAGCCCATGACTGTAAGATTTTAAGTTTGATTTTTTTAAAGAATTTCTGGCTCCCAAATTTGAACATGAATCCGTCTACTGCTAGATTCGCCCCTAATAGCATAGCTCTATACATTGACCCAGTAGGAAGATTAGATGGCATTTTTAATAGCATCCTAGAGTGTGACATCTGGAAGGCCCATGCATAGTACAATAGATCTGGCAATGCAAGTCCACCCTTCTCTCTTCTTCTTCTCAACTTTTTCCATGCTATTCTGGTGGATTTGTAATTCCAAATGAAGGAGTTAATTTCTCGCTGACATTTTTCAATCATTTTAAGATCAAATGCCATGGGGATAGCATTAAAAATAAACATAAACTTTGGAAGAATACACATTTTGACTAGATTTACCCTGCCCATTATAGAAAGTGGCAGGTGAGTCCAGGATTTTAAAAGTCTTTTACTCTCACTGTATATTCTATCCAAGTTGGTTTGTCCAATGCTACCCACTTCTTGGGTAACTCTTATCCCTAGATAGCACAAGGAGGTTGAAATATTTACCCCAAGCTGTATATTTGGTAGATTCCATGCCATTATCTTGCTTTTGCTCGAGTTGATGTCATAACCCGAAATATGACCAAATTCTTCAGCCCGCTGAATGACGACTGGAAATGCCTTTACTGGATCAGATGTAAAAACCAGGATGTCATCTGCATAAAGTGCTACCCGCTTTTCCCATACTCTGAAGCTGAAAGATGGAATGTTAGCCTACTCCTGCAAAAGCTGGGCAAACGGTTCGATATATAGGTTGAGGAGTAGGGGGGAAAACGGGCAGCCCTGCCTTGTACCTCTGGTTATATTAAAGGCTTCCGTCAAAACCCCATTGACCAACAACCTGGCCGAAGGGGCACTGTAAAGTTGGTTTATAGTTCTGCGAAAACCTTCCCCACAATTGAATTTTTTAAGTACGTCATTTAGATAGAGCCAGTTGACTATCAAAAGCCTTAGTTGCATCTAAGGTTAGAGTAGCTAAAGGTAGGGAAAAGGCTGTGGCGATGTCAATGGCCCCTATCAATTCATGTGTTAAGTCTGATAGTTTTCGACCCTTAATGAATCCTTTTTGATCTAAATAGACTATAGTACCAATAACACTAGCCAATCTTGTTGAAATAATTGTAGTAAAAATTTTACAGTCATTATTGAGTAATGATATTTGTCTATATGACCCGCACTCAAGGGGAGATTTCACTGGTTTCGGGATAAGTACGATTATAGCCTCCCCCCAGGATTTAGGCGGTAAATCTCCTTCTATTAGGATACCATTAAATAAGGCCGTCAGGACGGGGGTGATGGTATTTTCCAGTGATCTATAAATCTCTCCCGGCAGACCATCTGGACCTGCCGCTTTCCCTTTTTTGGATTGACGAATAGCTTTTTTCACCTCAGCCTCTGTTATCCCAGTCTCTTAGGATTTACTCTGAGTTGTTAAGAGGGTTGGAAGCGTAATAGCTTCCAGCTGCTTCAAGCGTAATCCCTTGCCTGCTGGTCATTGGGAAGATCTTCCCTATAGATCGCCTCAAAAAATTCAAAAAAGGCTCTACCTATATCTAGGTTAGTGGATCTTGCCGTGGCCTCTCCCTCTATCCTGATTTCCTTAATATATTTGAGGGCTTGGTCAGATTTTATTTTCCATGCTAACACTTTCCCTGCAGCTTCTCCGAATTCAAATTGAGAAATCTTGCTCGCTTCCCACCTTTTAGTTACTCTCTCCTGTAGGATATTTTCCAGTTGAGATTTTAACCCGGCCAGTTTTTCCTGTTCTTCTGATGTTCCTAAGGACGGGTCAATTTTTAACTCTAGAAGTTTCATATCTTGTTCTAGGCTAGCTACCCTTTCTGTATATATTTTCCGCCTGTAAGAGGCTCTGTTAGTAATCTGACCTCTTAAAAAGGCCTTGAATGTCTCCCAAACAACAGCCAAGCCTGCAGAGTTACTATTTATATCGCAAAAAGCTGAAGACTCGTCTACCAGAAATGTAACCTCTTCTTCTTCCAGCAAGAGTCTCGGGTCAAAGGACCAGGATTGATGTTTTATGGCATTTTTGAATCTCAAAGTGAATATTAATGCGGAGTGGTCTGACACGTGTGATGGTAGATCATCTATCATTATCAGAGTATCCTTTAAACAGAAGCTGAAAAGAGCATAGTCAATTCTGGATTTGTGTTTAAAGCGACTATTCCGGAAGGTCTCCTCTGGCTTGTTGCCAACTCTTTCTCTCCACAAATCCGCCAAGCCAAGTTGTGTCATAGTTGTAATAAGGGTTTGTCTAGATTTGGCGGAGCTACAAGTTCTAGATTTTGTCGATTTGTCCAGCCTGGGGTAAAGGACGATGTTGAAGTCCCCCATCCAGATTACTGGATCCTGGACTGATACTAATTGATTCCTAACAGCGTCCAAGTGCGATGGATCATCTGAGTTGGGACCGTAGTATCCCACTAAAGTACGGATCTGACCATCCAGCGAGACTCTCACTATTCGCCATCTCCCTGTGTGGTCTTCTTTACAGTCCAGAATTTGCGCTTTTCCAGATTTTTTTAAAATGAATATTACCCCCCTGATGTTAGCATTATGGTCTGTGTAACAGAATTTATCGATCCACCTCTGTTTTTTAAGTAGGGTAGTAGCCTCTGTTTTAAGGAGATATGTTTCCTGGAGAGCCATGATCTACGCCTGTGAGTCTCTCAAGTATTGCAAGATACGATCTCGTCTACCTCTCACACACAGACCATTAACGTTCCAGGACATATAATGGATAAGTGTCATGCTATAGCTACAGTCCCTAACTCCTTCACTCTTTTACACCCCGTTTGATGACATCTTAATTTTAGCATGTTAATAGTTTGATTTTGGAAAACAAGAGAAGGTGATAAACAAAGAAGGGTAGACAGATGAGGATATTTTGCTATTTTAACCTTTCTTCCCCCCCCCCCCCCTTCCGCCCCTTCCCCACCCCTGGGAAACCCACCCTTACTTACTCTGGCTTGGTGTCTAGCCAGATTTACGCCCACCTACAACCTCACCCTTCGACCCCCGCTGCTACAATGTCTTGAAGTAAGAAGTTACTATTGCCGAGCAGTATGGACGCAAAATAAACATTTACTATTATCTGAAAAGGGATATTTGGACACTTCCTTCTTTTAAGTTAGTATATATATTTTTATTATTGTTTTTGTATATATATATATATATATATATATATATATCCAAACCAAACACCCTTCCAGTAAGAAAGGAGAAGAGGCCACTCAGGGAAACTTCGGGAGCCGTTTAATAAGGACAGCAAGGCAAGATGCATTTCGGCATTGTAGCCTTCCTCGGTTGCCGCTGCTACTGGGTTCTGACTCCACCCACGTCTTAAATGTGTCCTGTAACGCCCTCATAGGAAGGTGAGTGAATTCCGCCCCAAAGTCACATGTTGATATTTCCATAGTGGCTCAGATGAGACTTCAACTCCCAGAAGCCATCACTCCTGGTGAGTATTGCTTGGGGAAGGAACATAATGTTCAGGGTTAAGGCGCAGTAATGAGATGGAGTTGCCACGCTGAAAATGAAGTCCAACAAACTCCCTCGGGTCCCCTTTGCTTTCCAACCCCTTTGTACAGTGCAGCCGGGCCTTGAGACGAAGATGCAGTGACCTCGACTCCTCGTGCCGTCACGAGCTGCCCCTGGCGGTATTCCTTGACTGACCTTGCACTTGAGGCGGGCAGAAGTAGTTCCGATACCTCGGAGAAAAAGAGGAAAGCTATGACAGCTGGTGCCAGCATCACTCCTGCCACTTGAAGGAAAGGGGCCTCCGGCGCACCTCTGGCTAGTGCGCAAATTGTATCCAAACCAAACACCCTTCCAGTAAGAAAGGAGAAGAGGCCACTCAGGGAAACTTCGGGAGCCGTTTAATAAGGACAGCAAGGCAAGATGCATTTCGGCATTGTAGCCTTCCTCGGTTGCCGCTGCTACTGCGTTCTGACTCCACCCACGTCTTAAATGTGTCCTGTAACGCCCTCATAGGAAGGTGAGTGAGTTCCGCCCCAAAGTCACATGTTGATATTTCCATAGTGGCTCAGATGAGACTTCAACTCCCAGAAGCCATCACTCCTAGTGAGTATTGCTTGGGGAAGGAACGTAATGTTCAGGGTTGAGGCGCAGTAATGAGATGGAGTTGTCGTGCTGAAAATGAAGTCCAACAAATATATATATACATATATATATATATGTCTTATTTTTTTTTTAGTTTTTTTTTTAGATAGCATTATATACTTTTTTTGGTTTAAATTCATTTGTGTATATATATATATATTTTTTTTTCCCCCTTTTTATTATATCCTTCCCTTCAGATTAGTGCAAGAAGTTGAAATAGCTGAATTAGCTTTCATATAGGAACATATAGGGGCCTATAAGGACCCGGAGGAATCTTTATACTACTAGTCCCGCCTAAGTTAGTTTGTGTTATGGGCCTGGGCTTGGGCGTGTTCTCGGATGGATTCTAATAGGTCATCAGCATCATGTATAGAGAGGATGTTATGCATCTTGTTGTTGTACATGATACGTAGAAATGCTGGAAATCTCAACTGCACCGTGGCTCCCAATGACCTAAATTTGTCCATGCGCTGCCCCAGCTCCCACTGTCTATCCATTGTAGTTTTAGGAAGATCTGAACGTATCTCAAAAGAGAAAATCGAGGCCCTTCATTTTTCCAGCTTTCAGAGCAAGATTTAAAATCTTCTCTAAGTGCGTAAGTCATAAAATTGATTAGCACCTTTCTGGGTTTAGTTCTTGCCAGGCTCATGCGAAACGGATCTCTATGTATTCGCTGAATATCCTTGTCTAATTCTTCAGCTGTTTCATAAAGATTAAGGGATTCCTTTAATAGCTGTATTATAAAGCCTTTAAGGTCACCACCTTCCTTGCCTTCTGGAATTTTCAGGAGTCGAATGCTGTTACGTCTTGAATAATTTTCTAACACTTCGATCCTCTCTCTCATGTTCTCTCCGTCTCTTAGGAGGGTATGTATTTTAGATCTAGCAGTCTATAAATTTGTGGACAAAAGACCTACTGAGCTTTCTAATATTTCAGTTCTTTCACATAGGCCATCCACCTTTTGACCGAATACCTCGCATGTTGCTCTTATTTCACTCTGATTGATTTTAGAAACTGCAAAATCGTGTCTTATCTCCTTCCTCATTGCAGCAATAGAGCTGACTATGGTCTCAAGTGCATTACCTACTCCCAGATCCTGACCCAGGTCTACTGCATCCTGCTTCTTCTCCTTTCCTGCTGCTAGTGTCTCTTCATCTAGCATTTCATCTTGTTGGGTAGATGTTTCGCTAGCAGTAGCATTCTCTACGACCGTTATTGAATCAGGCGGGATGGGTACTAAAGGAGCATCGGACACTGCCACTTCATGGGACGAAATAGAGGAGGGGACTGACCTGGAGGTAGCAGTAGATATACCCTGCCCTTCTGGCTTATCCTGCTGCAGGTTTTTTCCCATAACTGCAGCCATATCCTGCGTGATCTGTAACACTTGGGGCAGAGCTCTAAGATAGGAGTGCAGTGATGGAGTTATACTACCTGGGGCTTTCAGATTTTTGTTTTTGGTCTGTTTTTGCCTGATATTTCCCTCCTTCACAGACTAACTTTTTTTATACTCCTGAACTTTCTTTGGAGCCTCCCCCAAGGTGCACTCTGGGAGCTGTAGTCTATTTTCTTCCAACCCGAGCTCCTTACCTCGATTCTTAGTTTTACTCCTTGTAATCCTCACTTGCAGATCTTTTATTTTATCACTGCCTGCCTTCGGTCCGTCCCTAAATAATTCAAACACCTTACTTTCAGTTGAAGCAGAAACGCCCCGGTATTCTGGCTCCTCTGAATCGGCTGCCACCGGCGATCCGACTGTTTCTCTGATGAAGGGAGCACTATACAATGCTGTGTCCCTCTGGGCTATTTCTCCTCTTCTTCTACTGATCAAAACCGCGGTATGGGACCTCCACGCCTAGACTCCACGGCTGCCCATCTCCAACACAGGAGAGAGGCGGAGGCAGGAGAGGGAGGTGCCGCCGGTGGACACATTCACCGGACAGCCGTTCCGAGATGTAAATCTCCTTCCTTCGAAATCCTTCAAAATCAAACCAGTTCATGCATGCTCAGTCCTAGAGCCTCTCAAAATTCGTCAGCATAGTTTTAGGTATCAGCAGCGCAGCGGTGCGAGTCCCGGGAGGCTGATCAGAGCGTGCAAACCGCTCTAGCTTGCGGCCGCCATGTTTCCCCCCTTGGTGTGGATATCTTATGTGGTCAAAATGTTACAGGGGCCTAAGCTCGCACTGACCCAAATCGCCAAACAATGGCTTAGCACAGGAGGGGAAAAGGCCTAGCAGCGAAGGGGTTAACAGTATTAGTTTCAGGAGGAACATGCCTGATCCTCACCCCCATGATGCACAATCAACTCGCATTTCGAGTAAGACTTTACCTTTCTTCCTTGTACCCTCCCGCCGCCATCATCCAATTACGATGCTTTATTGATAACCCATTTAACAATGCATGCTATTGTAATGCTTACACGACTGAATGTGAGCATTGATAGCCACTATTCTAATGAATGTAAAAGTGACATAATTATAAATTTACACTCACCCTCACACGAATATTGATCAGTGTGCATTTGCTACAATCGGCAAATCATGGTCCAAGCCAATGGGCCATTTTTAGGGCTCAAAGAAAAGAATACAAAAACATGATCTGGGAATATAAAAGATCAACAAATGACAGCTTTTGGTTAAAACTAATCTATAGCTCAAAACTACAGAATTCTAACATTTTCTGGCAAACAATAAACCAACTAACAAGACCTTGTAACGTCCTGAGTTCTAATGTGCAGGAATCGGAGTGGGCAGCATTTCTGGCATTTAAATTTTCGGTCTCTCCGGAAAAAACACAAAGTAGTGACCCATGCACTAAAAATCAAAATAAACTGTGTTATGTAGAAGAAAAAGAAGGTAAATCGTTGTTTAGAGACCATAGCGATTTAATAAACTCGACCCCAAAGAATAATCCATATACGGCGGAAGAAATAATTAAAAGAATCAAAAAAGGAAAAACAAGTGGGGCACCAGGCCCGAATGGCATCCCACAAGCGGCGTATAAATATGCTCCGGAATTCTGGGGACCTTGCCTGGGGGAACTGTTCTCAGACGTACAGAACATGAACCAAGTACCAGAGAGTTGGAAAGGATCAATATTTACGCCGATTTATAAAGGTGGGGACAGATCCTTAGCAAACAACTATCGTTTGATAGCATTGCAGGACATCGAGGCAAAATATTTTGCTTCTCTACTCTTGGATGATTTGGTCGCATGGTCTAGTGAGAAAGAACTGATTCCCCTAAATCAAACGGGGTTCAGGAAAGGGATCGGAACAACAGCAAATATCCTATCCATAACTATGATCGCGGAGAAGTGCTTGAGTAGAAAACAGGATCTGAACATGTGTTTTATAGATCTTCAGGCGGCCTTCGACAGTGTGGATCGTAATCTGCTGTGGGCGAAATTGAGATCATGGGCAATTCCTGAGTGTATCCTAAAAGGTTTGTTGCTATTTTATTCTGAAACTTGGTCCCAAGTAAAAATTGGAGATGGATCACGACTGTCGAGAAAAGTTCCAACAACCATCGGCCTCAAACAGGGGTGTGTTCTTGCGCCGCACTTATTTAACCTCTTTATCTCAGATCTCTCTGCGAAATTGAACCACTGCAATGCCCACCCACCAAAACTTGGCGATTTACAGCTCACGCATTTGGCTTATGCAGACGACATTGTCCTCCTGAGCCTAACAAAGGTGGGGTTAACCAGATTAGTAACGGAACTGTCGGACTTCTTGATGGCAAACAAGTTGTCATTAAACATTTCAAAAACTAAAACCATGTTGATTACTAATCGCCGTGGATTGCATCATGATATAAGGTTAAAAGGAAAACCTCTAGAGAAAGTCTCGGTTTACAAATATCTGGGATTCTATATATATGACAAACTTAACCTAAAAGAACAGAAGAACTATCTGACACAAAGAGCGGGTGCTCTGATATTTGGACTAAGTACTTTGGCAAAAAAATTGGAAGGGCCATCACTCAAACCCCTTCTAACCGTAATGGCAAACAAAATCCTCCCAACCCTGACCTATGCAAGTGTGGCAATGCACGGAAAGGATGCCGACCTACTAAACATCCTGACAACTAAAATATACAAAAAAGTATTATGTCTCCCACGCACGACATCACCAGCGCAATTGCGACTTGAATTTGGTCTAAAAAACGAAATACCGGGGAGACAATACTCGTATATTAAGGTCTGGTACCAGATCAAGCAAAAAGCAAGTAATAACAATCTGAATACCTACCTATGGCAAGAGTTTAAATCCCAAAAGAATTCCAAAGCAAATAAATTTCTCATGCAAGCTTTGGAGACAACTTCCTCAAAAACCCTATGGGATAATAATCTGTCATTTGTTGTCCTAAAACAGACCCTAAATAAAGTGGCCAAACTTCATTCCTTAATCTTGGACAAAGAAATGTTCTCCCATCGTTCGCATTCATGGGCTGTGATAAATGGCTATAAGACATTGACAGCTGCAAAATACCTGGAAACAACTTATTCTATTTTTATTAAGAAAAAGCTGATGGCGTTGAGACTTGGGGACTTTCCCACACGAGCAAATGAACCTGCCTGGAAACTGCTTGACGACGTTTCTTGTCGACTGTGTGGTAACCCTAAAGAGGATCTAATACACATAATTTGTCACTGTAAGATGCTATCCAAGGAACGGTCACACCTAAAGGAAAGTTATCGGTCAATGAAACTACGAACATGTAGATCAGCCATTATTGGAAGCCTGGATACTACTGCTCCAAGAATACACTGCAAGCTGGTGAAGTTCTTGCAGGCATTTGAGAAACATATAAAAACAATATGAACAATTAATGCTTTGAAATATTTTTAACATTGGTACATTTTCTTTTAGCGAAAAATTTATAAATTTTATAACTATGTGTGACATTCATCAAATTGTTATGGTTTTAATTAACTAAACAATAAAGTTTAAATTTCAATTTCAAATTTCAAAATTTCAAATTTCATTTGTGAGTGCGAGAACTTAATCACAGGCTACTGAGCCTTTCTTCAGAATATACCTTTTACAATCCCTGCATACTTGGATTACAATGCTAGCTCGCGCCAGCATTTTCTGCCACCATTTAGTATGCACTCTTTGGGTTTGATTTCCCCAGCATGTAGGGGAGAGCATAGAGTATGTTGAATACTGCGAAACTACACTACGTTACAGGCACGTAATCCGTTTGTTTGTGATTGTTCTCTTTTTTCCACAGGTTTCTCTGTTTTTCCTCGCCTATTAAGGCTGGGAGGACACCAACTGCAAGTATACAGTAAGGTCTTAGGGACCGAGGGTTGGATACACCTTAGCAAGTGTATACCGCCCAGGTTCCGCTCACTTGGTCCTGACGAAAACTTGGTAGATTCCATCACAGGTTTAAACATGTAGACCACTATTTTACACTCACATAGATACTGTTGGTCAATTTAGCCAAAGGAAATATCCTACAACTGATTTTAACATTGTCCAGTAGCTTCAGAATAAAAAATATTTTCAAGAAGTTATACTCGGCCTTTTGTAACCTCACTTTTTTTGCACCACGCTCACAAAAACTACCTGCTCCACTGTAGTCAGGTGTCGCAGCACACCCGGATGGCACTCGGCTGTCCGGTTGAGACCCCGATGAAGAAGCACGTCACTAACCAGGTTGGTGAGTGAGGGGTCTTCTAACAAAAGAATATTTTTCTTTTGCTACTTCTCCATCTCCCTACATCCCATTTAGGACCATTGACTGGGTCCAATGGAGATACTCCTTCAATTGTTTATATTAACTAAAATGGCTGCCACAAACAAAAATGGCTTCAGCTGATGCTAACAGCAATGGCAGCTAGTTTTCCATAGAACGACTTCCCTCAACACATCAGAGCCTCCACTTCACTTCTTGAGCTAAGCAAGAAGCTGAAGACATGGCTCTTCAAAAACATGTCTAGTTGGGACAGATTGAGGGTGCTAAATTGGTACAGCTTAAATTCTTTTTCAATGTATTATTAGGAATTTGTTAGACACAGTGGTTTCTGGCTGGGATGCATCCAAGGCAGAATCCACTGTCCTAGATAGGAGGAATACAATACACTTGTCTGTTAACCTATGCTCAGCCTTGGATAGCTTGGCACAGAGCAGTCAGGCTTATCCTCAGGGTCAAAGTGTAAAGTGTTGATACAACCCTCCACCTAACAACAACCTGTGGATGCTACAAAAAGACTCCACACGGTAATGTCTACAACACACATTGAAATCAAAATGACATACACATTGGATATATACTTTACAGTTATATGGAATTTTCAAACTCTTCTATTAGCAGCATAAAGGCATTAATATATAAATATATATATATATATATATATATATATATATATATATATATATATATATATATATATATATATATATATCCAAAACAAACCCCCTGAATCTTCGAGAGGACACTCTGCAACATCCCGCCCTCCGGCTCTGTATTAGCAGTCCGCATTGCCTGCCTCACTCATTTTCCATGCCGACGCGTTTCGAAGCATTACAGCTTCTTCTTCATGGGCTGCCATCAAAACCACACTTGAAACGCATTCATCACTTTTGAAGCATTTTATTCAAACAGTGCCTCCCTCAGGGGCGTGTCCTTTGTTACACGCACGCTGTGATTTGTGGGGCATGTAGTCTTCCAAATGCGTCAATGTTCATAACTTTAAGTAAGTTCAAGAGGTAAGATTCTGTTGTGGCAAAATTAATGGTGTTTGATTGACCTTTAGTAGGTGGTGGGGGTAGGGTTGCGGACTCACGTGCTGTCTGGATGCAGCGCTGCAAGACGCTCCATTTTCCTTAGTAGTTGGAACTACAGTCCCTTTTGGCCAGCGATATGTTTTTCTCCAGCCAAAGGTGGTGCCACTCTCCGCGGCCGGGGCGACCGCGTGCAAAAATCCAACACAAACCCCCTGAATCTTCGAGAGGACACTCTGCAACATCCCGCCCTCCGGCTCTGTATTAGCAGTCCGCATTGCCTGCCTCACTCATTTTCCATGCCGACGCGTTTCGAAGCATTACAGCTTCTTCTTCATGGGCTGCCATCAAAACCACACTTGAAACGCATTCATCACTTTTGAAGCATTTTATTCAAACAGTCTCCCTCAGGGGCGTGTCCTTTGTTACACGCACGCTGTGATTTGTGGGGCATGTAGTCTTCCAAATGCGTCAATGTTCATAACTTTAAGTAAGTTCAAGAGGTAAGATTCTGTTGTGGCAAAATTAATGGTGTTTGATTGACCTTTAGTAGGTGGTGGGGGTAGGGTTGCGGACTCATGTGCTGTCTGGATGCAGCGCTGCAAGACGCTCCATTTTCCTTAGTAGTTGGAACTACAGTCCCTTTTGGCCAGCGATATGTTTTTCTCCAGCCAAAGGTGGTGCCACTCTCCGCGGCCGGGGCGACCGCGTGCAAAAATCCAACACAAACCCCCTGAATCTTCGAGAGGACACACTGCAACATCCCGCCCTCCGGCTCTGTATTAGCAGTCCGCATTGCCTGCCTCACTCATTTTCCATGCCGACGCGTTTCGAAGCATTACAGCTTCTTCTTCATGGGCTGCCATCAAAACCACACTTGAAACGCATTCATCACTTTTGAAGCATTTTATTCAAACAGTGCCTCCCTCAGGGGCGTGTCCTTTGTTACACGCACGCTGTGATTTGTGGGGCATGTAGTCTTCCAAATGCGTCAATGTTCATAACTTTAAGTAAGTTCAAGAGGTAAGATTCTGTTGTGGCAAAATTAATGGTGTTTGATTGACCTTTAGTAGGTGGTGGGGGTAGGGTTGCGGACTCACGTGCTGTCTGGATGCTGCGCTGCAAGACGCTCCATTTTCCTTAGTAGTTGGAACTACAGTCCCTTTTGGCCAGCGATATGTTTTTCTCCAGCCAAAGGTGGTGCCACTCTCCGCGGCGACCGCGTGCAAAAATCCAACACAAACCCCCTGAATCTTCGAGAGGACACTCTGCAACATCCCGCCCTCCGGCTCTGTATTAGCAGTCCGCATTGCCTGCCTCACTCATTTTCCATGCCGACGCGTTTCGAAGCATTACAGCTTCTTCTTCATGGGCTGCCATCAAAACCACACTTGAAACGCATTCATCACAAACACCATTAATTTTGCCACAACAGAATCTTACCTCTTGAACTTACTTAAAGTTATGAACATTGACGCATTTGGAAGACTACATGCCCCACAAATCACAGCGTGCGTGTAACAAAGGACACGCCCCTGAGGGAGGCACTGTTTGAATAAAATGCTTCAAAAGTGATGAATGCGTTTCAAGTGTGGTTTTGATGGCAGCCCATGAAGAAGAAGCTGTAATGCTTCGAAACGCGTCGGCATGGAAAATGAGTGAGGCAGGCAATGCGGACTGCTAATACAGAGCCGGAGGGCGGGATGTTGCAGAGTGTCCTCTCGAAGATTCAGGGGGTTTGTGTTGGATATATATATATATATATATATATATATATATATATATATATATATAATTGTCCTGGGTATTTACTTGCACCATTATCCCTTCAGCCTTGTAAGCAACATGCACGCAATACAAGCAATCCCTTCCACATTAAAAGCAATAGAAGCATATATCCAGGCTGTTCAGAGGTATTCCACTTTTGCATACACAATAACATTCCCATTATCGCGTACTCAGAATACTTGTAATGGTCAAGAAATCACAGGTTCTTGCTACACCTTGTGACTTAGCCCCTCAGCCACTCAAACTACACCAGCCAACGATTCACATTGCCCCTGCTGTCAACACTTTGATTAGATTAAGGGACCACCTAAAGCGGAAGGAAACAGTCACGTGTTTTCGTCCATCCAGATTAGGTCCTCAGGCACCCAGTGGCACCTTCACAAGTGCAGGATCACTATCCTCCCCGCAGGAAAAAGACTGCAACACCAGAAGCTGGCACCCTCCCAATTTGGAAAATGATTTCGCCTTTGGCAGAAGTGGGAGCTACAGTTGCTCCAGGGAGCAAGTCATGGGTGCACATAAGGCACAGCTAGACCTTTCAGTCATGCTATCCTTAACAATGTAGTACCTTGTGGCGGGGGCCTGGAGAAAGGGAGCCGGTGACCTCAGACTGAGGCTGCGATGTCAGGCACTGTCGTCCTCCCAATCTGGAGGTCAGACACAGTCTATGCTGCCAGCTTGGCTAGCGCAGAATCTGAAAACTTTTCTCAACACTGCTTAGAAACCATACACTAAGGAATACTAACTAGCAGAGGTTTCCGGCTGTAAGCTGGAGCCTCTCGGACTCATTAAACGTCCCCCGCACTGGTCGAACTTGTAACTCTATAGCCACCCTAGGTGTGCCACTAAACTTTACCAGCTCACTCTTGGGCACAATCTGATGACTGCACACGCCGGGAGGGTCCTTGTCCCAACCGACGATCACTTGTTTACGCCATACCCTACGGGATCCTTACGATCGTGTGGAAACGGGGAGATCTTTTCTGTCCCTGGGAACTCGTGGACAGGATGCCAGTCAACTAGCCCTTGGAGAGTACTTGGGGACCTGGGCCACAACAGTTGCCAATTAGCTGCAGGCCAGCAACATCCAGGCAAAATCCACCAAGTGACAGTCCCCTTCCTAGAGCACAACAAGCCCCAGGCCACCACTAGTCTGCAGATAATCCCGTTGCAGCCCCCCCATGCCCCAACAGTTCTTGTTGATGTCGCAGCATCGAACCAGTGTAGTATGTTTCCAATCCCCAAAGTGTCTCTAACTCCTAAAGGCAGAGCCCCAGTGGTTATACCCACAATGACCTATGAAGATGAGATCAGCTCAAAAGGCCACCTTTGAAATGCACGGGCCCTCTCTAAATGTTGTCATGTCTGACATCCTACCCTGGGAGGCTTGATCAGTATCTTTAGTGGGGCCACAACCCTGCCCCTTGGAATGCAGGTGCCAATTTCACCCCCTCTTAACCAATACAGGAAGGCCCCTCAGAGTGAGAGGTCTACAGTATACCTTGAGCCCTTAGTTTGTGGCTTTCTTATCAGAAATGCACAGATGTAGCCATCCCCCCAGCAGCCAGCTGTGAATTGGAGACAGGTGGATAGGCATATGTGGATAGGCATACATAGCCATGAGTACAGACATTCCCACTTTCCCAAAGTGGTATTTCCACCGTCATAATCTCGAATTCACTCGCACCACCAGAGCAAGTTCGCCATTACAAACTCAACGATATCAAACACTATACTGACACTCTTCAGCATATAGGAAATCCAGCTCAATAACCTTTCCACAGATCCCTCAGGCCAATCCAATACGAGGAGCACGCCCTACTGTACCAAACACAGTACTCGGTGCCATTCACTACCAGTGTATGTAGCAGACACACGCACATGCCCTACCTTTTACCGACACCACACCATGTCCCCAGGGAGTACTCAGATATAGCAAGAGACATGCAGAACCTTGGAAAGCATCTTCTTAAATGCCAAGCCTAGCAACAGTAACCTACACACACAGGCCCCGTCATGGCAAATCTGTGGCACATTTAAAGAACTACCTCTGTGGGTGTCACAACCAGTTCTGCAGGCCCACGGAGAAGGTGTTGAGTTACATGCCCTAGGTATAATTCTTACCTCTAGACAATGGACTTACAGCTAACTCAATTTAGCCAACCATGTATACACTAATCACCAGTATGTATAGGACAAGCACATCAATTTGGCACTGAACGGCAGTGTAAAAAGCGATCAAAGTCCTTTGGCTATTACATAGATCAACGGAAAACCAGGAGGGACAAAAGCAAAAAAATTAAAAAGTGGAGGAAAACCACCCTATAAAGGGCCACCTCCAACATAATTTATTAGGATTGGTATGTTTGATACAAAGGTATCACAGATCTGTGCACTATGTGCATAAACACATTTATAAAGGAGGAAAGTTCTCATTAGAGCGGAGATTGGTAACCCGAAAATACATTGATCCCTCCCTTTGGTTCATTTATACCGTTGGCTAATTGGGATTAAATCCCAGATCCAAAGCTATAAAGTTGGTTCAAGTATTGGTACCACTAAACAGCACATTACACCTATAACACTTGAAGACTCACATTCACGTCACACTTAAAGCACATGTTTAGCTCCTAAAATATAATTCAACTTTTGGCAATTTATAAATAATGTTCATTAGATTTCTTTTCCTGGCCATCTTTTAGAACTATCGTTCCCTCCCATACAAATTTCTTTCTTTTGGCCGATATCTATTAAGTACTTTTCTCCATCCTTCGTGTGTTTTCTCTCTGTATCCCTTTTATTTCTCTTCTCTGGCCTCTTCTTGCTTTTTCTGCTCGCTCATCTTGTTCTCCCCTTCCTGCTGAAGTGACAACTAGAGCAGAATGACTATAAGAGTCTCTTGGAATCCTTCATGTAGGCTTCATATCATAGCACAATCCTCATCAACACACCGCTGATGAGAGAAAAAAACTAGCATTTGCACATGGCATTTCTTGAGATCAGTTGTGAGTAGCCCCGTAGCTCGTCCCATCTCTCCTCAGTGAATTGTTTGCTCTATTTTTCCTTCCATGTTCTACATTTGTATCACCTGGTATAATTCGGTCACAGCCTGACATCCAGTGACAAACCTACAGGTGGGCTTACTGGTGGGCTTTCAGTAGGGTATTTGTGACACAAAATAAAAGCATGTTTTGCTTATGAAATCAGAGGTGGTACCATCTCAAGCAAAGAACCGCCTCTCACTCAGAGAAGGCACACGGTCGAGAATAGTCCACTCTGAAACCACCTGCGCCAGACTCCCTGCAGAAAGCAGTCATTCTATCGAGATTTGACCCCTCTATTGCCAAATAAACCAGGCTCCTTGCTGACATCACAAATTATCTTTAAAATTTAGTGAATAAATCACATTTAAGATCTCCTATACAATCAGCAATCAAATACCATGAATTTAAATAAATGTGTTTTATTACATATCTAAAACATACATTTCATATTAATATGTAAAATCTAGTCATTATTGTGTACATTTCATGGCCTCAAGATTGTTTCTGCTGTATCATAATTTAGTTCATGTTAATGTTAAAGTAAATTGAGTTTGATCCTGGGACACACCTCTGTAGTGTGGTTTTTAAAGGCTCTTGGGTGTCCATACATGGGTGGTGTTTGGATGTTTGGTTATGTATCATTCATACAGATTTATAAAGTATTGGGTTTCAAATGTATTATGCCACTGATGGCTGTACAAACCACTTGTTCCTAAATATAATTTGTTCAGTTTAGAACTTGTTGCTGATAATGTGTAAGGAAAGTGAGTTTGACCCTGAAGCAAACCCCTGTAGTGTGTTATGTATTAGGATGGGTGTGCTGAAGAGCAGTCTCGTTCCTGTTCCTGACTGGCAGTGCGGTTGGGTGGTGGTGGTGGTGGTGGTGGTGATGATGATGATGATGATGATGGTGGTCGGCAGCCGGAAGAACTTCCAAGACTCAGCACTTTGTTAAAATGAACTCGGTGGAAAGCATTTGTTTCTACTATCTTTGGCTACTGGAGATGTCGCCTTTCTTCTGATGTACATATTTTATCGGTGAACTCCTTCCTCTAGGCAAGGCTGGGCAATGAGAACACTGTTTATTTGGCAGCTCCAGCTACGCAAAAGCACCTTACAGATCAATCAGAATGCTGCGATCTAGTGTGTGTTCACTGATGTCTCCGCAGAATTGATAACATACTAAAGCTCTTCATACATTCCTGGCACTGTGTAATGGCGTTTCCCCTATGTGTGTTCGCTGATGATTTCTGAGATTTGAGGAATCACTAAAACTACTTTCACATTCATTGCAATGGTATGGTTTTTCCCCAGAGTGTTCGAATATGTTTTTGTATGTCTGATGACCCACTAAAGCGCTTCACACATTCTCTGAAATGCTACGGTTTTTCTTCGGAGTGTGTTAGCTGATGTATTGTGAAGTTTGAAAACTGACTGAAGCTCTTCTCACATTCAGTGCAATGATATGGTTTTTCCCCTGTGTGTGTTCGCAGATGTATTTTGAGGTGTGATAACCGACTGAAGCTCTTCACACATTCACTGCAATGGTATGGTTTTTCTCCTGTGTGTGTTCGCTGATGATTCCTGAGAGTTGAGGAATCACAAAACATACTTAAACATTCATTGCAATGGTATGGTTTTTCCCCAGTGTGTGTTCGCTGATGTATTTTGAGGTGTGATAACATACTGAAGCTCTTCACACATTCAGTGCAATGGTACGGTTTTTCCCCTGTGTGTGTTCGCTGATGTATTTTGAGGTTTGATAACTGACTGAAGCTCTTCACACAGTCAGTGCAATGGTATGGTTTTTCCCCTGTGTGTGTTCGCTGATGTCTTTGGAGTTGTGATGACAGACGGAAGCTCTTCACACATTCAGTGCAATGGTATGGTTTTTCTCCTGCGTGTGCTCGCTGATCTTTTAGGAGTGCTAACTGACTAAAGTTCTTCACACATTCATTGCAATTGCACGTTGCTTCTCCTGTGTGGGTTTGCTGATGGCGCTTTAGTAGTGATGACAAACCAAAGCTCTTGCTGCTTGTGTAGGATTTCTCTTTCTTGGTTAGTGTCTCTGGGTCAGGTTTATAATTATCTGCATCCCGTGAATGGGTTTCCTGAGGAGCTAACATGGTTGATAAAGCACTTGTGTTACTCTCACATTCCTTGTATGTGCGTGGTATTTTGGATGGTTGATTTCAGATTTCACAATGAAATACAAGACTCACCAACTACACATAATATAATTGTGGAAAGTAAAGCTTCTTTGTAGGTGGTTATGTCTTTAGATTGAGGAATGGTTTTGCATGTTTATGAGTGAAGATTAGTCTTCCTTCTGGTCGAAGCAAATTGGGACAGTCTCAGAGACCCTCTTTCCTTTGCCCTTAGTTGTCTGGCTCCACTCCCTTGGGCTTTTCTCTTGCTCCTGTGGTTTGGCCTGGAAGAGTTTGCAATATACCTAGCGTGCTCAATGGTGGTCTGCCATCATCACAGGAAGCAGAGCAATGCTGTATCCACCTCATACCGAACACATTATCAAAGCTGGTGGTGGAGGCCTGTTAATACAGGAAGTGGTTTGTCAGTGTTGTTGCCTTAATTTTCTAGCGGTCATTTCTTAGTCCTGTTGCGTGGAGGTGCACAGCTCAGACTCTTACATCCACTGAATTGCTCTGGACTGCTTCTTCCAGGATCTATCAGTTTATGTTCAGGGTCCTCAGTCTCGGACTGTGCAGATCTTTCCCTGAATATTGGAGCTAATTTTTTTACCACTTTTTTCAGATTTGCACGATTACTGTCATTATTCACGATCATTTGTGCATTCAAGGCCGGTTTCCTATTGGATGTAAAGAGATTTAAAATCACTAAATGGAAATGTAAGAGTATGTGAATACACAATATTTAACTAGTTATAAAATACAACTCGTCATGACCATTTATGAAAGTTACCAGAGATATTTCACCATACACAGATATTTAACTAAATGTGCTACTGAACATATAAATCTTACTTAACCCCTTTACTGCTAAGGCTATATTCCTTCTTTTATGTAATTTCCATTGAAATCAATGGAAAGTCCATGACGAGTTACCCTTGTCATTAGCGGCGAAGAGGTTAATTCAGAAAAGGAGGTGATTTTTCAGTGTTCACAGAGTAACTTAGTACAGAAAGAGCACACATGGAGCGCCCACTTGCTAGAAGTACAGCTTTACGAAGACACACATGGCTAAGATTTCATTTAAACAAGAAGGGATTGTGTAAAAAGAGATGGATCAGGATGTGCTGCTGTCACTTCAGTTTCAGGAAGTGTATGACAACAGTAACCCTTTCAAGACTAAATGACAAAGAAAACTTCATGAAGTTTATAATAAATGCAACAATTCAGGAAGTATATAACAAAGCTAACGCTCCAGGAAGTATATAATAAAGGTAACGCTCCAGGAAGTATATAATAAACCTAATGCTCCAGGAAGTATATAATAAACGTAACGCTTCAGGAAGTATATAACAAATGTAGCTCCATTCACACTCTTCTTGACAGTACTACACAGTTTACACTGGAGGAGCTGATGTTCTAACTCATGTCTTTACTTTTCTGTTTGTTAAGTTATTATTGCCACATTCCAAGGGATGGTTAAAGCACTTGTTGGAAGATTGCACCATTTATTATAGTGATTCCATCACAACTAATAATATACCTGCGATATCTCTGCTGCCAGTACGTGTCTGCTTTTTATCTTTTTCTGCCTTTACCGGGGTATCTAGCTAAATGTCTTCCGTTTGGTGCCAGCATGCTTCTCGGTTAGTGGATGGAGCAGTGGAAGAGTAAGACAAGATGTCCATTGCTTGAGGGTGAGTGCAGCACCTACACCTCTGGATATTTCTTACATTCAGCTCCCTTATGGCTGCATACTCGCTCAGCAGGGTTCATTGACCGCTAGATGCAGGGGAGTGACGCAATGAACACAGCAGACATCAGGTAATAAACTAATAGACAAACGCCATGATAGCGTAGAAGAATCAAAAGCATCTTTAGAGAAGCTCGCCGGGGACATAAAAACTGAGGAAGTGCACAGGTAGCAACTTATGAGGTAGAAACAGGGGAGGCGAACATGTAGGTACATGCTCCATTTTGGGTCTGTTTAAGGCTTTTACTGAGCTGGGAATTGGGGTGCACTGTATCTTAATTCTGTGGCTGATAAAGGCACTTGCTGCAAGGGTGTTACCCCTTCGACCCTTTACAAGAGGGGAGCCGAGCCTTAGAAAGCACAACACCTGAAGGCTGCCTGCCCTGAGGGGAAGGTGAGGGTCCGGGTGTCAAAAAATATCAGCAAGGGACATAAAAGGATCCTAATAAACACAGCCCCAGAGAGGCGAAATAGTCAGCCTTGATGGAGAAGAGCTGGGTCCTCCACTGTTTCCGGGACAATAAGTGATATTGAATCTTTCTTAGGTTAGGAGGCATAGAATTTCATCTGGGTTGGAGCTAAGACATGGAAGGAGAAACCTTTCGTTCTGTCTCTCCTGACGAGGGATGTGGGCCAGGTTTAGATTGGATGGAGCGTAGTGTTCTGGAGGGCATGTAAAGTTGCATCCAGGCAGCTAGGCTGGTTGCTCCTTAGAGCTTTGTTTGTTTAATTAAGTTTTAAACAGTTGTCGTGCATACATTTGGCCAACGCTGATACACAGTTTTTAGATTTGACACAAAAGCCAGTCGACTCTGACGACAGGGAAATAATTAGCTGAGTGTCATCAGCATACAACACTAGTGAGATATTCCAAAATATTTCACTACCTCTGCCAGAGGTCTGATGTAAATATTAACAAACATTTGCAATGCAAATAGGTCTCGCATTTGTGAGTTAGAGCTATTGATGTTGTGAATGCCAATTATTTTTTACCTACACGTTTTATTTTTAGAGTGAATGTATGTAGTGTGCAAAATCCCTTGGAAAGGTCCTGCACTTCGTAATAAATATATTGAAAAAGACGCAAGGTGTGGATTGTGTTAACAATTGCTTGGCATGTACCTCATGGGTGAAGTGTCGCCACACATGTACGCCGTGGTCCTTTACTACTGAGAAACTCATTAATAAAAGTAGTGCTTACAGACTAACCAACGTGATCGTAGCATGTGAATCCGTTTCCCGGCTTCTCTTTCATTTTCTAGACTATTTGACTCATTCTGCGTCTTGGTTATCCCCCAAACACTTGGAGGCAATGAAGTTCGCCAAGGGGATTGGGGCAGGGGGGTTTTGGGGGTACATGAAAACGTATTCATTGCCTAGTTGTCAAAGTTAGTCCGGTGCTATTAGTTAAAAGTGTGCAGATATCATTAAGATTACTTTACTCGCATCTATGAGAAAATCGACATTATTTATACAAAATGCCAGAATGCGTGTCAGTTTTCACAGTGCTGGTTGATTAGTTTGATTGCATTAATTTTTGTATTTAATCTTTTACATAGCATCCTAAGTAGGTTACCTAACCCCAAAGCCCAGAGTTGTTAAATGACCCATAGTAGGGAGTGTTTTACAGTTAAGCAAATGTGTCCAAATGTAATTTTGGTAGTGCCATGGAATGATCAGCCAATGAGGTACTCGATGAGCAGGTATTTAACGACAAGTTCAAAATGCTCAAAATGTACGGTATTGTGGCTGTTTGAACACAACCACCTCTCTGAATGTGTTTAATAACACAGAGCTCCATCTACCAGACATTGCTCACAGAGGGGCGACTGAAGCACAGAACAAAATGTATTCATTTATCCTGAGTGTGAAGGCACCCGGAAGGTTTAGTTGCCTGCCCTGAGAGACTAGGGATCCCTGCGCTTCTACAGACTCTGCTGTGCTCCTCTGCAACAGAAGGGCACGGCTCAGAATCTGCTGCTTCTGCTAAGAATAGGTGAGGGGGATGAGGAAGGAGCATGCAGGAGTTTCGGGCAGGTTTCCAGGTTATTGAAAGTGATGATTCTAACGGGCGGCAAAAGAGTATGACTGTCAGTTTGTCTGCACCAGTCTATTTCTCTACCATCTACGGGGCTCACGGTCATGTATCCATTCATCTCTTTGTTAGAGTTGTGTGAGCCAATATATTAATTAGCAGGTAGAGCTAGCCCGAGACAAGCCAAAGCGTATACGAGCCAGTGGGCGAACCGTGAAAATGATTGGCATGTTAATCATACAGTAAACATGATGCAAAATTGTAAATGTGCCATAGCGTCTCTTCAGAATTCAAAAAAGTGCATTTCGTTAGTGTGTCACTTCAGTACACAAGATTATAGAGCTGAATTGAGAGGAAGTTATTTAAAGTGGTCGTTTTAAGCATGAGTTAAAACACTGCCGCTCCTCCGGCCTGACAACAATGCCAATTGGGAACTAAGGGGAGTCAGTTGCCATGCATACCCCGAATGTTGCCTAGAGTCTTAATATATTTAGAGTAACATCAAAATCGAGTTGATTAAACACAAGAAGTTTTTGTACAGCACACATCATGAACTTGCATATTTATAAAAGTGGCAATAATAAATATGAAAACGGAAGTGCCAGCAGGCAAGAAAACACGAACGGCAGTGGGGGGAGGGTGTAAAGTCACAGACTGAGGGACGGGGCGGGTGGGGTGGGAAGACAGAGAAGAAAATAGTGTTAGCAGTAAAGGGGCCAATAGCCGTGGAAGAATGCAAATGATGAATGAGGAGGGACAAACAAGCCTCAAACCAATCTGAAGGCAGCATTTAAGACCAAAGCCAATGGGCAGAGAGTGGGCGGAGCTTCCATGAAGCTTCCACACTAGAGTGTGTACTGCATGCCTCGCAAAGCGACGGTAGCGCGTTCACGCTGCAACGCTAGGCAAGACCTAAAAAGGGTAGGAAGGAATGAGCTCCGAACCCCGAGGGTCACCAGGAGCCAGTCCTCTTTGTGATGAGGTGAAAGGGGAGGGTTTAACTTTAAAAGACCACTTGTTCAAGTAGGGGACAACCAGAAGTCAAATATGAAGGTATAGATAAGTTTTATTGTAGCTTCTTTCATCAGACAGAGATCCCACACACCTGCCTCAGCAACCACCACTCCTAGAATGACCGGAAGACCTGGAACAAACTAGAGTTCCAAGGATGACCAGTTAACCTCGCGCGGCAGGTCAATGGAGAGGGGGGGAGAGAGAGAGAGAGAGAGAACCATCATAACACCACTCCTTTAAAAAGAAGGTAAACCAGGCGAGTTAATATTATTGCATGTGAGACCGTGTCGAAGGTCGCACTTAAATCTAGAAGTATCAGAGCCTGGGATTTGCCGGCATCTGTAGTACTGCAAAGGGATTCAGTAACTGTTAAAATAGCAATTTTGGTGCGGTTTGATCGAATTTCATTTTGGGAACAATCTAATAGTTTATATTGTTCTAATATTTTAGTTAGGAGATTGTTTACATGTTTCTCCCCATCCTTGGACAGAAACGACAGAAGAGAAATAAGTCAATAGTTTTCTGGCTGAGTGGCATTTAGCGAAGGCTTTTTAGAAGACGTATAACCTTGGCGTGTTTCCATGATATTGATACTTCTTCAATGCTCAGCAAGAGTTTGGCTAATTCTAGAAATATGGGTGTGACGCTCTCCTGAAATGTTAAAATAATATCAGGTTTAAATGGGTTATCTGGAGATCCAGATTTCACTTGACGCATTAAGGTGGTGATAGAATCTGTGTTAAGTAGAGCCAATTGGTCCAAGGGAGCCCATTGCACGTGGTAGGTCCCTGTATCAAGAGAGACAGGTTAGACTGTTTTCTCACCCCTGTTAAAGTAAAGATAAAGATAACTGACCAATCTTGCTGCAGTGGCTGTTAGAAGCTTCCGCTAATCCAGGAGTGGAGGTGGGTTTAATCAGGTTGTTCACAACAGAGAAGATTACTTTTTAAAGCTTGCTGCTGCTTTTGATTTGTCGCAAGTAATTTGACACGGGCTGTTTTAATCAGTTTCTTGTAGCATTTAATCGCTCTCAAGTATTGCATTCAGCATGATGCTGCAGCATGCAGCATCATAGGATTTGTAGCAACCACACTCTAGTTCTTTGAATTGCTTCTTTTATGAGCAATGCTTTATAGAACCAAGCAACTGGGGGGCGGCTTCCTACTTTTATAGAGCTTGGCAGGAATAAAATGATCCAAGGCAGAATTGAGCCATGCTTTGGTGGAAGTCTCCTCCCGTTCTATATTGGAGTCTAATAGAGGCACTCTCCTTTCAATTAACCTTGAGAAGACAGATGGGTCCAGTTTATGCCACTACCTTCTCATTGTGGGGTTACCGGTAATGTTTTTTTCAACGCTAGGTGTATCAATGGTCATAGGCACCAAATAATAGTTTGACCAGGCCACTGGAATAGGGGGAGCAGTTTGTAGGGTGGCCAGGTTGTAAAACTCAGGGTTTAGCAGATGGCCAGCCTAGTAGCTGAATGTTTTTAATAACTGAGCAAATTGGAAAGTGGCCAGGTCATTAGTAAAGTCATGGATTTCTTTATTGTTGATTAGATCAAGATGAAGATTCAAGTCTCCAATTATGCTCAAGTTGGACAATTGAAGTGAGTGCAAGGTAGAGCACTCTATTAGAGATTCCCTGGGGAAGCATCGGAGCAGAGACGGGGCACTGACTACTACCCCCAGGCTCCACCGCACGCCACATCACTCTTCCTGCACCAGGACATTCTGCAAGGCAGCTGCATGGTACCTCTGCGCGGGGCCACCCGCGCTCGTCGGCGGAGGCTAGGCTGGGACCCCCCCTTTAACTTCTACACTCCCCTGTTACAGGCCCACCACGGGCAAAAAAAATCTGAGAGCAACAGAGGAGGTAACTATTACTTCTTTAGATACCTTTCTGGCCTAGGCAACATCAGCTTTTGAAAAATAAATCCCACTTATAGAAAAGAGACTTTGGTTGGGGTCAGGGGCAGGGCAGTCATCTAGTTGTTTCTACAACCAAGGGGGGTGTAACAAAACTAGATGGGGTTTCTCTTCCAGAATTGCCAGCAGTCTCTGTACCAACACACACAGCGTGCCTCTACATTTAGTGGGAAACCAAACAACGCTACCTTCGTAAATGGTAAATGAAAACGAGGCCATGCGACACTGCCCTCCAAGTGTCCTGCCGAGAAGATCAGAAAGGTCGCATTGCCAGCGAGTTCCACATGTATGAATGGGCACCAACATTCAGACACTACATTTCCCTCATTGGTGTGATCTTCTTGATAACTTTAAACAACTTTTGCGACCTATCTAGATTCTATAGCTCACACCTTACAAGGTTAGCACAACAAATGACGGTAGATTCCAGTGGTAGTTTAGCTACTTCTATCCTCTAACCACCAACTAAGGTCATCCCCTCTGATGTCTGTAAAACTCCTTAAAACTAGGATTGTGAAAGTCATAATTTGTGTACTAATTGTGAAAACATGATCCTTGGTCGTGAGTTAGTTAAATCGCCCTCTAATTCTATTGGTCATCCTTGTGTTGAAAATCAGTGGCTCCCAGCAGGGATCCTAAAGGTCCAGACCATGTAGATCTGGTCTCTATGTGTAGCCTACCGCAGGTGACCATACAAGATTCTATGGGTAAGGGGCAATCACATGACTTATGAAGACCACAGGTTAAGGTAAATCCCCCATCTACTCAGGCCCATAGCAGACCAAATCAACAATACATGGACTCCTGCAGCTTGTCACAGTGTTAAAATTTTAGTCAACGTCCCTTCACTACATCCCAATCTTACAAAATCTTCACTTCAGCTGATGGCCAAGGCTCGACACTGAATGACTCAAAACTAAAATAAAGGTCATCTCATTGAAAATCATTTGATCAAGACCAGGAGAACGCAGTGAATTAGGTCTGATGAAAAACAACCAATATTGACTGGTTATTTTAAATTTTGATAATGAATGGCTTGTGAGAGACTGGTTAGGGAGTTTACCGGTTGCCCCTTCACTCCATTCTCAGATTTATCCAGTCTCGTTGGGCTTTTTCTATAGGTCGCACCAGTACGTAGTTCCACCGTACTCACTCAGGGCCTTTCTTGAGTGAGAACTGGTGATAAGCCTGCCCAGGTTGCTTTTAATGCCCTTGCTCTATCAAATAGGTACTCATTGTTGGAAGATATGGAAGCATGTGTTTGACTGATCTCTCCACTAAATCATTTGCCTCCTCAGTCTGTTCTTTATAAAGATTATCAAACGATTTCTGGCATGGTACCCATGGAGAGGATTCAGTTGGTTGTTTTAGATTCAGTGAGCAGTATTACATCCTTACCAATTGACGCTACATCATCCTTCTTACCAGTACCGACAGCGATTCGGTTGCAGGAGTCCCCAAGTGATATAAAGTTTCTCTGTAGTAATATAGCGGGCTATGAAAACAAAAAGGATAATCAAAATTCTCATAAGTGTTTACGAATTCTGATACTATCTGCTTTAAGGAAAATTGGGCAGAGCAGTCTGTCTATTTAAATGGCTACAGCTCCTTTGTTATGCCAGCAGTTCCATCCGCAGCAGGTAGATCTACTCAGAATTATAGTAAACAGGATTACCCTAGGTAATGTGACCTTTATCAATAACGTGCCCCATTTTCATGTTATCACGACTGAAGGTTCTGGGAAAATTGATTTGTTACGGATTCAGTTTTAGAATAATAATTTTAAGATTCCTACACAGGTGATAGAGTTGGCGGGAATATTTGGAAGTTCTGTTAACATACCACACATGTTCAAGTTTTTTTATCTGAGCTGGGCATTTTCATGTGTACTGTAGCCCCAATTCGGACAAGCGTATTAGTGGGGTAACTGACACTAATGATTCGTTAATGGTCCATTTTTATGTATCATAACTACAGAAACATTTCAAACAGTTTTTCCATAAACTTGGGACCTAGTTATAATAAATCTGTGTCATTCCACGACTGGTCAACCCCTCCCCAGCTTTCAACGTACTGGAGTTACCTTGACAACTGATTTTAAAATTATTCAGACAAATTTGAAGAGATATATTAAGTCCTCCATAGCCAAGTTGACAAAGTTCCGTGATCATGCTTTCCTTCTTTTTTTGTTTTGTTTGGCCTCTTTCTGCTAAGTCAAGCTCTATAAATGCCCCAAAACCGATTAGGAAAAATGGATCTACTCTTAAATGGGAGAAAATTAACCCTATTACCTCCCTCCCAAAAGTTGTAAAAGAGGTGTTACCTGACACTGAATCCTGCTTAGACTCCAACACTGATAGTCATCAAGTAGTAATAGCATTTAGTAAAATTTTAACATCTATAAATTCTAATCTTTTATATCCACTCCATCGACGATAAGGGGGCTTGAGACAAATTGCTTGAAGGCATCCAAAGATCTTGGCACTGCTCTTAAAACAAGTCCCAGAAACAAAGATTTGATAAGGAAGATACGAGCTGACTACATGACAGCTAGTGCGGTGAGAAAAAAGAAGTTACGGGATGAGGCATGGGTACATTTGTGAGAGGCTTCGAGGAGTAAAGATAGCATGGCATTTTGGAGGGTGGTAAATGCCCTTCTTCTGCAGGATCAGGGCAGCCCCTCTCTTGATATTCATATAGATCAATCCACCTGGCTTTCTGACTTCCTACGCATTTTTATTGTAGAGATGGATAGCGCTACAAAAAAACGTTAGGACTTGATGACTGCCCATTTGGGGATGGAATTCTCATGTGAGGAAATTGAGCTTGCACTCTCTCAATCACCTGCCCTAACGGCAGCAGGTTCGGATGGGATTTCTCTGGAGTTTTTCTTTGTACATAAACATTTATGGGCATCATTCTTGACCCATGTTTTTAATACCGTTTTCCAAAGTGGCACCCCCAGTATCGTGGAAATAATCCAGGATTATCGCCATATATAAGAAGGGGGATCCCACGAATCCTGCAAATTACCGCCCATTCTCCCTGCTGGATAGCGCTGCCAAACGAATGGGGAGATTGCTCCTAAATAGACTGGAGCAGTGGGCATTTGTTAATAATGTTTTAGCTGAGACACAATACGGGTTTAGAAAGGGGAGGAGTACGATCGAACACGGACAAAATTCACCCTTGCTTGCAGCAAAATATGTTTGTGCAAAAAAGGGCCGTTTTTATATGGCTTTTGTGGAATTGTCCATGGCCTTTGACTGCGCAAACCACTCAGACAACTCCATAATTCTTTTTATTATGGAGTTGTATAGAGAGACAGGGGCAGTAGTCAGGTTTGGTAAACGGGAAAATATTAAAAATATTTTAAATTAAAAAGAGGGTGTGACAGGGGTGCGTCCTTGCCCTCTTTCTTTTTTCCTTGTACACCAATAAATGTAATGAAGTTTTGACCGCGCAGTGCAGAGATCAGCAGGTGGCATATCATGTCATATTGATATGCTTTGCTTTCGCACTGTGTTAAGTTAGCATGAACTTATTAGGAGTTTAAACGCCATTTTACCTTTCTGCTGCTTCTGCACACGGCACATAATGTTATTAGAGCCTTTAGCCTAGTAGAATATTTTGTTTCACATGCTATTAGTATCAGCTTTGCTTGGTAAGCTATGTCTGTACAGTGAGTGCTGAGGCCTTCAAGGTTACTTCAACACAGTGGTTGTTGTGAGGTTTGATCTTCGCACGTTCTAGACATAACATACATGCAGCTGCAGTCAAATTCTGGCTTTAGGCGCATTTAATATTGCACTACACAGAGCATTAACACACACTTGATGATGCGGTCAAATTCTGGCTTTAGGCGCATTTAATATTGCACTACACAGAGCATTAACACACACTTGATGATGCTTCGCATGCAGAGAAGCTGGTGGAAGATGTGATCCCTTACCACTAAGATCAGAGGTATGGGGCCGCCCTGCTAAAACCCAAAGAGACCTTCTTAGATATAATATAATATACTAGCAAGGGAGGATGAGAATTAGGTGTCTTTTAGCCTTCTTCCCTCTAGCATTTTAACATGCTTTCACTCTTTGTATTCTATGGACTAGTAACTATGCTGATTACTTTGTTTTTTATAATATGCTTACTTGTATTAGCTAAGATACTGCGCTTGAGAACACTGCATTAGAAAATAAACATTTCAAATGTGCACGCGCCCCTCATTTACTCCTCGTTCTGGATTGATATGATTGTATAACGAAAGAGTGTTCATGTGTTCCACGTTACCTGAGGTGTTCTAAGTCCATGTTCTGGGTTGTCTAAACATTGGGAGTTTGTAAGAACCAATGAGGCACTGATTGCTAGTCTGGTAGGGGATTTTGGGTACTATGGTGAGGTTTGGCACACCCTAATTCACTGAGGTTCCAAGTCTCTATGCACAGTTCTGTGTAGGAGCAGAATCCCTGCGACAAGCGCTGCCTGCTCCCTTCTATGCAGATGATGCAGTTTTGATGGCCAGGACACCCCTGGCCCTACACTGTGTGATTGGGTCTCATTCAACTTTCAAGGCTGAACTGGGTCTGCTTGTTAACAAATCAACAACCGTTATGATAGTGGGACTGGGAAGGGAAAAGTCTACTTCATTCCATCTAGATAGGTTTTCTCTGGAACGGGCACAGTCCTTTATTAGGTCGAGCCTGAGCCAGCATGAGGGCACTGCTCTGTGGAGATCTGTGGTAGTTCAGTACGGAGAGAAGCTTTGCTCACTCCCCTGACCTTATTTTTGATTGGCTTGTGTCTTTGTCCTTCCTAAATGCTGGCGTCTGATTCATTATGAGGCTTATTAGTCCCTCCTTAGAAAGGCATATCCCCATTTGTATTCTGCCGTGGCTACTAGCACCTTTTCTTAGTTGTTAAATGGTGTGTGCTCTATTTTCTGTAATGAGTTTTTCCTACAGCAGGCACGACGACGTACCCAGCCAGGACAATGGCGAAGCAGATTTTCCAAGCGCTGCAATTAAATTTAATTTCAGCTTCAAAGCTGCATCTGCTCCTCCTCCAGCCCCACCCACATCTTCATCAGCGGCAAAAGTCTGTTCCGGCCATAGTGATCAGCCACTGAGCTGGGCTCAGAAAGGCCCGCCTCCCGTACTCCCCTGCAACAGCTGACCAGCAGCCCACGTGGCTGCAAGGAACGCAATGCACTCCAGTACTGATTTTGTTAAATTGAAAATATCAGCTTACTTCCTAGCATAGATTCGCAAATGGTACACTTATGCCATCTACACTGCGTGTACACGTTAGTTCTCCAAAATGCATCCTAACTAAAACGCTTCCAAGTTAGACATAAAAGCCTAATTATAAAGCTTCCGTTTTCAATAAAGGTTCTGGAAAACAATGGGCAAGAGCTCTCTTGCAACCAACCTTGTTAATCTCCCCCCACCTCTGAAGCTATTTTAGCCAATCAGCAAGGAGTTTGTTGTCCTGCAACCAGCAATCGTGTTGCTCGTTCCACATGTGCAGGTCATGCTGGGAACGCGATGGTAATGGCTGCCTCCTACTGCTCCAACACATAACTGCAACATCTCTGGACCCCGGGGCTCGCGGATTCCGGAGAACTGGTCGCTTTGCAATCTGGCCTCCCTCTCTCCCGTGCTGTTCCGAAGGGCTGTCAACATGATAGATAGCTGCAAAAACAACAGCAGCACCACCAGCAGCAGGACTTTCAGGACATCTGTACCTGCTGAGGATTTCGAAGCAGTCATGAAAGACAAGTAATGCCTTGATCTGAACAGCCAGAAAAGACTGAAGGAGGGGCAGTGTGTCTGTGGATGGACGGGGGCGTGAGGGTAAGCCATGCAGATATGACTTCAGCTTGGGCTGAAAATCCGGTGGATGAGACGGTGTCTGTCTGCCCCTGCTGCACATTCCTGTCTGCCGTGCACACATCCCACCCCTGCCCAGACCTATGCAGATCAACCAGCCACACCCGGATCCAATGTCAGAAGATGGGGGGGCGCGTAAATGTTTTCTGTAAAACCACAGGAAAAACATGCCCTTCTCAAAACATTTCACAATATAGTTGCTCTTCTGTGCACACACACACACACACACACACACGATCAATACACAAATCCGAGGGCTGTCCAAAAAATCTTTTGCTTTGTGGGGTAAAATCGATGCTTACTATGAATTAATTACTATAGTCACCATCTGTTGTAAACAAAGTAGGCAACATATGACTGCCCATGTGATGAGAGCAGTCCGTGAACCGGGTTTTAAAGTCTTTATTGCGATTATTACATCATAAAAGACAATTTGTGACAGAGAGAATAAAACAGACATAAAATACAAATTTAAGACCATCATCATAATTACATAGAAGATTTCATCGTTAAAAAAGAATTAAACAGTATGATAAAGACATCATATGCGAAAACCCATTTAAATTTTTTTTAGCGATCAGGATGCCTGCAGATGTCTAGCTCTAATGACCCATGCCCACCCCAGAAATTTGGCGGCACCTACAACTACCGCTTCGGAGGTGGTGGTACGTAACGCCCACAACGCCTCAGCACTCCCTCGGACTTTAAGGTGGTAGCAGATGGCCCTAATCCATTTGTTTCTTGGTGCGTAGTAGGCAGGGCATGCAAATAAAAAGTGACCAATACTCTCCTTTTGGTCAATACACCAAGGACAAGAATCAGTTGAGAGGGCGGTCCATATCTTAGTATAAGACCTTAAAGGCAAAGACCCGACTCGATACTGATGGTACAGCTTTTTGTCTAATGTCTTGGTTATGACGTCCCAATAATTCTCAAAGAAGGGATCCAATTTGTGGGACAGGAATCTACCAGTTAAGCTGGTGGCATCTGAACTAATAACAGAATCCTGTCGAACAAAGGCCCAATATAGTGCTTTGAAATCTGGTTTGGATGGGAAAGTAGCAGACCCCGGAGAAACCCACAGCTAGTTGCAGCCAATATCTTCCAAGATTAGTTTAACTTCACGCAGCCAGGGTATACTGCTTGACCCCCAAACTGATCTTACTTCTTCTAGTTCCCTAGCAAAGAGGCTTAGATCTGGGGATGTCCAAATGCGTCTCCACAGGGCTACTAGCCGATATCGAGCCATCTCATTAATTGGTTTGCAACCCCAAGTCCAGACAAAGTGGTTTTGTCGGGGCGGATTGGGGGAAGGCCGACCAGTTTTCGCATGAATTTGTTTTGGACTTTTACCAAGTTTGATAGGTCCGTAAACCCCGAGAGATCTGCCCCGTATAAAATTGCAGAGCTGACCTTGGTATCATAAATCCTGAGAGCAGGTTTAACCCGTTTGGTTAGAGACCTTTTTTGCTCCTGCAGGAGACAACCAGTAAGGCGTGCAAATCTTAGATGAATTGTATCAACCTGTGGTTTCCAACTAAGGCGGTAGTCCAGGGTTACTCCCAGGTAGGTCATAATCTCTACTTGTTCGAGATTTACTCCATTCAATCTCACTGAACTTTTAATGGGGCGACTTTTAGTTAAGACCATAAATTTGGTCTTGCTCACATTAATTTTCAGGTCATTAACCAAGCAAAACTCCTCAAATCTATTTAGTGCAGTTTGCAAGCCACTACGGGTCTTTGAGAGGAGCAGAGTGTCATCGGCAAAGAGGAGCATGGGGAACTTAGCCCCACCCAGTGAGGGAGCATCAGTGGGGGTACCAGCAAAGAACTTCACCACCTGGTCGATAAACAGCAAAAATAACGTGGGTGCCAATACACAGCCCTGACGGACGCCTCGAGTTACGGGGAAGCAGTCCGTCACCTGCCCTTGGCCTCTCCACCTCACCCTAGCAAAGTTACCCTCATGTAGACTTGCTATTAGGTCAAGCAATTCCAGCGGCATTCCCAGGTTTTTCAGGACAGCCCACAATTTAACCCTTGGCACAAGGTCGAAGGCTGACTTTAGATCTATAAAGGCTGCATAGATGGATCCGCCGCCCAACAGCACCACCTTCCAGTATATCAGAGTAAATCTGAAGACCTGGTCGATGGTGCTGGTACCTGATCTAAAGCCAGCCTGTAAGGGAGAAAGGATACTTTCCGTCTCCATCCAACCCTGGACTCTGACGAGGAGCATCCTGGCAATGATTTTTTGTAGAGAGTCTATTAGGCTTATGGGGCAGTAATTGCCCGGGACCGAACGGTCCCCTTTTTCAAAAATTGGGACAATTTCCGCCCCCTTCCAGGATGCTGGGATTCGTGCCCCCTTAGCAATGGCATTCGCTACCGAAGTTATGTAGGGAACCCAGAGTTGCAGGTTAGTTTTAAATAAATCAGCCGGGATGGAATCCATCCCTGGGGCTTTCCCACACTGAACCAAGCAGATTGCAGATTCAGTTTCTAAGGACATGAAAGATAACACTTGGTTATGAGTGAGGAGGGAGGTTTCCCGCATGACTTGGGCAATGCAAGATTCCAAATCAGGATCCATAAACTGGCTAGAATAGAATTTAACCCATGCCTCCACAGACACATGATTCACAGGAGTTTGGGAGTCGGGGTTTCTACCCCACTTCACTATTTCCCAGAAGTTAGCCTGGTTGGAAGAGCTACAAGCCTCTAGGAGATCTGCCCAGTGGCGTTCGTCCCACTCTTTTTTTCGCCTCCCATTGTACTTTTTTGTATCTTAGACGTGCCTCTTTTATATCACTTATGATCCTGGATTTAACTGCTTTAATTAAGCCGCTGTGCGCGACCCTGCAGTTTTTGTTGTACCATTTTTCCTGACAACCCTGTGCCTTCGCCTTTCCTCGTGTTAGTGGGATGGTTAAGAGGGTCTTAAGTTCGTTAAAACACTGTTCATGAAGTTCACAAATCTGGTCGGTGGCAGCCGCGGTGGGCGATAATTTCAAAATAACACTGAGTCGATGATACTACCCCCGTTATACCTTCTAAAAGGGAGGGATCATCCACAACCCTTGACCATTTGAGCCTTCTTCTATCATTAGTCAGGGTGGCGTCACCCGTTAGGTATACAACAGAAGTAGACCGGGAACACCAGGGAGTCTTAGAGTAAGAGACAATGGGTTGTGGTCACTTTCGGGGCGAACCATGACTTCCATGTCGTCCAGAAGTGACCAGTATTCCATTTTTAACAGGATGTAATCTATTCTGCTTTTACTAATCCCATTGTCGAAAGTGGGTTTACCGGCCTTGTCAGAGGCCGTACGACCATTGGCTGCTCTCAGACCCCAATCCAGACACAACCCCGCCCAATGTAAGGCAGTCTCTGTGCCCCTTTTAATATTATTCAAGGACAGCGTCGGGATATTCCACACAATGTCATCCTCTGACCCCAGGTCCTCCCCCGCATTAAGCAAAGATTCAAAGGTACAGTTAAGGTCCCCTGCCAAGATGAGTAACTTATCTCTCCCAATCCCTTCGAGGTAAGAATCTAATACATTTAATATAGCAGGACAGCGCCCTCAGGGGCGGCCTCGGGCATAGATGTTAATAACCACAACATCCTGGCAGTTTTCCTTACATAATTTAATTCCCAGGAGATCCGGGTTATCCACATCAATTTCCACTGGCCTATAGCCAATGGACTGTTTGATCCAGACAACTAGGCCCCCTGAAGCTCTACCCTTAAGACCCTTCACTGCCGGTTTAAAGAAATGTAGATACCCTACCCTGTGGATTAGACCAGGAGCCCAACTCTCTTGAAACAATATGATGTCAAAGGTGTCGATTAATTCTGCCCAATCCTCTGAACCCAAACGCCCCTTTAACCCCGCTATGTTCCATGAAGTTAGTTTAAGCGACACAGCCTGACTGGGGGATACAGCTGCGTTCTGGACAAATTGAGCCACTCCCAAATTCTCATACTCATTGAATTGAGGACCCACCTCCAGATTGGCATCCATGATATATATGGGGGCTGTCCCCTTCTCTATCTCCAGGGTGCCTCCCCCGGACTCAATACCGTATTACAAACTACGTCAGCCCCACCCATATTGTTGCCGGAATCCCTCCAACTCCCAGCAACAGGATGAAGTCAATCAATACCCTCCAGGCCAGAAAGGGATTCAAAGCGATGAAACAATATGGGATAGTACGGGGTAGAGGGATTTCTATCCGCTTGGAATCTCCTAATAGCTCTTCTAGGAATCATATGGTTGGAGGGGAATTCACAAAATCGTTGGGGATAAAAATATCCAAGACCCAATGTCTGCACATCACCCAATCTGCCAAATCTTGCTTCCCTGCGTATAAAATCCGCAACCCAGGGGTCTTTAAATGATATAGTAGTGAAGTAGTGTGGCTCACTGGTTAGAGGCGGCAGACCCGAGAGCAGAGGACGGCCCGGGACCAGGGTTAGATTCCCGACGCAGCAGGTTTCTGGACCAGGGTCAGCGGACTCGATAATTCTCTCGCCTCGGTGCCCACTCTGATCAGCGATCACACTCGGCAACTCTGGGCACTAGCTTGCCTCATCTTCACTAACGGCCCCACCAGACCGCCGGGGATGCCTGGTCTCACCCTGGAGATACCCATTAAGGGACCATCTCTCAGGGAAGCCAGGAAGGGTTTTGCAGCGGTCGAAGCGCGGAGGTACCCCTTCGGGAGTGATTCCAGCGCTATATAAGCACACAATTAATTAATTAATTAATTAATTAATCCCCTTCTAAGACCTTAGTACAGTGGCCCACCCAATCAACTCTTCTCACATTCAAAATATCTGTGGAAGCGGAAGGAGGGAGAGGACTATGTTTATTTAACCAAAATACAACTTTATTTTTGAGATCACCGTAGTGTTCGGTTTGCCCCTCCCTGATGGGTGCGACACCTGTTAGGACAATCGAGTATGGGGTGGCTTCAGCAGGTAGATCTGTGTAAGGGGGTCCCCACTTTCTGACCTTCGAGGACTGATTAGTAGTCCTACTCTCCAAGACTCCATTACTTGTTTTGGGCTGTGTAGATGTATTAGAATCCCCCCCTCACATGGGCTTGGGCCAACGTAGCCACAGAGGGCTTGGGGATACTCGGCTGGCACAAGGGGTTGGATTTAGGACTAATCTTCTTTGGGACCTGTAAAGTCGTGGCCAATATGGGTATGTTATCATTATTTGCGTTTTTACCCCTTTCCACCATCTCTTCGGGTTTATTTAATACAGGCGTTGTGAATACTGGCTTAGCGGGTACTAAAGATGGCGACTTACCCTTAGCCACTACTCTCTGTGATTTGGATTTACTAGAGGTGATGGGATTCGCCAAAGCACTTTGAGAATTAACTAGTTTTTTTAAAAGACCGGTATTATTATTAACAAGATTCGAGTGCATCCAATTTTGAAGTCATCAGTCTAGTTCTTTCCAAAACAGGAAGTAAAAGGGTTGTAAATAAGGCTTCCATTTTACCCAGCAAGCCATCATCGCCATTATAGCACGTAGGGCAAGGATCTGAAGACCCAAAAAGGAAGTTGGGAGGATCATTTAGAGCCAAAGCAGGTAATGAATTAGAAATGACTTCGGGGGTAGTAGTTGGCTGGGGTAAGCCATTTGTTTATAAAATCTTTGTTGCGCCTCCCCTCTGTCTGCCCTTACATCTTTTCCTCTTGCGTGATAGGTTTCTCATGGAGTCCTCATCCGAGGAGGAGTCCGGCTGAGATTGGCTAGCCAGAAGCACACTACCCTCTGCCCCACTGCCTTGTAAATTACCGGAGTTGATCTCCCTATCAAAGGAAGTCAGGGACGAGCCCTCCCACCCCCCTCCTCACGATGCACGTCCACCGGTGCTACAACCAAAGAATGAGTAGCACTTGGTACCGGTGCCTCGGGGCTAGGTATTAAAAGCAATTGGACCCAACGAAGAGCGTTTCCCACCAACTAGATCAATTGAGAGCCGTTTTTCAGCCATAGCTATCTCTTTTTCCAAAATACCTGTTGCCCTAGTGATGAAGGCATCCAGAGGACCAGAGACCACCCCCTTAGTAGTCTGCAAGTGAACGGTTCGTTCATTTCCAGAGCGTAGAGGCATAGTTGGGCCAATAAACAAAACAATAATATGTCAAATTAATACAACAAATCAAGGGGGGTGGCCCAACCCAACCTTGTCCAACCACGGACGGCCACAGACGGTCCCGCCCTTGTCCCGGGCTGCTCCCGCGCAGCGGGGTTAGTGTCTGACTGAAATAGGAAGGGAAATGTCCGGGGCATGTCCAGCAGGGAGAGCGGCCCAGGTGGAAGAGATTGGGCACACAGGGACTCCTGGGAGATGGAGTCCCTGCCTCGAAGCTCGCAGCCCTGCTCCGCCGCAACACAGCCCACAAAGTTCCTCCTCAGGTGTGCAGCCCCTTTGACAGCTCCCGCTGGTGACAATGCGCTGCGGGACCCGCGCAACGGGTCCGGCGAGCGGTAGAGGAATGACGGTGGCAAGAAAGGAGAGGTAGCAATCAGGGTCCAGCCACAACGTTCCAGATAACAAGGTCAGAATCCCACCGGGACAATGCAGGCAGCCACTTTTACCTCGGTGGGTGGGGGGCGTGTCCAGCAGGGAGAGCGGCCCAGGTGGAAGAGATTGGGCACACAGGGACTCCTGGGAGATGGAGTCCCTGCCTCGACGCTCGCAGCCCTGCTCCGCCGCAACACAGCCCACAAAGTTATTCCTCAGGTGTGCAGCCCCTTTGACAGCTCCCGCTGGTGACCATGCGCTGAGGGAGCCGCGCAGCGGGTCCGGCGAGCGGTAGAGGAATGACGGTGGCAAGAAAAGAGAGGCAGCAATCAGGGTCCGGCCACAACGTTCCAGATAACAAGGTCAGAATCCGTGAACCATTTTAAACACACGCCGTATGGGGATTCACTGAATAGAGTTATTATAGCTAAAGATATGAAATATGCCCAAAACGTAAATGCTGTTACTTCTTCCCAGATTCCAACATATGTGTGTCCTCAATTATAGATCGTATTTTAATTTGTAAAGATCTAGAGCAATTCTTTAAGAGCTATGTAGTGAGGGCAAGTTGCATGAGTGACCACAATCCTATTGTCATACCTCTACATTTGCCTTTGGCAAAAATACGGGATAAAAAAAACAAAGAGAAAAGTTGTGTATAATAGGAACAAGGGTATTAATATCAATTGGGTAAAGATCGATAAGTTTGCATTCCTGGAAGGTCTTATGACAAACAATAAGCTGGAGATAATCACAGTTCTCTCAGATACTGCCCCCCCAGTTGACATTCTATCTGCCTTCTCAAATATAAATGGCCTTATGGCAGACAAATTAACGAAATGCCATAGGAAATGTCTGTAAACCCGAGATGGTTCAATAAGAGTAGTTCTGAAGCCCATAAGGAGCTATGGGTGGCACTTAAAGGAACCCGAGGAACAAGGATGAAATAACTAGAGTAAGAAAAGACTATAAGAAGGTAAAGGCCTGGGAAGATTTAAAAGCTGCGTCAGCTCGGAAAGACTCGAAGACTCGGGATTTCTGGGAGGTGGTTAATTCAGTTTCTACTTCCGGCGCCGAGGTGCCCAAAATTGATACTGTAGTTTCAGCTAAAGCGTGGGTTACCCATTCCTCAAAAAATTTCTCCCCGCAGCAGGGCCGGACTGGGAACTGAAAGCAGCCCTGGCAAATTTTGCCAGACCAGCCCCCATCCGGAACGCAGCAAGCCAGCCCCCGTCCGGCGCGTAGCGAGCGAGCGCAGCGAGCGAGCCTGACGGCTACTAGGGGGGTTTGGGGGGGTTCTCCCCCCAAGAAATTTTTGAAAAACGACAGACCAAAATGGTGAATTTTTACAGCACATTTTCATTACATATTCAAATTGTATCAACCTTCAAAGCACAGTAAACAGTAGATGATGACCTTAAAGAACATCAGGTTACCCATAGGTATTCTTTCAGAGAGCACCAAAAATAGACACAAGTAGTGAATCAGAGAGAACAAAGTAAAAGTGAGACCAGCCCCCACATGGTGTGTAGCAAGCAAGCGCCGTGAGCAACCACTAGGGGGAGTTTGGGGGGTTGAACTTCTCCCCCCAAGAAAATTTGGGAGACAGAAAGGCCAAAACAAAGCATTTTTCAACACATTTTTCATTACATATTAGATTGTATTAACTTTTAACTAGCAGTAGCACCTAGGGCACAGAGGCCAGTAACTATTGAAACATCACACCTATGCAGTGTAACTCTCAATAATGATTACAATTATTCCTCTGAATTTAAGCAGTTTGTGCAATATCAGTTGTTCAGGGTACACGTGTTCTGAATAGTGATGAGGCTCCCTGCCCCCTCTACCCCAACCCCCAGGCGGATCCGCCAAGAGGTCTGAACACTCATGAAAAACAAATGAAGACATCTGCATAATACATTCATTGACAAAACATATTGTATAGAAACGCTGGGAGCATTAACAAGCACTGACTCCGGGAATAGGACTGGCTATGTTTTTATGTGGGGAGGAGAAAGAGGGGAGAAGTTAGGGGGAGAGAAAGGGAGACAGAAGAAGAGAAAGGGAGAAGTAGAGTGAGAAAAAGAGGAAGAGAGTGAGAGAGAGGAAGGAGGGGAATGAGAAAGATGGGGAGAGGGATGGAAAGAGAGAGAGGGGCGAGAGAAAGAAAGTGGGAGGGAGGGAAAGGGAGAGAGAGAGAGAGGAGAGAATAGAAATAGAGAGAGGGGAGAAAGAGAGGGGAGAGAGAGGGGGTGAGAAAAACAGGGATAGAAAACTAAGAGAGGAAGGGATAGAGAGAGGGGGAGGGAGAGGGATCACACAGTTGCCTTTTCTGTCCCCATTTGTCTTTTCTTCTACCTTTCATCTCTACACCCCCGACTGGCTCCGCTTCAGCCACCTATGGGGCAACATGCATTCCAGACAGAGCACGACTGTGGTACCTGTACGTCTCAATATTGACAGCAGGCAACACTTAAACCAAAAGGTCCATAGTCATACAGACATTTTAAGGTTTTTAATAGCTATCATTTACAGCAGAGACTTTGTATGCAATTTTGAACCTGCAGATATTCCTAATTGCGAAGCAGCATCTTTTAAAATTACCCTTAGCCCCAATTTCACTTTTTCTGGTTTATTGATTTATCGACCACCAGTTTATAACCCTTCATGGTCTGATAATTTGGTAAATTTTATCTTACCTCATCATTTAAAAGCTCAAAACTTTACAATACTCGGGGACTTGAATCTCCATTTGGAGGATGAGAATAATACGAACTGTAAAAACCTCATTGATGATCTCTTGGCATTGAATATGACACTGCGCAACAAGGGTCCTACCCATAAAGCAGGACATTTGCTTGACCCTATCATCTCTAATATGGAAGAACTATCATGGCTGAACACTACCCCTATTTGCTGGTCAGACCATTTTCTCATACTCTTCGCCATCTCTCTTAAACCCACTAAATCTCTCCCTATCACTTCTTCTGAATCTCTGAGGAGAAATTGGAAAAGATTAAATCTAGATGACCTTAATAGTGCATTGAACAAAGACCTCCCATGTCTTGATGGAGACATGGAAAGCATAGCTGAGGCTACACAAACATGGCTAAGTGGTGCAGTGAATGCCTGCCTGCCCCTATCCCGCTGTAAGGGAAAAGTACATCGTCCCCCGGCCCCCTGGTTTACAGAGGCCCTCAAGAAAGAAAAATCTACTTGTAAGAACTTGGAGAGACAGTGGCGTAAGAACTATGAGGCTCACCAAAAAGAGATCTACCGCAGGGCCAGAAACAGCTATCACTCGGCATGCATGAAAGCTAAAGCATGCTACGTAACCACGACAATTAATTCAGCGGTTAATAAATCCCAGACTCTTTTTAATACGGTGAAGGAATTGGCTGGAGAAAACACAAGAGCGGAGGCTCCCCCTCTTAGTACTCAGCAATGTCAAGACTTGGCGTCCTTCTTTACTGAAAAGATCGAAAAGATTGTCTCTAATATTAATAACAACAGTATTATCTCTCATAACCAAGAGGATACCTTCCAAAGCTTTAAAGGAAACTGTCATCTTGAAGCCTGGCCCCCTTTAACATCGGATAAAACGAGGAAACTTCTTAAAGCTATCAAATCGGGTTCTCCCTGTGATCCCATACCCATCAGTATTATCAGCCAACTGGAGGATTCTACCCTGACGCCCATTACGGACATACTCAATGCGTCCATGGAACAGGCTTCAGTTCCTGCTATATGGAAACACGCCATAGTCAGCCCTTTGCTGAAAAAGCCAGCTGCCGATCCTACGGTATTGGCCAATTATCGACCAATATCGTTACTTCCTGCCTTTTCCAAAATGCTGGAAAAGCACATTCATGAAGCTCTCTCCACATATGTGGAAAATAATGAACTACTCCACCCTTCTCAGTCCGGATTCAGGAGTGGGTACTCCACTGAAACTGCCCTGCTCGGAATCACGGAAAAAATTAAAGAGCTCAGAGATGATGGCCAAACGGTGGCACTGGTCCTATTGGACCTAAGCGCAGCCTTCGACACCATCTCTCACTCCAGACTGCTTTGCAGGCTGGGGGAGAGTGGTGTCGAGGGCAAGGCGCTAGAATGGATCAAATCCTATTTATCCTCTCGGACCTTCCAGATCACCTCCTCTGAGGCCTGTTCGGATGTTTTCTACTCCCCGCACGGTGTACCACAGGGATCTATTCTGAGTCCCCTTTTGTTTAATTTGTACCTTCGCCCACTAGCCACCCTTGCAGAGAACTTTGGTCTTGTTTTGATGACCTATGCAGACGATTCTCAGATTCTATTCTCATTATCTAAATCCGATTCGTCTGATTCTTCTGCACTTAAAACAGGCCTCCATGAAATTTTCTGCTGGATGTCGGCCAACCAACTTAAATTAAATGGGGAGAAAACAGAGATCCTCCTCTTAGGGAACAGTAAAAATCTCTGGAGCGATTCCCATTGGCCGACCTCACTGGGCAAGCTCCCGATTCCTGCCACCCAAGTCAGAAATCTTGGGGTCATCATTGATGACAGCTTATTTATGGTGCAGCAAGCTAATAAAGTGGCTGGTATCTGTTTTACTATTCTCAGATGGCTACGTAAAATTGTCTGGATGTTACCATCGACCACCCAGAAGACCGTAGTCAATGCCTTAGTGACATCTCGGCTTGACTACGGCAACATCCTGTACCTGGGTGCAAATAAAGCAGTCATAAGACGCCTACAGTTGGTACAAAATGCCGCGGCCAGACTGCTTTGTAGAATTCCCAGATATGCCAGAATCACCAAACATCTCAGAGACCTTCACTGGCTTAGGATCGAAAATCGGATCCGCTTTAAAACCCTGAGCTATTTGTTCCAAATTAAAGCTGGGACTGCCCCCAAATATCTTCAAGACCTTGCCAAGCCTTACCTTCCAAATCGCAATCTTCGCTCAATTACATCTGCGAAGTTTGCGGTACCAAGGTATAAACGGGCTAGATTGGGCGGAAGATCCTTTTCATTTTTGGGCCCAACTCTTTGGAACACACTGCCTACCCAAATACGCAAAGAAGAAAACTACAGAAGTTTCAGAAAAAGCGTGAAAACCTGGTTGTTTGATCAATAATCTTTGCCTTCGGATCTGCTCTCTCTCCAGCTGTGCCCTGTGTCTTTGCTGATTTCGGCGCCGGGAAAACCCTTTGTGGGTAGCTGTGCGCCTTATAAATGCTATAAAATAAATAATATAAATAAAGGTTATGGACATGAGATAAATGCACATCCACCGAGTCTGAAAGTGAAATGGAACACAATACACAGTCTGTGCTCATCCCAACACCAGCCAAGGAGCCAGCCCTCCTGGACCAAAATTGGACACCTCTGAGTCAGCATTTCAAAACTTGTTGTAAGCCTCAGCAGATCCAAAGGAAGAGATAGCTTTTTTGACATTACGTTTGTCAGCCTCGCTTTCCTTTGCTCCTCAAAGTTCAAACAAATGTGTGATCACACGATTACCTCCAAGATTTAAACACAACTGGATTTTTAGTCAAACATATGTAGATTTCACTGTTAGGAGTTATCACTAAGGCACATGATATGGCAATTTCAATGGACACCATGGGGTCAGGTTTGCAGGATACACCGCTGTGTACAGTTGTACTACAATGAGGGCCTTTCTGGCTCAGCCAGTGACTTACAACAATAAAGTCTGTCTGCATCTCACTGAATAGTTTCTCAAACTAAGAGCAAAAATAGCTTGGCGCAGCCTACAGATTCCATGCCCAATTCCTCAAAGTTGCTGATCACTAATATTAATCCAACCCATGCCTAGGCCGTGATTAAAGTAGGAGAACGAACAAAGCAGCCAGCCAGCCTGCTGCATTAGCTTAGTTCAGATCTCCTACTTACATCGCGGCCTGCCGCCCTGGCCGCCCGCACCATGCGCACCAAATCAAAAATTGTAATCATGATGATGATTGATTCATCATCATAATTACACATTTCTGATGTATTGCCGGCACCTGCGACGGTCCTGTCATCAGCATGTACACGCAGAGATGTGCATATACGGAGGGGGCCCCGAGCCCCTCAGCCTGAGTTGTGCGCTCAGCTCAGCCTCTCACAGAGTGCTGGACTGCAAGACAAGGAGTGCAGTGTGCTACTAAACAGATCATACTGGATGGTGGATCGCCACTAATAAGTGAGATAGCTCCTTATTTGACAGACAACTAGCCTGGGAGTAGTGCCCTGGGTGGTCAAATTACAAGGGGGAATAGTTGACAGGCACTCCAGAAAAGTAGAGAGTTTCCCTTTGTTCTTGAAGCCAAGGAAAGTGCGATCATACTAATAATAGGCTGGTATAAATTGAGACCGAAGTAGCTGTGGGATTGTGCATTATCAAATGTTTTTGACAAGGATATTTGGGAAAGTGGTGGCGAAATTCGGAAAGGCCACAGTGAACAGAGCCTGTATTCCAAATATCTACCGATTTGAACATTCAGGAGGAGAATCAGCAGACAAGCAGAATGGTGGTGCAGGCAAATGGTATGCTCGCGGTAGACCCAATGCAATGTGACTAACAATCTGAAAATGTTTGAACGAAGGGCTCTAGCCTACATTCTAGTGCAGGAAAGAGTAAGGTGCATACAAACATAAAGTTCATGAGGTCTTTCTTAGGGGATTGCTCACAATGGGACTACTTTGTATGCACTATTGTTGACATGCTGTTATCCTACTCAATCCAACTAACAGACTCTCATGTCCACCATTCGCCTTAACAAATTATATTTCCCACTACTAATCCAGCAAATCCTTTTTGGGTTCAGGAGTAGCGTGCTACTCGCTGAAAAGCACTTCAATGCCTCGCCAGAGGCAGTAAGCGCTATATAAATACAATTACAATATCTCTAGACGTATATACGCGTACTATCACAATGCAAATATGGCAGTCGAAGCTGCATCATTATTTTACCATAACATGGCCGCCATAAACTGGCATGGATGCGAGCCGACGTGGAAGGCGGGTTCAGCTGGGGGGCGGGCGCCCCCTGCCCACAGCCTGGCACTCGGCTCGACGTTATTGGTTTGTTCGACAACAAAGCGCGCACCACCAGCCTAAAAGGTATTAATCTTTGATGCGACTGACTGACCATGCATTAATAATGGAGGGAGCCGCTTTCTCTGTGAGCTGTGAGTGAGTGAGCGGTGCCCATCAGATGCCCGCGCGCTCTCTCTGCTCGCGCAGATTCAGAACACTAAAGCCGGGCATTTATATTTCACATTATGAAAAGATTAAGAACCCGTTGAAAATTGGCGGCTCGGGGCTGGATGCCACATCCAGGGGCACGCTGGCCACTTGAGGGGAAAATGGTGTGGAATTTGGAAAGTGTAGCCGGCGATTGCTTAAAAGTGTCCAGGCGTCGACCCGAAGCACGAGGGGCATCTTTTCCTGGCTACTGACCACGCCCCGGTTCTGCAACACCCCCAACCAGGGCGTCCTTGCCTCGCTGCAGCCACCTTGCAAGCGTGCCGTCTGTTCACCAGTCAATCTATAGGAAGTGACCTGGAAATAACCGTGTGAGTAGGGTGACCAACTGGCATGGGTACAAATTCAGGACTGTGAGTGTAAAAATTCCGGACAAAGGGCCAACATTCAGGACAGAAATTCAGGACGGGAGTTCGAAATTCAGGACAAAAGGTAAGTTTTAAAGAAACATCAGAGGAGGTTGCGCAATAGTATATAAGTAAGTAAATAGACAACCACTTAAGTACAAATGAAAATAAGTTTATATTAGGTTGAGAAAATCGTGCACTTCATGGTTTTTGAGTATGCATGCAGCTTTGAGCAAATGTGCAAGTCTTTTTGTGCTAACAAAACAGCCCCCACCCTACTTTTCCAGGCTCCCAGGAAAACGCCTGATATCCAGTCATGCCAGTTCGGCCTTGCAACCACCCTCCAATGGTGCCCCTCATCTTCACAAAGACCCTCTCTCATGTGTTTTTAATTTCTTTTATAGTGCTACTCATCCCAAGTAAGTAGGACAGGGTGTTGGAGAGCGTTACATCACGCACATCTTATATAGAGACAATGACCCATATACATGTGAAAGTCAATGTATAGGAAATGTTGCTTAAGATAATGGGGGTTACAAGGTGTAATCACCATTCATTCTGTCCTTCTATCTGTGTACCATCCATAACAATATTCAACCATTTGCAAACCTATCCATCATCTATCCTTCCATCCATCCATCTATCATTCCACTCATCTATCCCTCCATCCACCCTTTCACTCATCCATCCCTCCATTCATTCTTTCACCCTACCCATTCATCCACTCATCCATCTACTCTTCCACTCATCCATCCATTCACTCATCCATCCAGCCATTTAACCTTTCACCGATACAGCCAGCCTTTCACTTACTCATTCATCCACCCAGACACTCATCCTTCCACCCTTTCAGTCATCCATCCTCCCTTTCACTCTCTATCCCCCTTACACTTAGTCATCCATCCTTCCATCCACCCATATACTCATCCACTCATGAATCCATCCATTGACCCTATCACTCATCCATCCTTTCACTTATCCGTCTATCCTTTCTCTCATCCATCCACCCTTTCACTGTCACTCAACCCTCCATCCTTTCTCTCATCCATCTACCCTTTTACTCCTTCATTGATCTATTCACCCTTTTGTCCATTTAACCTCCCTTTCACTCACTCATCCAGCCTTACATCCACCCTTTCACTCATCCATTCATCCTTTCACTTATCAATTCATCAATCCTCCCATAAGTTCAACCATCCACGCATCCCCCATTCACTCACGTATCATCCACCTTTTCACTCATCCACTCATCCATCCATCCATCCATCCACTCACCCATCCATTTACAACTGACAGCAGCAAAGCTCCGAAGGTCGGCTGGGCCTTATTTTACAGCTAAAGATGGAACAACGACAATCAAAATGAACAGACAAACAAAAAAAAACAATGTTTAAAGTGGCCCTGGTCCAACTTGCATTCTGCCCCTGCAAAGCCGAGACATGGGGTTAACATCACCCCCCCCCTGCCTCCCAGACAGAAGGACACCCCCCATGACTCCTACAGGCCACCGAAGTCCGTATCTGCATTTTTTCCCTACCTTCGCTTCAGAGGAGTTTGAACATGAACCTATTTTCCAGCAATTCTGTATTAATGTTTTAATCACGAAATCATCACTGATTAAAAAGGACCTGCTTTAAGAGTTGAAAGGAAGACGTGTGTGCATTTCCACAAGGTCGTGTCCTGTCTCGAATGCATTTCTCACACAGGCGGCAGTGCTTCCGTTTTTTTTTTATGCTTAATGCCCAGGCAGCTTGTGTGTGATTTTGTCTGCGAGTGCGTGCGTTGGTGCGAAATTATGGAATGATCAGCTAATTGCATTGAAAGAAGCAAGCTGAAGCAGCATGACGTGAGTGACCAGGTGTACCTCTACCACCGGATAAGTTATAACCTCAGTCGCGGGCCGAGACTCGTTTATAACTTATCAGGTACATTACATAGTCAGTGTCACGTCCCCTCGACGGTCCAGAGTCCAGACCAGGGCCAGGCCTAGTCACGTCGCGCTGCTTGCTTCTTTCGGTGGGGGAAGGGGGGGGGGGGGGGCAGAAAAACGGACTCACCTCAATCAGGCCTGTTGTCTGACTACTGTTGGTGGTGGGGTGGCACTCTGACTGTTGCAGACACACTACACAGGGGGTTGGTTCAGCGGCGCTAGCCACTGCCTGGCTATAAAATTATGGCCGCTTCAAGTGCGCACCTGACCTCTGCTTCTCAGTTAGATGCCCAATGCGCATGCGGGGACAGGAGGAGACAGGGCATAATTTTGCGCGCTGCGCACAGGCACCTCCTCCTCCGTTTGTTTACGTTAGGTTGCACCAGCACCACTTGCTGCAGTGCTGTTGTGTCAATCAAGCGTGCTGGCGGCGGCGCTAGACTTATTCGGGGGCCTGAGCAGGGAACTGTAAATGATGTGCAAAGAGTGAACTCTTAGACATGATGTGACGCACGCTGTTGAGGCTGGGGCCGGGGGCCGATTTTCAGTCCGACCGTCACAGGCTGTGACGGGCGGACTGAAAATCGGCCCCCAGCCACAAAACCGGCCCCCTTTTCTAAAACCGGCCCCCACCCCCTCCAGCCTACCGGGGGATTGCCCGGTGCCCTGACTCACCAGTCCGGGCCTGCCCCGCAGCCTAGAACAGTAAATTTACCCTTCGTAATGGAAACTCCTTCTGATCGGGGTTTAGCCCAGGGCTTAAGTAACTCCATAGAAGTGAGTGAGGTACTTTTAGCCATAGAACAAAGCCACCCAGAGAAAGCTCCTGGTCCAGAGAGAATCCCCGTGGATATATACAAGCACTTACTAGATTTCTGGGCACCACTGATTACAAATATCTTAAAAGCTGTAATAGTAGGCTCATTAGTCAAGACCTGCCAGGAGGGAATTATAGTGCTGATTTTAAAAAAAAAAGGTGATAAAATCAACCCTGCTGCTATCGCCCAATCTCTCTTCTTGATAGCTCAGTAAAAATATTTGGTGGGGTAATTCTAGCAAAATTGGAACTCTGGGCATCGAAATGTCGGGCACTCTCAATTTACCAGTTTGAATTCCGACCTGGGATTGGAACTGTGGAACAATCTCTTAATTCATCATTAATTTTTCAAAAGTATACTAAAGCACAGAAGGGCTGTGTTCACCTAGCTTTTATGGACCTAACATGTGCTTTTGACACAGTTAATCGTAGTCATTTGTGGTCCATAATGTCAGAAATGGGGATTGACAAACCAATTATTATGTTGCTTAGTAGACTTCATGAACCCGCCACAGCCACAGTCCGTTACAGCTGTGAGGGAGATATGACGGAAGGCTTTCCCTCTGAAATGGGTATACGGCAGGGGTGTGTCTTGGCCCCATTTCTCTTTTTATTATATATTAAAGGGCTGGGAGATCAACTGTGTAAGGTGGGAAAGGATATTTCAAGATGTAATAAGGGTCCAATTCCCATGCTCTCATATATGGACGATGCTGTCCTGATAGCCAGGACAACAAATGAGATACAAATACTGCTAGATTCCTTTAATGTTTTTTATGAACAACCTGGGGTTAAAAGTGAATCACACTAAATCATTTGTCATGAAATGTGCACCTAAAATGCTAAAACCAGAACTTTTTTATTGGGGGAGAAGTAATTGAGAAAGTTACTTGCTTTCCTACTTAGGGATACCATTCGATGTTAACTTTAATTGGAAACATGCCTTAGATATTAGGATTATGCAATTTCAAAAGTCGATTGATGCAATCTTTAGATTTGCTAAAAGGCTAGGAGGCTAACCAACTAAGGAGATTTATGTATCTACAAGAGCAAAAGCCTTTCTGTGGCAACTTTTAGGGCTGGGGATATGTAAATTGTAAATCATTGCAAATAGTAGAGAATAAGTTTCTATTTTATTCGGTCACGAGGAAGTAAGTCTGAATTATCTGAAAGACTGTTTTGCGATTCAACCACTGTTGCTCTGACAAAAAAATTGGAAAAACCCTGAGGCTGCTCTTTGTAGAACAATTGTGACAGACTGCATGAATGTGGACAATAGTTTAGACATACCTTGGCTTAAGTATGCCATAAGTGTGTTTTTTCCAAAATGGGTGTTCCAGAACATTATACAAACCCCGACACATTACAAAATGTATCCTCTGCTACTATAAAGTCACTCTTTCTCAAAAGCTACACCCAGGCTGGCCTCACAAGTAGAGAGACCAATAAGTTAGAGTGTCATGCGCAACCACGAAGAGAACCTGCCTTGTACCTTCGAATCGATCTAAATAAAAGAAGGACATTTTGGTTGACAAGGCTGCGGCTAACAATAATACACTTCTTAGTTGCCTTCCCTATTCAAGGCTCCTGGTTTTCCTCACTCCCAGTTTGTCCATGTGATAACTTCTCATTGCAAAGCACTATGCACTTTATTCTTTTCTGTAGATTTTATTTCCCTCAGAGGAAGCGGTTTATTTGTTCATCATTATTACTTGCTGCTGGGATTGCGAATCATAATATGGCAAAGGAGTTTTTATTTTGCCTAGGTACAGTTGAGATAATACACTGTATTTTAAATTATCTTTTTATTGCTTTTAAAATTCGGAGCAAATACTAATGGTTTTTAAAACTGTAATTATTGATCGTGTTGAAATATTGTTTTATTATAAAATGAAATAATGTGTGTACAAACTTTTATGGCTCTTTTAGAGTCGAAATAAAGTATTTCTGACTGACTGACTAGCAATGCTATATAAATTGGTTGGTTGCTTTATCCTTTGACAAACTTGTTTTGTTTTACATATAATGCTAAGGTGGCATCATTTGTCTTCCAGTTTCCACCACGTCTAATTAAATGGCTCCTTCATCTGAAGTGATTATTGTTTTGTGATTCTGTACTAGCAGCTGTGCTTAAAAGTCTGTCCTAAGCAAGCTCAGTCTAATGTGCGCGAGTCAATAAATCAGTATCATATTCTGTTTTCTCCTGGTGAATATTTTTTTTGCTAAATTGTAATATCTGTTACTTGGTTTTTGCAGGAAGTGTTATGCTGTATCCCGGTGCCGCCTTGCAGCACTCTAGTTTCTGTCGGCTCTCTGCTGTCGAATAGCTTGTAAACACAAAAATCTGTAAGGTGTGGTTAGGCATTAACTGAGCCATTCGGTGAATTATTTTACACTGGATATCCACACTCCAACTAATTTCTTCGAACAAAGTAACATTCTGCAAGGCCTATTGATGAAGATGCAGAATTGGGCAAAGTGAACCTTTTTTATCTCTACACTGGATGGCCTCTTTAAATACATTAAGAGTGAAGGCTCAAAGCTGGGTTCGAGTCTCAGCAGGGATGCTCAACATCCTTTGATTCTGGGCAAATCACTTAATCTCCCCATGCATAAGAAAAACAACAAAATGAAGGTGTCCGTCTGTACGCAACTGGTGCTCATGTGATGGGCTCTGATACCTTCAGGTCTGGTTTGAGCTATATTAAATTCCACTCAAAAAGTCATCAGGCATATTTTTGAGAACCCGCAACTATCTTTTCTAGAAATTGGATATTTTACGTGGGCTACAGACTTTCAAAAACAACTTTCTTCTTGAAAAATTAGCATTTAAGAAGCAAACACTCTTAATCCTTTACAATCTTGGCGGCATTTTATATGAAACTGCAAATAATACAATTACAAGTTCGTACACCCCACTCTGGGCTCTATGTCTGAATATCGTAATGAAAAATTATGTCTGACAAACATTTGTCCTCAATATAGTTTACAAAAATATTGTCCCATTGGGGTAGATTTCATGTTATTACTCCAGTGTAGCAATGGATTTGAATCAACAGGGCACAATATTTACATCCGAGAATATTACAACCAGAGTTTTCTGGCACCATACCCACTTTGGAAGGATAAGGAATTCACAAATAGTGTTTTTTGTTAATTTAATTTTTTGAGGGTTTATTAGTCTTCCTCCACCTTGCATTTCTGTTGGATTTTGTTTTCTGTTTCCCCAAAATGTCCATACTTATTTAAGAATAACAGTGTGTATCAAAATGCTTAGCAAACACTCATGGCTTGACTTGTGGAATATGCTGTTAGAATTTCCTGTTGATCAGTAGCGGCCGGTGGTGGGAGTGCTGCAAAGCGCTGACGTGTGCCAGGGGAGGGACAGGGTGGGGGGTTGTAAATCGCGGATTACGGCAGATTACAGGTAAGTAAACATATAAATAAACACAAATTGTTTTGACAGCGCTTCATCCCATTTGGTGTTGCACCGCGCAAGGGAATTTGTTTTATTTATTTTAATTCGTATTCAGTTGGGAAATTCGGTAACTTTCAACGTGATTGGTTTGTATGTAAACTGAATACTGGGCCTGGATATGCACTAAGCCCATATATAAGCATAGACTACTAATCTCCTGCATTTGGTTAAATTTCTGGATAGAAATGTGCTATTGACCAAAAATAATATGGAGTCGGCAGTGCCTTTCCCAGTAAGTCCAAGAGCTCTTCCATTAATCCAACAATATACTTTTTCTGCCTCTTAACCTTGAAAAAATGCCCCACCCTCCATATTCAGTGCAGGAAGCTGAAAATAGCAAATCTGTGTTACATGTCATCTGTATTAAAGCCACATGACGTTTGTTTTCAAAAGGCTGTTTTATTAACAACACCACCACCACCAATAATACCACCACCACCACCACCACTACCACCAGTACCAATACCACCACTTAAGTGCCTCTCGCTCACTAGTAATAGCAGGGTCTCTGCACAAGGCTGGAGCTGCAGCAGATACCATCCCTCCCTTCCTCCATGCCTGCCATAAAGCACCAGTAGGTGAAGCCAGGGCCCTACGGCAGCTGGAGTGCTTTTTATTAGGCCAAAGATAGCAATGACATTACGCAATACCACACTGCACACTCAAATCATTGAGAGGGCAAGAAATAGCCCCATACTCTTCCTCCTGAGCCACAGAAGTGTAATCACAGAGCGAAAGGTGTTGGAGCGCCTTATTAGTGTTTATAGCTCGGATCATATGTAACTCTCACTTCACAATTCATGTCTGGGTAATTTACAATACTTACACATCTTCTTCACTGCACTATTTATCACTACTTTGAAGACGTCGCAGACCGGTCTCATCCTCAGATATTTACAATCCAACAAGCGGTTGAAAATGCCCTTTATTGCAATGCAATAGGTATCGCATTTGCTAGAGCTTTAGCTATTAGTATTGTAAATGACAATGCCTTTTCATTTAGGTTTTAAAACCCAAAATATAAATAAAAGGCATTGTCATTTTACAGTGCCAATAGCTCAAACTTGTGTGAATGCCAAACCTTTTTCATTGCAAATGCTTGTCTATCTAGCTCTCTTCATTGATTTCAAACTTAACTGGTCTGCTATGGTAGAAATCAGAATTAATTTGTTGCAAAGAAGCATGGCTGTTCTGTGGAAATTTGCCTCTAAACTGGGTAAAAATCAGTTAGAGAAATGGTAGAAATGTATTTGGCAAAATCCATAGCCCCTTATAGAGCAGAAATATGGGGTACAGCTGAAGTGGGTGCTCTGCAGAAAGTGGAGAATAAGTTTGTTAAAAAGCTGCTTTCAGTTACTCTGGCTTGCACAAATCTGATTGCACACAAAGAACTCAAACTCCCTTTTATTACTGACTCAAACTGGCCCCGTTCCTCTTATGGTTCCTCTGGCCCCGTTCCTACCTTGCAGGGCCTGCATTGTGGGCCAGGATTCGGCCAGGATTCGGCCTCTGTTAAATCAGTGCTCTCCATGGCGTTACTGAACTGTCGGTCCCTACCTAGTCATGCTACTGAAATCAACTCCCTCATTCTGGACCACGAGCTGGATGTGTTATTTCTAACTGAGACCTGGATTTCCTCCAGCTCGGGCCCCGATATGGTCAGAGCACTCCCTCCAGGTTTTCTCATATCCCATCTGGACAGGCCTGTGGGGAGGGGAGGAGGAATTGCCATCCTCTATAGGGACTCGCTAGTTTGCAAGGTTCAGGATGGAGGGGTGAGCGATTGTGAGAGCTGTCAGTTCTCTCTTCGCCTGTCACCTACTGCGTCCATGGCAGGACTGCTGATTTATCGCCCACCCGGAACCCTGGGAAACTTTTTCAACTCCTTCCTAGAAACTACCGCACTTCTTGCCTCCTCAACGGGTAATTTTGTTGCTTTAGGTGATTTTAACATCCACCTTGACGACCCCTCCAACTCCTTGGGAGTAGATCTGCTAGGCGATCTCAAAGCTTTTGGGATCAACCTGGCTAACTCGGGTGCCACTCACGGGAAAGGCCACTTGTTGGACCCTATATTTTCTAATTCGGACGACCTTAAATCACTCCCAGCGCTGGCTCTGCCTTGGACTGACCACTTTATAGTGCCTGCACTGTGGCAGTTTGACATCCCAGCTGCGCCGGCCCCTAGGGTACACACCGTGGAAAGAGCCTGGTCTAGGCTCCCAGTGGACACATGGGCGGCACATCTCGAGGCGTCTCGGCCTCCCCTTGGGTCTAATCCGCTTGTTGCAGATGAGAACTTAAACATCTGGCTTACTAACTCGCTGGATGCTCTCCTCCCCAAATAGAAACAACTTACCAGGGGGAAGAGAGTGGGATCGGCGCCCTGGTATACATCTGAGCTGAGGACATTGAGGAAGGGCTGCAAGAGGCTGGAGCGGACCTGGAGGAAAGATTGGAGCGAAACGAGCCGGAGAGAATATCGGGCGGCTCTTAGTACCTACAAATCTGCTATTCGGGTAGCAAAATTTGGATTCTTTGAGGAGAGAATAGGCTCGGCGGCCAACTCCTCGAAAGAATCGTTTAGGGTCATTAAAGAACTCCTGAAAACTCCCGAACCTCAGTCATTCACGAGGACCCACGTGAGAAATGCTCAGAACTGGCCTCCTTCTTTAAAACTAAAATTGATAACATCCTTGTATCTCTCCCCGGCTATCCGAGGACGTCTCCTCCGGTGGTAGCTCAAGCCCTCAGCCCAGGGTGTGATCAGCAGAGTTGGTTTCTCTTGGTCCTGTCACTGTGGAGTAAGTTCTCACAGTCCTGACGACCATGAAAAGTGGTTCTCCGAAAGATCCTGCACCCATGAAATATCTGAAGCAGGTAGCCCCCACCATTGGCGGCCCAGTGACGGACCTTATAAACCTGTCTCTCACCCAAGGAGTGGTACCCCCTAGTTGGAAAGGAGCGGTTGTTAAGGCTCTTTTGAAGAAGCCTAACCTGGACCCAGCCGACCTTGCCAACTTTAGGCCTATCTCCCTGCTCCCCATCGGTGGCAGTGATCCTCCTGGACCTCAGTGCTGCATTTGACACCGTAGACCATCAGGTGCTTCTCCAACGGCTGTCGGGGGTGGGGGTCTCCGGGATGGCCCTCAAGTGGTTCGCTTCCTTTTTGGAAGGCCGGACATTTGAGGTGTGGGAAGGCCACGAGAAATCATCCTCAGTACCTCTCCAGTGTGGTGTGCCACAGGGCTCATCATTGAGCCCTACCTTATTCAACGTTTATATGGCCACTCTGGAGAGTGTGGTACTGCCTCTGGGTATCAAGATCATCAGCTACGCTGATGATACTCAGTTGGTGGTAGGCCTCTCCCAGTCGGCTTACCATCCCGACCGGCTGCACACGTGTTTGGATAAGATCTTCACGTGGATGTGCAGCTCAGCTCTCAAGCTTAACGGCTGCAAAACGGAACTGATGCTGCTGGGGAATTCCCCTCCATCCTTATCTCCTAGCAGCTGGCCCAACTGCCTGGGACCGGTACCCACCCCCAAGCAGGAGATCAAGAGTCTGGGGGTGTGGCTCGAGCAGGACCTTTCCTTTAAAACACACGCAAAAAAGACCGCTGGCGTGTGTTTTGGCCTGCTCCGATCAGCCCGGAAGATTTTACCTCTCCTCCCAGTGGCCTCCAGTAGGTTACTCATTCAGGGGCTTATCATCTCGCGGCTGGACTTCAGCAACGCGTTGTTTCTGGGTGCTCCAGAATTCACCCTGAACAAACTGCAGCAAGTGCAGAACGCGGCCGCGAGGCTCCTGACGGGCCTTCCTAGGCGTCAGTCTGCTCGCCCTGCGTTGAAGGCGCTACACTGGCTCCCTGTCAGAGAGAGGGTGAAATTTAAGGCACTCTGTATGGCCCACAAAATTCTGCAGGGGAAAGGCGCACCTATCCTAGGGGATATGGTTCAGCCTTACAAGGCCTCCCGCTCTCTCCGTTCTGACCATCAACACCTGCTGCAGGTCATGAGGGTGAGGAAGGCAAGAACCGGTGGCAGAAGATTCTCCATAAACGTGGCCACCCTGTGGAATTCTCTCCCTCTGCACTTACGCTCGGAAACGAGCCTTCTACGGTTCCGCAAACTTTTAAAAACGTATCTATTGCCTGTCTAGTTCTGGTGCCTATTGTGGTAGTGTTTCTTTCTGGATGAGCGCGGGGATGCCCAAGGGTAACCAGGCTCTATATAAAACTCGTTAATAATAATAATAATAATAATAATGGTTTCGTATGTGGAAAAGGGACTCGGTTTTGTTGAATCAAGCTGCAATAAAATATATTTTCAACCTTGACCGAGCCATTAGTATTCCTTGGCTAGCATATGTCAAGAAGTCTTTCACAGATTTGGGCCTGGCTTTTCTGTACACATCACGCTCTAAATGCTTATCGTTCTCCAAAACTGAGTTAAGAGAAGCTTTTGTTAATAAATGTGAGTTAGAAAGGTGGCAATGTAATCAAAGTAAAATCACAGTTATATTCTACCAGACACTGCCCAGGGTGCCCACAGGACATGATTCATATCTCTCCTTTGTCTCTAACAACATGCATCGATATCTTTGAACAAGGATGAGATTGAATTTTAAGAACATTAACTAAATAATCTATTGCCATGTCCTTGTGATGGCTGGTCCACTCAAACAATGTCTCATATTTTATTCTTCTGTTCTTTTTATTAAAATGGGAAAAAAAATCATTCTCCCAATGTTAACAAAACGGAGTCTATTTTCTTACTCTTCAGCCCTTACAGTGATTAATTCTCTGGAAACCCCTTTCATCTGTTTTATGACTGCAAATTTGTTATACTCAGTCGTTCGGACTAGGAAAAGTTCATTAGAGAGGGGGGTTGTTTTATTTGATCACGCTTAATAATTCCTTGCTGAGCTCTCCAATTCAAGAAGGTGTGTCTCTTACAGTATCACTCCAAGTCTCAAGTGATTCTAATAGTCCACAATATTGTATGTCCAGAATATAATCAAGATTGACACAATAATGTTCATTAGCCACTTCAGCTAAGACACCACGGCTCGTCATTGATTGCAAATCCAATTTATTCACACTCCTTCCAATCAATAAAAGCGTATGTTTAGCAGCCAACACGTGTTTCGTCAGGCATTAATATCATGCCATACCGACTTCTTCAGGGCTGCAAGCCAAGAAGATATATTAGCGATATATCCATGAATGCACATCACTATTCAACGTACCAGAAGTTTTAGTTTTAAACCAGTCACCCTCTGTGTAAGGGAAAACATAGTCCATAAGTAATCAAACTATTATGAGAAACACCAAAATAAACAGTGCAACCCGAGGTGTCTTTAAAAGAATATTCTGGACCCAAAGCCACAAGCAAAATTCATAAATATTGAAGATTAACTTTACCAAAGAAAAGGGATTCTGTATCCTTGACAATCTTTTTTATTTCATACAGGATAGGAATCTGAAATGATATGAAGTCATCCTTACTCTCGCATCCCTAGCGGACCCTCAGTGCACCAATAAAGTCAAACATAAGTAGTATTACTCACGCTCATTGTCCAAGCGTATCGAGTAGTTTAACCAGTGTCAGATCCACAAAGCTTTAAATAAAGTCAAGTCCTTGGTATTACGTGTCACCTGTAATAAACAGAATCTTGATTCTGTTTATTACAGGGGACAGAATCTTCTTTTAAAGACACCTCGGGTTGCACTGTTTATTTCGGTGTTTCAAAATAGGATCCAAATTAACATTTACAAGACAAAGGTTTTTGTCTATGTCTATTCTCCTTGAGGATTTTTGTAGCAATATGATATGATCTTCATGCATGATGTGTTTTTATTAAATTGTTTTAGAAATTGTAATGAAATATTGCGAAATGGTAGATGTTTTTATTGAGCAATAAATACAACTTTTTGAATAATTTTTTTCTTCTTTATAAGTGCATTAAAACGTTCTGAATGGTGTTTGAGGTGTGATGCATGTGGATTGACCTTGAGATGTGATTGGCCTTCATACAGATCTTGACCAAAGGAAAAACTTTTCTTTAACTTAATACTAACCATTCTACACAGGCTGGCTTTGTGATACATGACAGTCTGGTATGGGAGTTTAGGTTATCCCAAGGTATCTGGCAAAGGGTACTGCCACTATGCTCTCAATAGGATAGGTAGTGTTAGGTGGAAGTAGAATAATATATTCATATAACCACACAGTAATGTTATAATGGTTGAACCTGTTGTACGATTTGCGCTGGTAAAGCAGAACTGTGTGTTAGGATGACAGAACGTCAGAGTGTAAGGACTGAGCCTCTCTACAACGTCAGTACCAGTCGGCCCAATCCTGCTAGCTCACAGTGCCTCACCCGAATGCCTAATCTTCCCAGAGTAACAGGTGATTTCGGCAACTTCAAACATGACCCTCTATCCCCAAGGGCACTGTGGAAACGGATCCCCCATTTTGTTACTCACTTACTCACTCATGCATTCCAATAGTGAACATAAGAAAGACACAAAGAAAGTTTACAATACATTTATTAAAACTATGGTAATCTATTATGAAGCAAATGTGCTACGATCATTAGGCAAATGTCACTAAGCAAACTTATTTGAATTACTACCAGACTGCACAGGATAAACATCCCAACCATTGCAAATTATATATCTGTCTAGCTCTACCCTTATTTTGTGAGCATAGGGATATATTTGTGATCTGTGGAATTGGTCTAAGCCCCATTACGTGGTGTATGTAGTAAGGTGGTCGGTATAATGAGTGTAAACTTAGTTAACGCAGGGTGGCATGTCAGGCACTGCTGTCATTCCAGAACAGTCCTTTCTGCTGGAATTCTCCTCTCTGCATCCAAGGGTACGGAACACCATTTATAGGATAAAACTATTGTGCTGGGTATGCCACCATGTTATGGCTAAATATTAGGCGCTGTTGCTAAACGAGCAAAGAAAACAGTTTATCAAGTTATGTATTCTAGACAACCTTGAACAAAATGTGTAGATGAAATCCCAGGAAGACTACCTGAATAACAAACATGTACAGCATATTCTCAAAATAAAATAAAATCCAGATTTGTCGGCTTCTGTTTTCAAGGAGGATTTTAACAAGCTTCAGGCTAACCCTGCACTCCTATCTCCTGACGACGAAGAAAGAGAAGAGCATGCAGGACTGTGTTGAACACTGCCGAAAGATCAAATAATATCAGTGCAGTTATACCCCCGGTGTCCAGGGTACACCTAATAAATTCAGATACCTCTACTCGAGCCGTTTCTGTCCTGTACTGGGCCCTATAGACTGATGGACTTAGGTGGAGAAGCCCATTAATCTCCACATATTTCTACAGTTGTCCATTTACCTGCAGCCAGCTGGGAAAAGGGTCTGTAGTTAGATGGGAGCGGCAGTATCGGCTGTTTTTAAGAGGGGTAGAATCATTGCATGTTTCCAAACTTTAGAAACCGTTGCTGTTCCTAGAGATGAATTAAGAATCTTATTGACCAATGGATTAATGATGTCAGCCCCTGCGGTCAGTAGTTTATGGGGGCATGGGTCAATCGGGGAGCCTGACTTTAAAGTTGTATCTGCCGTAAGAGATCCCTCCAAAGAGGTGGCATTGAAGGAGCTCAGTTTTGGGTTGGGTACAGATAACTTCATATTTGGAGTTTCTACATCAGTATCCGGTATTCTGCCTACTCCTAGGCTTGCCTGAATACTTTGGATGCAAAATAGCCTGCCCGTTCTTCTCACCATTTACCTGATTGCCTCTTTGGAGTGCGTGCAGGCAGTCGGGGTCATAAAACTCTTAACCATCTGGTATCCTAGTAAGTTTAGGGGGTTCAGATGGGGCACTGTGAGCTAGTTGGGAAGCAGGCCCAAAATTCCTGATGATACGTGTGAACCGAATTACCATATTCTGACATTTATGTTGCCCAGAATACTCAGTCCTACTTTATTCGTATGAACAGTATAACATTCCCAGGGGTATGACACAGTCAAAGACGGAATTCGATTTCAAGTCAGTACAAAAATGAAAGAACATTCTTTCAAGTTAAAAGGGATAACTTGCTACAGGGGTCACACTGAGGGGGCATTCACTAAAGAACTGTCAGGTGACAGACGAGTCTCAGCAGCACCCAACATACTGTGTGTTGACTTGGGTAATAGGCCCCTGTTAGACTCAATCTAGCAGCAATCACCATTTTCAAAGGGGACACAGACGTTCCTTGGTGCATCCATCCAAGTACATGGGGTCTGTGTTGTGAGCTAGCCTCAAAGGGAGGAAGGTCATTACCCTGACACAGGTGCTGACAGGACTATAGTTGGGAGGAACTTTCCAGAGCATGAGGCGATTCTCGATAGTGCCAGTTAGCACAGGCTGCCTTTCCAGTGGGGATGATATGAAGTGCCTGATTGCCCGAGATGAGGGAGACATTAATGTCACGTCTACCACGGCCAATGAAAGGTTGAGCGAAAAGCAAGGTGTAATGATGTGATTGACTCTGGTTAAGTACCAGGAGCAGAAGCCTTCTCATGGATACATCTACGGTTGCTTGGACAGACAGATCAAGCTTAATGTTTTTGTCATTAAATTGGCCTGAGATTGTCTTTGTGGCAGTATCTCTGCAAATGTCCAAAATCTTGAAGTACGAGTCCTGCAGCCACACCTTTTTAAGTTCTTTCACAAGTGCACTGGAAAATAAACCTTCTGCCCACTAGTCTAGCTCCAAAAAGGAGATCAACAACCACAAAAGAAAAGAAACAGCTCAAGAAACAAGGAGGAACAGCTGGATTACTGATAGAGAGCACATTCAGCAACATATGGACTTGTGAGATAGACCACATCTTTAGGGATAATATTCTCACGGATTAGAGTTCTCTCAAGAAGATCAACCTCGCTTAAGACTTTGTGGCACCCATTTCACAGCAATAGCTATAAAAGTCAAGTGTGTACGCTTAGATATGACTTTACAATATGCAGTTTGGCAGATTTCAGTTCTAGTAGTAAATCCTGCTGACACTGTATCCTTTTCTAGAGTTTGAATAATGTCCCTGCAGTGACTTCGGGTCAAGAGCTGGTGTAAATAATGGCAGCAATGAAATATTTCCATTATTGTGTCATTTGAGGTGTTGAGACATTTGGTGAGAGTTGGAATACTGAGACTTCTGGAAATGATCAAAAAACCTGTGTGTGTCGAACTCTGGACACCAACGGCCGCATGAAAAGTATAACGGAGTCAGTGAGCCTGGAGGCTTGAAAAGTTACAAACTACAAAAAAGGTCTGGTAAGGACAGTAGAAGAAGTGCGACGAGACAAGAGGTTACAGCATGGCAAGAAAGGCCGATCATGTGACCTGCTGGAACCAGAGAGGTCATCTTTGTGAAAATAAACCTGCAAAGGAACCAAGTGCAGTGCAATGAACAGGAGCGGGAAGACGTCCTGAGCAGGAAAACATACTGAGCAGAACAGCTGAACACACCCAGCAGAACACGCCACCTGAGTACTCTCAGACAGGAGCTATCAGGTGCAGGAGATGGAGAAGCATTTTCTCGGGGTCTCGTGATCAGTCTGTGGTGCCGTGGCAGTATTTCAGGCAGGCACAGTGCTTTCAGGGACACCAATGCTACAGCACTTCAACTAAATAACCAGGTTACTTTCTGTGAGTAATTGAATCTCGAAGTAGTAAGGTCAAGCAGTCAAGGAATGCTCTGGCACAGGCTAGAAATCATACACTAAATACAACAAAAAGGGAGAGGAGAGATATAGCGGATTTGGTCTCCCCAGGTACAATTACTTAAACAAAGAGAATCCACACAGGGATGTTGCTGGAGTGGTCCCTACAATGGTGGGGAGCACGCAGTGTTCTTTAAATACCCCTCACACACCGCAAGGACCCTTGGTGTCATGCTTCATCATTGGGGTCTTCGCACCCATATGCGGGATGCGGCGTGCTACTAACCGACGAAATACGTGGGAGCACTAAGGTTTTGACTATGTGTGGTGTGAGGAGGGGTTATGTCATTAAGAGAGTGGTGGGTTCAAAAAAGTAAAAATTAAAAAGGGCCTGGCACGTGAGGTCTAATAAATTTTAATGGCCTCCCTGCTGGCACTATTAAAAGGGGGATGTCGAGGTGTATTTGTATGTTAATGTACAAAACCTCATGAGTGCGTCGACATGTTTCGAAGCTAGGCTTCTTCTTCAGGACAGGGTTGCACAGATCCCCACCTTACTCACATCAAGATGTCCCTTAACATCACTGTTAAACTTAATTAAGTTTAATTCGGCTTTCCGAGGCTAATATGTGCCTAAATTTGTATTTCATAGATATATGCAATGTATACTTGCTGCCAAACAAATTGTCAGCACCATGAGCCTCCATGACAGTAGGGGTGTGTGGTGCTTAAATAGCAACAAACAGCAGGAGAATCCCTGTCCTTGACTGCCGGAGCAGTCAAGGACAGTCAAGGACAGGGATTCTCCTGCTGTGTGGATTCTCTTTGTTTAAGTAATAGAAATCATACACGTAGGAGAGACACGAGTGAAGAGTAAGAACACTGAAGTACCATTAGATGCCAGAAATCCAAAACAAATTTACTACATACTACCGAGAGGAACACCACACAGTAAAGGACTAATCCTGGACGGTTCAGGACTAACCCAGAATCAGACCATCTACAGGAGATAAATAGCGATGACTCCTGATGATGGAACAGAAGTGGGTGTACAGACTAAAAAGCCACGTGGTGGGATTGACTGATGATATTCCTTGGAACACCCTGAATATATAAAGTTGACCACTATATAGACTTCAGTTTTGATTAGTGGCCCCCTTGTCCCTTGAGCATCTATCTGTGAATAAAACTAAATAAAATATGCGAAATACAAACAACTGAACATGCTAGGCGGCCATAGAAAAAACTTGATGAAGGAAAACGTAGGAGAGATACCCGTTAATGTGAACCTTAGGTGTAAGGTTCCCTACATTTAACATTATCTATATATTGTATTGGTTTAAACATGAATAGGAAATATCCCCTTGTTTGTTTAACTAATAGACTTAATTACACACCAGGTACTGTTCTTATAATTTATAACACTACGATGGGTGACCCCCTGCCAGAAACAACATTCCTCCCGAAGGGAATCTGTATATTACATGCACGCTTCCAGCTGATCATAATTTATAGACAATGAGCTGGGGTGCATATATGTTGATATATCGCCATGCAACCTTGAGGAATAGATAAGCATTCAATAAAGTTATCTTTCAAATAACCTGTAAAAAAAAATAATCACAGTATAGATCTGACGATCGGATGCATGACGCCATAAACGTTGAGATCATGTGACGCCTACGTCCCACACGTGACTGGAACTTCTCCCGTCTTAGGGTAGGAGGAGGACAGAAACTCGCCACCTACATGGCAAGAGTTGGAGAATTTCCAGGAAGTGTACCCACCTTGACGAATTAAGGAGCTAGGGGTGGGGTTCTGTGGGATGGAACATCTACAGTATGTTCACAAAGATTACGGTACTGGGTGTGCACATACCCAGACAAAGTAAATTCGTGATCGCTTACTTTAATTATGACTATATGTGGTGGTATACGCATGTGTATCGTGAACTGGAGCATTTCCAATGTAATCTAGGTCTTTTTTCAGCGTCATGACCCTTACGACTGTGTGAAATTACACTATGAGTTGCTTCCGAATTGATTTATTTTCCACATTTATACTGGGTGTGCAGTTATACCGACAAAGTTTACAAGTGATCGCTTACTTTAATTTTGACTATGTGTGGTGGTATACACATTTATATTGTGAAATGGAGCATTTCCACTCTAATTTAGGCATTTTTTCCTGAGCCATGACCCTTAGAACTGTGTCAAATGGCACTACGAGTTGCTTCCAAATTTATTGATTTCCCCCATTTAAACATATCAAATAATCATGCCTATTTATAACACCATTATTTATATGTTTTATCTCCTTATAGAGTTTGACTATAGAGGGTCCCTCCCAACCCCTCGCTAATTCTAGCGATTCACTTGGTGAAACTCAGTGAGTGAGATTTCCTTGCTCAGCCTTAGTGGGTGCATTTGATTGAAATGGATTCTGGTGATGGTAAAAGTGTTTCCTGAGTGTTATGTGGTGTGGACACTGTTCCATGATGAATGTTTAGACCGATTTGGACGCGATGCTTGAAATATTATTCCAGTAGGGTACTGTGAGCTTTGAGGTGGTGCGTGGATGTGGTGCAAAGAGGGAAGAAGCACCCAGGGGTTTGGATTTTCCACTCCCTGATACTTTGCAGAGGATCAAATGAAATCTAGTAATAATTCCCTCCCCTCCGTGTGCTTTTCCCACAGATTACGAAGTGTGTGTGAAATAGGGAACCCCATGTTGGAAGTAATGCATTCAATAGATACCTAAGACTGGATCAGAGGGTACTACATTTTGGGATCTGGAGGGTCCTGATGAATGCCGGAGTGACCTGACAGTGTGGGCACGATTTAAATGCCAGGAACATGTTGACGCTTTGGCAGTAAGGAGGGGTGAAGGAATCTTAATCTTCTCCTGTCATCACCATATTTCATGTTTTAAAAACAAGCCATACGACCCAGGAATAAAGTTTCGAGTGGGCACACATCCAAACTACTTTTAACATTCACTAGCTGCTCTTTTCTTCAGTGTTCCCAAATTTGTATTGTTTGTATTGCTTTCCCCTCCCCTTGGCTCCACACCAGGCGTTGGTCTGCGCAGGGGCGTTAGTAAGCAAGCCCAATGATGAAGCACTTCACAATTTTGTGAGTGAGGGCATTTTTTTCTCACTGAGCACGTGCCACCTTTTATTATCCACTTCCCCACTCCTTTGTGTGTGTTGCAGTCATAAATTGGGGAGGTCGGAGTAGGGATGTCACCTCTCCCCCTTCCGGTTGTGTTAAAGTGAGTGCTGTCACCATCGGAGTGTGTACAGTGGCTCAGGACCATGAATCATGCAGGGTGGTGTTGGATGCACCACAGGCCCGGGAGTCCACGGCGAGTTGTTGCAGGCTGGCCATGCAGGGGTCCGCCTGTTGCAGCAGCGCCAGTGTTCTGTTGTAGAAGTAAGTACCTGAGAGCGAGCCAGTATTCATCCGTCTTCATATAACCTTGTGCCACATCTGTTATTTACTTTTAAAAGACTATCCATACATAGCTACCAAGGTTTCAGGTTGCTATGTGTGACATTTTCATAATATCAGTGTAATTATAAGAGACATTTCAATGACTACGAGTGACACTATCTCTGTCACCACTGACCAGAGTCACCCGACGTCACTGGCACGGCCAAAGACACTTCTGATGCAGACAGATAAAAAATTAGCATTTGAACGTGGCATTTCTTGAGACCAGTTGTGAATAGCCCCGTAGCTCGTCTGTAAAGATGTCGTAATCAAGGTGTATGAATAAAAGTAGTCTTTATTGGATAACAAGCAGGTACATCTTCTCCATGTCAGAGACGTCACAGTTCGGGGATGGAGTTGGGTCCACGGCGTTCTCAGCGCGGAGCCCAGCAAGAGAACACTCGCTCCATTTTAAGAAGGCACCAAGTAAACGAACACTGTACAGGTACAGTTGTAAATGACCCGTTGGATCCTTATCTCGATCACCAGGTTTTAATTAAAGCAGCATCCACTTCATTTACCATGCTCCAAGATTCATTCAAGGATGTTAAAAGTGACACTTTAAATTAAATACTGCACACTATTCCAGATATATCGGAAGAAATGAAAAGAACCACTTAATCCTTTTTTCGATCATAAGGTTCGTAATGCAGCACCAACCAGCTCTTTTTGCTCTCCACGTTTCATTCAGGAATGTTCAACAGATTATTGCTCAAATATCCGACTTATCCACAGAAATTTCCGTTTAAAAATCAAAAGCTACACGAGGTTCACTGTATATTATGTCAGATATATTCATTAAAAATCAGACGCAATCCAAATTCCATGCGCTTCTCATATTAAACGCTTCGCTTGTAAGTCTGTTATGTTTTAAGCACTCCAACGCACAATTTAAACGTTCCTAATTACTTGAGGAAATCAATGCTAGGAGTTCTGACTTCAACGCGGTTTAAAATTTGAAGAGAAGGTTTCTTAAATTCCTTGACTAGAGAAGACGAATGAACGAATGAAGGTAAATGTGTCCATGTAAAATAATTATGATTAAAAATTGCCAGTCCACGTGGGTTCTTAATTCATCTGCTTGTTATCTTCGTATCCCATCCTAAGTCCCCAAAATGTAAAGATGTCGTAATCAAGGTGTATGAATAAAAGAAGTCTTTATTGGATAACAAGCAGGTACATCTTCTCCATGTCAGTTTCTCCCTTCAACTAACTTCCAACCAATTCTAGAATCTCGCAGCAATGCATCATCCTGTTACCATGGAACCAGGCAACTAGAAGGATGCATTACGCAAGACACCACATTGTCCCATTTATCCTCAGTGAAATGTTTGCTCTATGTTTCCTCCCATGTTCTACATTTGTATCACCTGTTATAATTTAGTCACAGCGTTACATCCAGTGACGAACCTGCAGGTGGGCTTACTGCTGGGCTTTTAGTAGGGTATTTGTGACACATAAAATAAAGGCATTTTTTACTTAGAAAAATCATGAGTATCCCACCAGAATCAGGTCTGTCGATATGTATGTTTCTGTTCATTAGTCAGCGCATTCTGCCATGTTGACTTCCGTTAATTTCAACCTTCCCTCAAGCATGCCATGGTACTTGTGTGTCCTTCCACTGTTTGGGTTGTGGGATCTACTTTTCCCTGCTACCTTGACGTCTGCTTATAAACACTTTTAGCCTCACAGGGATACTCTATGTGAATGTATTTCGTTAGCAGAGGCTTTTTTTCTCTTTTTAAAACTTAATTTAATAGTTTTCTTTTAATGACATTCACATATATATTTTAAACTTGCCTTGTAACTATGCCCTTAACAGATGCACATCCAGACCACATTCTTTAAATACTTTTCTCAACATGCTTTGTTTATTTCTTAATTTCAATCACACTTACACTATAAACTCTCCCTGTGAATGTATGTCACTAACAGATGCACATCCCGGACGCATACAGTTCTGTCAACCATTTAAAAACAATTTTCATATAATATATTTTTATAGACTTTAATTGCAACAGATTTTTACTTTTAAATATATATACATACACAGCTAACTAGACTTATAAAGATACATCTTACCCCCACACCCATACTACCAACCTGACGTAAGAAAATAAAGAGCTATGACGCAGCCAGTGCTTGACACGTCAGAGCGCTTTTTTCCAAACTGTACTATTTGGTTTAGTTTTTCGTGAAATCGGTTGATGTTTGCACACTTTCTAGACAACAGTGTTGCGTAATAAAAGTGGTTTTCATAAACTGATATATGGTTTCATTGGCTGCTATACGATAACTTACGTTTGTTTAACGGACTCAATATATTTTCAAAAGCTCACAAAGTATTGCAATCTGTTCTTTCATTATCTTTTCCTTTCATCATTTTAACTGACCTTACTGCTGCAAAGAACCTGAAATATAAGTAAAAGCATTAGTTAGAGACTCCTACGGTGAGCGGGCCTGAGCCAGCTTTATGAAACTGAAAAGAACTCAACTTGTTGTGCAGACAGGCCATGACTGCAGAGCTCTGAGCTGTGTCACTTTCACAATTGCTTTAGGGGCTCCCAGCTGTGAAGTTACTTTGTGCAGCTGGGTGCATATAGGGAGAGGCAGAGCAGCCTCTCAGCTAACCTAACAGTTACGGGCTGAATGAAGACGTGCGTTTGGCGTCCGTGCTGCAGGAGCCAGTCACTGGATGTAACGCTGTGACTGAATTATACCAGGTGATACAAACGTTGAAGATGCGGTCCCTCCTCCTGCCCCAGCAGACAACAGGTCTCCTTGGATTTATAGTCCCTTTACCAGGCAGCTGCAGTGGTGTGGCGTCCAGCGCTGCATTTGAGAGTCCGACACTATATAGCGTGTAGAAGATGTGGCCCCTCCTCCTCCATCAGCAGACAAACAGTTCTCCTGGGACTAATAGTCCCTTTAGCAGGCAGTCTGTTGACAGTGCGCATGGCTCTTTGTTGATAATTAATGCTTGGCACAATGGGGTGCTCTCCAGACCAGGCCGAACAGGGCTTTTGGGGTGATCAGTCATAGCTCCGATCCTGTGCTTTCCTGTCTCCTCTGATTCCGTACTCTTGCATGGACACGTACTGACTGAGCTGTTACTACTTTGGCCTTTTACCATAGGAGAGCAGAGCCACAGAAAGCACAGTCCTTAGAGACTGCCCTTCCTTAGGGGCGAAAGCCAAGCTAAGGTGTCAAGCACAGGAAATACATGCCTACTAAGAAAAACTTTGCTTCGGGGGCGTTCCCACCACTGGTCCAAGGGTTCCTTTGCTATCAGTCCACTCTCTCAAACTCAGTTGCCTTTTGCAGCACCTTTAGTACTACAGCTGCCTCCAGGCCTCCTCCCTGTCATGCTGGTTCTCTCTCTTCCTACAATGTAGGGTACGGAGTTGGTATACATAATACCCCACCAAGTGTCTTTTCAGACACTGAAAGCCTCAACCCTATTAAATACAGCATTACTCCTCCACCCCTGTGATTTATAGTCATAATGCGGTCCTTGTTGTTCAGAAATAAAGACTTGATAATAATTATGTGTTTGTCGAAGACTGAGGACGTTATCCTGACAATATATGTGTACATTAATTAAAGGTATACTTATCTACACTAATCGTAGGTTGAGACATTTTGCAATGATTAATGATACACAATATAAGTTTGAGACTCTTACATTGATTCAGCACAAGTATTGTCAATTAAATGAACCTATAAGAAACAGGTATAGGAAATATCCCCTTGTTAGGATTTCTCTTTTAGCAGAGTTAATATTTTTTTACTAGAAGTTAGGAGAAGGAATCAATTTTTAAGATTCAAAGACCTCTTTTTTTTTTAATTTGTTTTTATTGATGCATCAAGACAAACAAAGTGACAGTAGTGTACATTCGTCGGTGCAGCGTCAACATTCAGCCACATCCGACCGTTATCGCAACTTTTCCTTTTATTACATAACTTTCAACTTTTAGGTTCCTAGATTGGAAAATTAGAAGCAATCAAGATATAAATCACCATCTTTAGTTGTATTAGTATAGCGGTCAAGGCCTTGTATCCCACAGGTCGCATATCTATTGTCCATGCCAGGAGGGCACGGGAGTTCCTGGAATCTTCCTGCTGTTGTGTATCCCCATCCCCCTTCCCACACCTACTCCATATCATCTTCCTCCTGTGAACTATCCATATCTTCCTCCTCTGGCAGTGGTTCACAAAGCTCCCCCCTATATAGGTTCCATGGCGACCATATTTTATTCCATTTACGTGGATTAGCTCTTTGTTGATATACCGCCCGCTCCACCACCATGAGCATGTCCATGTTTCTGCACCACTGCGCTAAGGTCGGTGCCGCTGACGCCCCCCATTTTTGCGCTATGTCCCGTTTTGCTAACATCATTCCGATAACCACCCATTGCCGTCCGTGTGGTGTCAGGTTGTTCGGGCCCCATACATTCAGCAGACATACTCTAGGGTCAGGCGTGATGGGGAGCTGCAGAGTCTGGGCGACAGTGCCCGTTACGCGCCTCCAGTACTCTACCATGCTGGGACAGGACCACAGTGTATGGAACAGTGTGCCTTCTTCTCCACAATTTCTCAAACAGGGTGATCTGCCCTTTGGATTTTATGTAGGGTAGTGCAAGTGTAGTACACCCGGTGTAGTATTTTAAATTGTACTAGTCGGAATCTTGCCGAGATTCCAGCTTCTCTAGGCGACGCCATTGCAGCATTCCAATTCGTCTCATCCAACTCCCCGATCTCGTCCTCCCATTTTTCTTTTAGTTTCTGCAATGGGTCAGGCAGGTTGTTTACCAGTTTGCGATATGTGAGGGAAGTAGCGCTGGCTTCCATGTAGTGAGTAGTCGGTCTTCTAAAGGAGCCGACTCCGGGATCTTAGTGCCCGGTTCAATTGCAGCCATTAATGCATGTCTAATCTGTATGTAGCGGTATGTCTCGGTAATACCCAGCTCGTATTGCTCTTTCAGGGTCTCGAACGGAACCACCCTATCCCTTGTCCACATATCACCCACCGTGGAAATCCCGATGTTGTCCCATTAGATTACCTAGGGATTTGGAATCCCACAAGGATGTAAGCCGTGTGATCACACCCCCCATTTCAGTCGCGTTTGAGCTTTGTGCCATAGTGTCACTGTGTGTTTAGTTGCTATCAATCCTTTGTTGTAGAGCGGGGCCAGAAGGGTGTTAGTGCCTAGCTGCCGTCTGTCTGCTAGATATGCCGGGTCATCCTGCGGTGCATGTACCCATTGGTTAATCCCCTTGAGGTGTGCCGCCCAATAGTACAATTCTAAGTTTGGGAGCGCAATCCCTCCACTGTACCAGTCTCTCACCATTTTCACCTGCGCGACCCTAGCCGGCCGGTTTCCCCATAATAGGCCTGATAGCTGTCCTGATATCTGTCTAAAAAAGGACAGTGGGACCATTGCCGGTGTGTTTTCCAAGACATAGAGGAAATGGGGCAACGCCATCATCTTGAAAAGCGCCGCTCTGCCCAATAATGTTAACGGGAGGGTCTTCCAGTGTCGCACATCTGCTCTTAATCTGTCAAGCAGCGGCCTCAGATTCAGATCCTGAAAGGCCACGTGGTCTTGTGGGATTTGGATCCCTAAGTATCTGAAGGAGACAGCCTCCAATAGTAAAGGGCAGTCCCCGCTTAAGTGTGGCGGTGTCCCATGCAGCATGTAAAGCACCGATTTCGTCCAATTGATTTTATAACCTGAAGCTACACCGTGTCGTTCACACAGCGCCAATAATACTGGAATTCCCTCTGCTGGGTCTGTTAGGTATATTAACATATCGTCAGGGTATAGTGACACTCTGTCCTCCCAGTCGTCCCCCCATTTTATGCCCCGCAGTAGCTGAGTGGTCCTAATGATAGTGGCCAAAGGCTCCAGTACTAAGGCGAACAGTAGCGGCGAGAGCGGGCAACCTTGTCTCGTGCCCCGCGCTAGCCGAATGTCTCTCGAGATGTGGCCATTTGCCGTCACTCGGGCCACAGGGTTTTTATACAGTAGCCTAATCCAAGCTATGAATTTTGGGCCGAAACCCATATGCTGTAG